>NC_136909.1:74498559-75098559 GCF_949606895.1 Notothenia rossii
TTTGGATCCTTTGAAAGCAATATTGACGTATGTTGTCACATTAATATTCCTGGGTATTCAACATAATTGGTATTAGTTACCACTGTTCTTAGAAATGTTCCTGTTTAGCCGTACTGTAGCTTACCTTTTCCACTTCCAGCTGGGAGATGTAACAATAAGCCATGCACAAACATAATTCTGCATATCAAATTATTGTAAAAGAGGGTCTATATGTGTTTGTTTTTTAATAAAAGTACAGTGTCAAAATATTAGTGTGGGTATCTAGAGATATGAAAACACATATGCTGGGAATAATGAAATAAAAAAAATATATATATTTAAGTTTAATAACATTGTTTGATCATGTTTCGGTTGCAGATGATGCTAGACAGTTCAAAATGGTTTATAGCAAGAAATATCACACTTTTTTTTCCTCACAAATGAAATGTACATTTATAAGAATTAAGTAACCCTTTCCTCCATTTTAATAAACCAAAAGGCTTTGCTACTACATATTATTGTGATATTAAGAGTCTGTTTGCTTTATAACCATCCTCTATTTGTGATAAGGTAATACTATTTCCCTGTGGTACTCTTTTAAATTACTCTTATTGCACATTTGTCACTTGTATTGTGGCCACAGTAACTGTTGTTCCTGTTAAACTAGGGAACCAATTTGTTCTCATTCGTAACACTCCGTTCGATGTCTCACTATGGGATGCGCCTCATCGCGGAGCAAACAGAAGCATCAATCTCATTACGCCATCCTGATTGGCTGGTGATCTTGACGTCAGCGTCAGGGAATCCACCCACCCTATAAGTAGCTTGCGCCACGTCGCGGCGTCATTCAAACACCTCTTCGCGCTTCAGAGCACATCTCGACATATCAGTAGCCGGGCTAGCTTAACAGTCCACAGACTGAACCCAAAGCTAACTTTCGGTCGACGGGCGCTCGCCGGCTACTTTTCTGCTTCGCAAGAAGACTGTTAATACTAACACACCAGTTAGTATTGCAATCTACCTCGCCGTTTCTTTCTTCGGAAATAAAGGTAAAGTTTTGATTTTTCAAGCTAGTAACACACCTGTTGCTAGCTTGCCTTCCCTCGCTACCGACACCACGGTAGCGAGGAAGTTTTTTCTTTTTCTCTCTCACACCAGAGGAGGGGAAGATAAAAAGGTATTAACAAACCAGTTAATATTCTTTGAGAATAAGATTCTACACCATCGCTTTTTCTCCGGATTAACGACAGGTGGGGAAAGAATTTTTTCTCAGTACGTACCTGTTACGAGCGGGTCCTCTCCACGGCGTCATCACGGCGAACAAGATGGACGCTTCTCTCCCTCACACCAGAGGAGTCAGGGACTCGGAGGCTCGGCTCTGCGGCTGCGGGTTGAAGATATCAGGCACAGACTCACACCAGGTCTGCTCGTCCTGCCTCGGGCTGGAACACGCCCAGGAGGCTATCGACAACCCCGGCTCGTGCCCGCTTCACCATCAAGAGCCTCCGCCGACGGCTAGCACGCCAAGCTAGCTTGTCGGCACAAGACCCCCTCATGTCCGCTGATTCGCCGGCCGGCAATCAAGACATGGGGGCGTCCGCCGCAGAAATTGAGCCCCGCGCTGTGCCAGGCTGGGGCTCAATAACAGCGGCAGCCGCTGAACCGGAGCCCCGTGCCGTGTCAGGCTGGGGCCCGGTGGCGGCAACAGCCTCGAGAGCGGAGCCCCGCGCTGTGTCAAGCTGGGGCTCCCAACTGGACCTCACCATGGTCTCGCCCGCAGAGGATGTCCTGGAGTTGGACTACATGGAGGACGAAGAGGATGCCTCTGAGTTCCTCCTGTCCGACTCGGATGAGCAAGAAGATGATATCTTCGTGTCATCAGCTCAGGCTGCAAAGCCGGGAGCGATGGCTGCTATCCCGGGCGATAGCGCACCAGCTTCGCCCTGTCTGAGCATGGACCTGCAGGCCATGTGTCAACGCACCACGTCTAGGCTGGACATCCCATGGCCTGAAATGGCCAAGGAGACCTCCAGGTCTCGCTACGAGGGGAAGACTTTGCCCCAAGCAGCGAGGACAAAGAGGCAGCTCCTTCCAGTCTTCCCGGAGATGCTGGACGAGGTGTCGGTCTTGTGGAGAGACCGTAATAAGGCCCCAATCCAGGGTGCCTCCTCCCTGGACTGTGACGGTATGGAGAGGCTCGGCCTCCATATGGTATGCTCCACATACCGCCCATGGAACCGCTGGTGGCAGCCCACCTCCAACCGGGGCTGGCTCCGACACCAAGCAGGAACCCCACGCTACCGGTGAAGGCAGACCGATTCCAGTCAGGGATGACGGAACGGGCTTATAAAGCCGCAGCGTTGTCCTCCAGGGCACTCAACAAATCCTCACTGCTGACCGCCTACCAGGCTGAGCTCTGCGAGGACCTGTCGAGCAAACCTGGGCCGGCCGTGTGGGACGAGATCGCAGCGATCATGGACATTAGCGCTGTGCAGTCCAGGCCATGGGCAAAGTCATGGGCATAATGGTGGTACAGGAGAGAGCCAGGTGGCTCAACCTGACCAACCTCCCAGACCGGGAAAAGGAGGATGTTCTCGACATGCCTATCGTTCCCGAGGGTATTTTCAGCTCCGCTTTAGTCTCGATGCAGCGGAGGTGTGAGTCGAAAAAGAAGGAAGACGAGGCCCTCATCCTCTGTCTCCCCCGAAGGGTCCAGCCGCTACCTGCGACGGTCTCGCGGCAGTCCTTCGCCCAAGTTGCCTCACGTCCTGCCCGGTTCAAGGTACCGAGGCAGCAGAGGCCACAGCCTGACCCGAGTCCCCAGCCCAGGCAGGAGACGAGGACGAGCTGGCCGAGAAAATCTCCGGTTCCGGCAGTAGCCGTTCAGGCACAGCCGACTCAGCCACCAGATTTTCAGCCACCAGTCGAGGAAGAAGAAGTGGGCGGCTTGACAGCCTCCTCTCCTCTCCTCGGTGACAGAGCTGGAAGTTCCCTGTTCCCCAGCTCCAGATGTGTTTTCGGGGTGCCACAAGGCCGCCCATCTTCCCGCCGCCTCGAGTGATGCCGCAACGCCATCCTCAAGTTCGCGCCAGAAGGGAGACTGATTTAATACCAGAGACAGCGATTTCTGCTATCTGCCTAAGTCACAAAAACACATGTCACAAATACCGTTGTTTTCAAATAAACCATTTTTCACTGTCGCATCCAGGCTTCAAGCCGAGGGCGCAGTCCAAAAAAATGAAAATAAAAACAATAAACAGTCCGTCACCTGTCCCTCTTTTGAGAGCAGCTACGGCCTCTCTCAAAAGGTGGATGATAGACGGGTCTGTGAAGTCACCACCGCCATGCATGCGCAGTGTCGGCTGGGGTTATCAACCTGGAGTACCGCGGTGTTCAGACGCTAGAGGGCCCCATAACACAACACATGGAGACTCAGAGGGAAAGAGACATGACATCTCCGTTCGCTTTAAAGAGCGAAAGGTGGAAGATGCTCACAGCTTCTGCTTGGGTTTTCAAGACAGTAACACTGGGCTACGGCTCCAATTCGCTGTCACACCCCCTCGCTTCTCGGGCATTCTGTATTCACAAGCCCAGGGAGAGTCAGCCCATATTCTGGAGCGAGAGATTCTCTCGCTACTAGAAAAGAAGGCTATATCTATAATACCCGCCGCACAGATTCAGAGCGGCTTTTATTCCAAGTATTTCCTCGTTCCCAAACGGGGAGGGAACGGAATTCGGCCAATACTAGATTTGAGAGCTCTGAACAACTATCTCAAAAGATACAAATTCAGAATGCTCACTCACACATCTCTGCTACGTCTCGTGCGACAAAACGACTGGTTCACATCAGTCGATCTGAAAGATCCCACATCCCAGTATATTACCCACACAGGAAATATCTGAGGTTTGCATTTCAGGGTGTCTGTTACGAGTACAGAGTCGTTCCCTTCGGTCTGTCTCTCAGTCCAAGAGTGTTTGTACGATGTACGGAAGCCGCGATAGCCCTGTTAAGGCAACATGGTATTCGCCTGGCAACCTACCTGGACGACTGGCTGCTTCTCGCACAGTCGGAACAGGAGGCTATTACGCAGACAAATATCCTCGTAAAACAAATGCTCGACCTGGGTTTCATAATAAACACAGAAAAGAGCATGTTGTCCCCAGCCCAGACTGTACTCTTCCTGGGTCTACACCTGAACTCGGTGCCCTTTACAGCCCGCCTGTCAGCAGAAAGAGTGAAAGCCTTCAGGGCTTGCCTCGCTCATTTCCGGCTGCGCAAATATGTTCTCTTCAGATCATGTCTGCGGTTACTGGGGCTCATGGCGTCAGCCATCCTGGTGGTACGACTTGGACGGTTACACATGAGGGAGTTTCAGCGCTGGGTAGCCGCCCGCGCGGAGAGTGATGGTCACTGTGAAATGTGTAATGGCACTGCGCCACTGGCTGCACCCGACTTTTCTAGTACGGGGCGTGCCTATGGGTGCTGTCCTATCGCGGAAGGTGGTCACCACGGACGCATGTCTGGCGGGCTGGGGAGGTATTTACGAAGGTCGACCGGTGAGGGGTCTCTGGAGCAGAGACCTCCAACGGTCGCACATAAATTATCTGGAGCTTTTAGCGGTGTTCCTCACCCTGAAATGCTTCCTGCCTTTTCTCAGAGGACACCATGTCCTCGTGAGGATAGACAACACGACCACAATATCGTATATAAACCGTCAAGGGGGTTTGCGTTCTCTCCAGTTACACATGCTGGCACGCAAACTGATCTTGTGGAGCTGCGGTCGTCTCCTCTCTCTGAGAGCGACGCACGTACCAGGAGTGATAAACCTCAGGGCAGACCTGCTGTCCAGAGGTGTGACACTATATGCAGACTGGACTCTACATCCAATGGTTGTGAGTCAGCTGTGGGTGCGTTACGGCCGAGCCGCGGTAGATCTGTTCGCATCAAAAGAAAATGCTCATTGTCAGCTGTTCTTTTCAATGCGCGATCTAAACGCACCGTTAGGCGTGGACGTGCTCGCGCACGTTTGGCCTCCGGTCCTCCTGTACGCGTTCCCACCCCTGGCTCTGATACCCCTAACTCTGGCCAGAGTGAGAGAACAGCACCACACACTGATCTTGATAGCTCCGCACTGGCCTGCAATGTACTGGCTGGCGGAGATTTATCAGCTGCTGTGCGGACAGCCGTGGCAGCTCCCACTACGCAGGGACATACTGTCTCAGGCGGGGGGGACGATATTTCACCCACACCCGGAGCGCCTGGCCCTATGGGCGGTACAATCTGAATACAGTGGGTCTCCCGCAGAAGGTGATAAACACTATTCAGAGTGCAAGAGCTTCCTCCACCAGGTCCCTCTATGACTGTAAGTGGAGGGTGTTTGAGGACTGGTGCCTTCAAAAAGGACACATCTCTTTTCAATGTCCTGTCGGGGTGATTCTATCATTTCTGCAGGACCTGATTGATAAACACAGAGCTTTCTCTACGATCAAAGTGTACCTGGCTGCTATTGCTGCATGCCATGTGGGCTTTGAGGGTAAGACGGCTAGCCAACACCCTTTGGTGTGCCGTTTTATGAAGGGAGCTCGCAGGCTCCTCCCTGTTTCCAGGTCACTGGTGCCCTTATGGGACTTGGCAGTGGTTTTAGATGGGCTCACTCGACCTCCATTTGAATCCCTGGAAGAAGCTGACATGAAGCACCTGTCGCTGAAGACAGTGCTGTTACTGGCCCTGGCATCCGCCAAGCGAGTCAGTGATATTCATGCGCTCTCTGTACATCCTTCGTGCACTCAGTTTGCCCCGGGGCAAACGAGAGTGTTGCTGAAGCCCAACCCTGCCTTTATACCTGGTTCATGTACCCCTATTGACATTGAGGCATTTCCTCCGCCGCTGTGTTCCTCCGGTGAACAGCGGCCGAATTTGCTGTGTCCAGTTCGTGCTTTAAGCACTTATATGGACAGGTCAAAAGAGTTTTGTTGTAGTGACTAACTCTTCATATCTTGGGCTAACCCTCAGAAGGGCAAGCCCGTTACCAAGCAACGGCTCTCCCACTGGATTGTGGAAGCGATTGCTTTGGCCTATGCGAGTCAGGGTTTGCAGGCACCTAAGGGTCTGCGTGCTCATTCGACTCGTGGTCTGGCTACATCCTGGGCTTTGTTCAAGGGTGTTTCCATCCAAGACATTTGGTCAGCGGCGAGCTGGTCCTCGCTGCTCACTTTTGTCCGTTTTTACAGGCTAGACGTCTCTGCTCCTAGTGTGGCCCGAGCAGTGCTGGGCCCCGTGTTGAGTCAGAGCTCTACCTGTTAAGTTCTGGTTGGTTTGGTGATTTACGAGATAAGCTTGTCTGGCAATACGGGAGCTTCAATATCCCATAGTGAGACATCGAACGGAGTGTTATGAATGAGAACTATAGGTTACTTACATAACCCCAGTTCTCAGAGTAACATGTACTGAGATGTTTCACCAGACGGCCCTCCTTGCTAAGGTGAAGCGAGAAGAGGTGCTTATTTTGAATGACACTGCGACGTGGCGCAAGCTACTTATAGGGTGGGTGGATTCCCTGACGCTGATGTCAAGATCACCAGCCAATCAGGATTGGCGTAATGAGATTGATGCTTCTGTTTGCTCCGCGATGAGGCGCATCCCATAGTGAGACATCTTACTACATGTTACTCTGAGAACTGGGGTTACGTAAGTAACCTATAGTTATTGGGGCCCTGCTGACCACCAATACCACACCTGTCTCCTTCTGTGCATCATGTATGTACTCTGTCCCCTTCCTGATTGTCATTAATATACAATTTTTCATTATTTCCCCAGAAATCAAAAGCGAAACCTGTGCTGGAATTATACAACCAGTGATTCTTTTACTCACCTAAAAATACGTTAGAAAATAGTGGCTACTAATGCAGGTCACACACGTTAATTATACAAATTCCCTTAAAACAACTGACAATGAATGTGCAATGTGAAAGGGCAGTAACCTTGTCAATAATGCACTGACCATGTATCCCATTGCATTGACCAACAACAAACATCTGAATTCAGGGAGCAATACAAATTGAAATGTGTAATTCAAAAAAATACAAAACTATGTGTTTTTATATACAAAGTAAGCTAACATTAGTCTTACAAGACTGGGTTTTTGAATGATAAAATGGTGAACATTCACACGGGTGTAGGCTTATGATCATTTTGTATTTGCGCTATCTTCAGTAAGCGTTCTCCACTGCAGCAACAGCTTTTTGACAAACAGGGTCCAGTTTTCCATCTCCACCTTGAAGGAAAAAGCATAAACAGGTTTCCTGAGAGTGACTTCACTTTGACGTAAGCTTAACACCCCCCCACCCCCACCCCCGCTTAACGTCAAAGCTAAACTCACCAAACTCGAGCTGCTTTGTATTACAGCTGAAGACCACCTGCCCGTTGACCACGAGCTTCACCATGTTCCACTCCCACGTGTCTTCCAAGACGCACTGGTGCTCGTGCACTGTCAGAGCGGCTGCGGACACATTGGACGGACATATTTGACCTCAGCTGAATCAGTCAAAAAAGTACATGAGGGTTTCCTAAATGGACTACAAAAGACACATACCCAGGAGACCCTGCAGGCGGAAGTTCCTGTGAGCAACCACTCCATTGGATTCATAAGGTCCATGGCACAGTATCACTCGCGTGTTTTTCGGCATTGTTTGTTGTGGTCACCCGGGTAACTGTCACACACCTGTTGCTAACGTGGATTTCCTACGAACTTAATCCAGGAATCCCAAATGCCCCACTTGGTTAAAAAAAAAGTATTAACCAAATTAATTCGATGTAATCTGAAATTATAACTCAAATGTCAGTTTTTCAAATTAAGAATCAAAACAGTTATACGATATTCAGTGTCAATTTGAGTACCACAAGAATCTGATTGTATTTTTTAAATGATAACAAATTTCACAAGGTGCTTATTTCACTCAATGAAAAGGGTTCTAATTATGACTGTTGTTTCTTAAATTCAATTCACTTTATTATACATTTCACAAGGATTAAACATCAGAGAAGATTCTTTCAAACTCAAACAAGTTTTTCTTTAGTTTTTTTTCTTTAATCTTTAAGGGTATGTCATACAATTCTGACAATAAACACAGTGATCACCTCTGGTTAGTAAGTTTCTCATACTTACTTTTTAAAGTTACATTTAGACTTTGCAACATTAGTTTATTTCATACAAAAATAAATAACTTCATTTATATATTATGCTCTTACATTTACAACACACTTTTGGTCACATTTAACATTCTTTCATATAATAATCCCTTTATAGTTAGTTATGAACTAAATGTCAAATGATTTTTATAAATTGATACTTCTTTTTTAACCTATTGACGAAATACCACATGTATTGTTGGTACAATAGACAAAATATTTGAAGACAACATAACAGAAAATTGCATAGAAGATTCTAGTTTACAATGCACCCTAATCTTCAGGAAATCATTTGATAGCAGCATGCAAGTTGACGTAGTGAGAACATCAGCCATTGACCATAAAACAATTACAATAATAACATTTTCTTTGGTAAATAACACAATTAATCTCAACAATTGCTTGATTCCCCCCCCCCCTTCACACAGAAGATATAGACATACATTTAAATGACTGCTGTATATTATTTTTGTGTTTGACAACAGCAGAAAACATCTAATAACAAACATCTCTACTATTCCCTAAGAATAAATCAATTAGATTATCATCGCCACTTAATACAATGTACAGTACAGTACAACAAACAGCTTTACGTAACAATTTGCATCACAGATACAGTGTATTTTGTGAATGACTTGAGGAATACATTGTGGTAGCACCGAACACCACCTCTATTTTCACTGGCGGTGACCATTTCCTATGATTTACTTCCGTTCTTCAGAGCGGGTGTCTCTGCCAGTGATGAAGTCTGGGTTTGAGCCTCCACTTTGGTCTGGTCTGGTGTTTTCAGCACAAACTGTGGCAGTGATTGCTGACTCTCGGTCTTATCAGCTGGTCTCTGCGGTGTTTTACTTTGCCAGTTTGTCTCTGTTTGCGTGTGTGTCTCCAGCGTCTGTCCCTGTTTCTTCTGTGTTGTATTGGAGCTGGAGTTACATGTATTGCACAGATCCCCTATGTCCATGAGTCCCTGCACCAGGCACTTGACAAATTCTGCTGAGCATGTCTGTGGACTGTCGAGGAAACTGGACACTGAGAAGATGATGTGGTCTGACTGAGGGTTGTAGCACGCTCCATATCCATTTGGAACCACGGGTCCGTAGCAGCAGAACATCTCAACGGTAGTAGGAACCTGATGGGACAGTGAATCCTTCAGTACTTAACTACAGACAGTTTCACCAGTGTGAATACTGCTGTTGGTGGAAAGCTTGAGATAAGACAATTGAGAGTTGTGATTTAAAATATAAGTTAAACTCTCTCTTTTTTTAGCTAAAAGGTTAAAAATGTCATGCTGTCATGTAATCCATTGTGATATTAGAACGTTTTTTCCTCTTCTTACATTATAGAATATAACATTTAGGGTTCTGGGCTGATCAATCGAAAATGGCAATAACAATTTGTTGCAGCCCAACTTTAATTGAACCATCTCTGCTCCTCTATGCAGACTTATTTACTCTCACTTTAGAGTGTGTAGCTCAACTTTTCTGATAAAATGCTGACATCAATACAGAACAAGCTACGACAATTGATTAATGCTATTTGTAGACTTTAGAAAGGTTTTTGCAGAGCCACGCTGGACATTATAGACTGTATTCACTAGCTGAGCAGCACTCCTTGTGTGTAAACTGAACTTCAGATTTGTGTAATGCACGTAAATATAGCTTCAGTGTAATGTGTTCAAATCCGGAGGCAATACCTGACTTGTAGAGAGGATGAACTGATTACTGACGAGAAAGGCTTCATCTTGGAAAATCTCTGGCTTCTCCATCTTCAATTCATGTGCAAGTTCACGCAGTCCTAATAAGTGATTGTCTATTGCCATCCCTGTAATAGACTGAAAAGAACAATGAAACCATATGTTAGTGTGTTTTCTATGACAACCTTGTGATATAGGTTTATTTATTTTTGGATATACTTTATTAATCCCCGTGGGGAAATTGTTTCTCTGCATTTGACCCATCCTAGTGTGCTGCCATTTTGAACGGCGCCCGGGGAGCAGTGTAGGGAACGGTGCCTTGCTCAGGGACACCTCGGTAGCACTTGGTCTTGCCGGGACTTGAACTGGTGACCTTCCAGTTGCCAAGCCAAGTCCCTATCGACTTCACCACCACCGCCCAAAAGGGTTTCATATCCCGGTTTGGATCAGGTCAGAGAATATAGTCACCAGAATGGTATACTTTGTCTGCGCGGTTATAGCATCTCGTAACATCTCCATCTTTTCTGTATCCTGTAAATGCAAACAATCGAGAATCAACTGCCAGACTATTAAATCATTTTAGTTACAGTTAGCATAGTTTTTATGGTAGAGAACAATAACACAGAATGAAAAAAATAAGGCTCTAAAAAGCAAATATTATTCAGACTGAGTTAAGACTGCTAAACTCAAGCATTATTAATTTGAAAGGGACTGTATTACTGTATCTTACACTAGTGTGCAGTTTCCCATCAGTCATTGCTTTGACAAAGGTCAGGGCTTCTGGTGTGGCGGAGCGAATGTTGTCCACCCTGCCCTGCTTGAACCGGCGTATAGAAGCACTCTCATAGGTCGATACAGGTCTGCTGTGACACCTACAGTAGAGCAACACACAAAGGGAAAGCCTTTTAGCTCCAAGCTCCGGGTTAAAGGAAGGATCAAAAATCACTCCTGTTATAATCATCTTCCTCCTACCTGTAGAACGCTAACTGAAGAGCAACCTGGATGTAGGCGTCAGGGCTCATTTTCTGCTTCTTGATAAACTCTTTCCCATAATCGCAGAATTTGTAGACATTCATGTCGAGATTTTTCACCTGCCTGAGCAAATAAGAAGAAACCCTGTTAAAAGATGAGGATTTATTCATGTATTGATTGGACAGAAGTTAGAGTAAACCCACACCTCTGTAGTTTGTCAGCAGAAGAGGCGAGGAGTTTGTGAATCTCTGGTGAACATTTCCAGCGCAGTCTGCGGGGGGCAGGCAGCTCGCTCACACTTGCAGCTCTGACCAGCTTTGATGGGCTGCCAATCCTAATCAAACATGGGAACATTATGGCATTCAATGGATTTTCTAAGCACATGGCAACAATTATTACTTGCTTTGCATTTGATTTCTTACATGTATTTGAGTAGATACTCGGTGCACTGCACAAGGACAATTCCCTCAAATGCTGAGTGTTCACACACAACTCCACAGCAGCCGTCAGCTCCTACAACAAACTGACACAGCCATGCTGTTTTACTTGAGTTTAAGCAAAATACAAATGTAGGATTTAATTCATATACAGTATCAGTTTCATCTCCTATATGTCTTCAAATGCATTTCATCCATATGTTACACCCTGCAGTGAATAAATCATTTCGAAAGGACTCCAATTCATTCAAGTGATCTGAATTCTTTATCAAAACCTCTCCATCAAAGTTCATGCTAATGACACCATGCTGATAGCTTGTGATCCAATGGGGACGTCTCGGTCAGAAATTCCTTAATTACTAAATATGTTATTTGGCAAGGCATTGCTAATTACATCCACTGGGACTGTCAGGAACAACCATTCATTTGTTTAGTTATGCCATTTTCTCAATGAATAAGAAGATATAGTACCCAGCTAGCGGGGAACGTTCTCACAACTTTGGCTAACGTTACCTATTGGTTCTAATAAGGTTTTAAAGAAACGTTTTAATTTGATGTTCAAATAAACTTTTTAGGATGTTTATTTTTTCAAATAATGTTCCTATAAGGTTTAAGGTTAACTAAGACATAAAGTTTTAACTGCAACATTCAGAGGATGTTTTGAGGATGTTATTGAGGCCTGAGATGACAGAAAGTTTTTTAATAAAACGTTCCTTTAATTTGATATGTTAACAAAGGTGGAACGTTTTGCCTGCAACATTCTAAGGATGTGTTTTGGACGTTGTTGGGTAACACATTAAAGATGTTCTTTATAAAATGTTCCCTCAATGTTACATGATAAAAAATTAAGAACATTCTCCAAGAAACATTCTGAAAAAAAATTCAGGATGTTATTATTTTTTTGTAAAACGTTTCTGTTATGGCAAATATTAACACGGTCATGGTCAACGTCAGATTTATTTCTAGAGCGCTTTGAAAAACAAACTTGTTGCATTTGTTTGAAAAGGATGTTTAAAAAAAATCTGATGTCATTATTTTCCTTTTGAAAAAAACAAACATGCACGTAATTCATGATAAGCTGTAAGCATATATTGCATGTTTGCGGTGGCATGTGTGAGTTCCCAGCTAGAAATGTTTGTTACCATTCGTTGTTCTAGGAATGTTTTCAGCGGGACGTTTTATTTTGGTTCCCAGAATGTTCTTCTGAAAGGTAGGATAACGTTCTCTAAAAACATTCTTAACATTTTTGGTGATAACTTTCTTAAGATGTATGAGCGCATTGAGACAATGAATAGGACATATAAAAAATTCTTGAAATGTTTGCTGATAACCTTCTTAAGATGTTTTTGATATCCTTCTTAAGATGTTTTTGATAACATTGTTAGAACATTGTGCCCTACTGTTCTTAAAACGTTTTCAGCAGGACGTTTTAGTTTGGTTCCCAGAATGTTCTTCTGAAAGGTAGGATAACGTTCTTTAAAAACATTCTGGAAATATTTGGTGATAACCTTCTTAAGATGTTTTTGATAACATTGTTAGAACATTATGCCCTACTGTTCTTAAAACGTTTTCAGTGGGACGTTTTATTTTGGTTCACAGAATGTTCTTCGGAAAGGTAGGATAACGTTCTCGAAAAACATTCTTAACATTTTTGGTGATAACTTTCTTAAGATGTATGAGCGCATTGAGACAATGAATAGGACATATAAAAACGAATTTATGCATGCCAATATTCACTCACATTAACTTATAATCACACTAAGGTATAGGCCCACAGTATTCATAATATCATGTGTAAAATATCCAAAAATAATCACACTTTTTTCTGACTATAAAGGTTGTCTATGTAGTTTCTAACTGTTGGATAAGCTATCTGGCCGTGTGTGGTTTGTGAGGGCTGCGTAAAAAGTGTCCGCTGTTTATGCATATTGGATACAAATCTTTATTGCACCCTTTAGATTTGAGACCGACAGACATATAGAGGAACCGACTGTCCCTGAAACCCCTGTTATTGTTTGTATGTGTTTCTACTGTGTGTCTCTCTCTCTGCCTGCTGATCTGCTCTATACGGCTGGGAGCAATCTCCAATCAACCACACCTGCAACCTGCTCATCAGCCACACTATGAAAGCCTGCAGCCTGCACTCATTCCCTGCCGGTTTGTTGCGTGCCGCTCTAGCTTTTTACCAGCATATTCTTTGACAACTTTGCCTGCTTTTGCCTCACACTCATGTTTATGTCTTTCCCAGGAGGAATCCAAGGCCTTCCACACTCCCAAGACCAGCCAGGCCTCTCCACCCTGGAACAACTGTTTCCCACTGCCGCCATAACCAACTTCCACTCCCAGCTCCCCTTTTCTAATAAACAAATGTTACTTTCACCAGCTGATTCCGATTCATCCTTTTACATGTGTTAATAGTCACATTTCAATAGTTACGTAAATTATCAAAATCATCCTATTGACCACAGTGGTCAGTCCACTTACCCAGGAATTTTGAGTTGAACAATTACAGGAATATTATGTCTTTGTGTTCTAATAATGTAAAAATATTTTAGTAAATTGTTACCACAGAACATTTGCATAATGTTTTAAACATAAAGCATGTTATCCTTCTCTAAAATAATAACATTCTGGCACCATAAACAAATCTAACTTGCAGCTGAAAACATTTTAAGAACAGTAGGGCATAATGTTTTAACAATGTTATCAAAAACATTTTAAGAATGTTTTTAGAGAATGTTATCCTACCTTTCAGAAGAACATTCTGGGAACCAAAATAAAAGCTTCTGCTGAAAACGTTTTGATAATAGGAGGGCATAATGTTCTAACAATGTTATCATCAAACATTTTAAGAATGTTTTTAGAGAAAGTTATCCTACCTTTCAGAAGAACGTTCTGGGAATCAAAAGAAAACTTCCCGCTGAAAACATTCCTAGAACAATGAATGTAAAATTCTCAGAATGTTTTTAGAACCAAACATTTCTAGCTGGGTAGCCCTGATATATCAAAATTCCTTTTATACTCAGTTTATTAGTTTTTTCTCAATTTGAACATGTTCACTATGTAATTTGAAGCCAAACTGAATGGAACAAGTCAAGGAGCCAAACATCGAAGTAGCCTCACTTCCAAACTGTTCTCTCTCACCTGCATGGGCTTGTCGTACCAGCGGTTGCCCCCATTCTTGGCCACCCCCCCGCCGTGCAGCATCAACATGGCCCGTGTGGTGTCACTGAGCTCGGGCCCAGAGGGGTCATCCAGACAGACCAGACACATACAACGCTCGATCATGTCCAGAGCGTCCCTGTTAGTAGACTCTAAAGCACAATACAGGGTAAAAAGAGTACATCAGTGGCAAATAGACTTGGAAACATTGAGACCCACTTGACTTTAAAGAGTCTCAAACCTCTCATTAGTTCACTGCGAGCGTGAGCCCACTCTGTCCGTCCATCTGACGTGAGGAGACCAATGGGTGGGAGATGCTCTTGTTCGCTGTCAGCCATCCTGGTGATCTTGTCCAGCTGAGTCAGCAGGTCTCTCTCATTCAGCCGGCGGAAGTTGATCACCACATCCAGAACAAAGAACTGGACAGAGACAAGCTGTTTCACTGCACTCATCCTTAAGGTATTACTTTCAATATTGACTCAGAATCTATTAATGCAGTTTTATATACAACTTCACTTTCATTTATTGTAGTTTTGCCGGTCATCTAAACATGTCGTTAAAGGCCAAGAACAACATTGTTTTGTACTGCTAAGGCTTCTGGCTGATGTGCGAAAGTCACACACGTTCTTGACAAATAGCTTACAGTTTACAGTCCCATCTGATACAGTGATTGATGATCCCTACTATTGTGCTGAAACAGGGCTTGCTCAAACTACTGTTTCCAAAGTCAACGCATTTATTTTAAAGTAAAACTGAAGAGACACAGATGAAGGATCCTGAAAGTGTTGAGTTTACATGTCAACTGAATAATCTCCATGACGATGATGATGATGATGATGATGATGATGATGATGATGATGATGATGATGATGATGATGATGATGATGATGATGATGATGATGATGATGATGATGCACCTGCACAAGCTAATAATTGAACTAGTCTATGACAACTTAAGATTTGTTTTCATTGTGTCTGACCTGGTTTTTACAAGCCACGATGATGTGTTCAGGTTCTGGCATCACGCTACTCTCCTGGGCCACCAGCGTGTCCCTCTCAGTTCCCGGCAGGCGGTAGGAAGTAAAGAGGCGATAATACTGCTCCATACACAGAGGGGTTCCTGCCAGCTGGCCCCTGGCGTAGTCCACAGGCAGGGAACGACTGCACGCAAACACTTTGTCAGGCCTTTTATTTACATGAGTCGTAAGTGAAGACTCTCTGATTGTACATTTACTTACGAATCAAGAAGAGTCTTGTACTCAAGAACTCCAGAAATCATGTGTGCAGCGAACCTAAGAAAGGAGAATGCTACCTTGTATATTACTTTACAAAAACACAACGCATGAAGCCTTGTTCTTGTGTAGTTGTATTACTCCGTCCTAACAGTATACAGTAAATGCCACATGTAAATAATCTGATTTAGGAGCCAGTCCCAGATCAATACCATGTTAACTAAACCAAGCCTTCATTGTCTGGTAACCTTGCCACCAGTAACCTGGCCTCAGCCCTCGAGGTGTTTTGGGTAATGACCCATATCTGTCAATGTGTTGCAAGGCTGTGTTCAAGTGGGCATAATCAATCAAAGCTGGTCTCTGAGTAATTCATAAAGTTCACTCCTCAAAATCTGCGTGCCGTAATAATCAAATTGCCTGTCATGATGTACCTTTTATGTGATGACTCACAAGGGACAATATATTTCTCACTGCTGTCCTGTGAAGTTTGTCTCATGACTCATTTGTCTCAGTTGTGCTGTGTCTCTTACCTTAAAGAGTCGATGGGAGCCCTGAAGTGCTGCAGAGGGAAGACCATCACAGGACTGGAGTTGACGGGCAGAGCCAGTCTGTTGTTCAGGTACATGTCATTCATCCAGTACTCATACACCTTAAGTCGGACATAAAGGGATTCAACTAAAGGCTCTATAAGTAATAGCGATTTAAGAGTTAATAAAGGAAGATAAATACAAGCAGAAACTTCAGATTGGATGTGGCTATCAGTTTGAAATTAACTGTTAAATATTCACAGATTGACAAAAGGATTGCAAACAAACTATACTTTTATTCATGGTTACACAAAATAACGTTTATTTTCCAAATTTAAAACGAGCAAATAATCATAAAAAAGGCCAAATAAACTATACGATAACATGAGGATTTTAAATAACTTGCACACAATATTGTATGTTTTCGATCAAGTCATTGTATTTACCCAGTTTGCCTTGTTCTCCCTCCTCTCCATGAGTTTGCTCTGAAGAAGCTCCCCCACTCCTCCTGGGGCTCCAAACTGCTTCACTACATTTTGGGTCTTGTTGAACTGTTCCTCTGTGAGTAGGTGCTTCATGCAGCTCAGGTACATGTCCAGTGTGTCCTTCAGGGCGGGCAGCGGCAGTTTAGGAAGACCCTGAGCAGTGTGGATTATTTTATTTCAGACAACATATCAACATGTTAAACTTCTCTTCTGCCACATGCATTATATAAAGCTATCAAGAATATGCTTTCAATAACTATTCAGTGTTTAGTTGAGACCAAATGATTGCCCAAATTGTAAATTATTCATTTCACTTGACTCAGAATAAGAGAATAATTAATGAAATTGTCAAATCACATTATCTTATAAAACATCATTTGTGGAGTAGTTAATTCATTTTTGTATCTTAATTTGTATCTTTTTCATTCATTTTGTTTAATTTGTAGATTCCTCATTGATTGTCAAACGTTATTTCTTTCATTCATATTACAGTTTAAAGACTCGTAATCCTTATATATAAGTGAAATATATATTTACATCTCCCCCTCCTGAATCTCTGGAGGGCTCTCGGTCCAAAACTGGCATCTCGGCGGTGCAGAGAGACAGACTCTGTGTCCACAAATACAAAGATATCAGCATCAAACTCCAGCAAGTGTAATTGCTTTTAAACATGTCTCCATGGCAGTCAAATCAAACGTATTACTGTCATGACTAAAACAAATAAGAATGCGGACTTTGGAAGGTGTTTACCTCTTTCCCCATTTTTTTGTATTCATGAACAGCCTAGCAATAATACATTAACCAAAGTGAAATAAACCAAAACATCAAGAAACGTAATGTTTTACTCACCAGAAAGATAGAACAATTCCACTTGTCCTGGGGCTCAATCAAGGAGTTTAGGACTATGCATCTAGACTTGCATCCATTTCAGGCGGAAATTATTTTAAATTTCACTTCTTTGGTCCTTTTATTATTTTGAGCATCTTTCAATCTCCAACATGGCACGAGCGCAACTCCCTCGCTGGCTCAGGAGAGATGCTGAGAGGGAACCTCACCCTCCTGCCTGCCAGGCTCCTCCCAGAAGTCCTGCGATTCGCCGATAAGTTTATTTGGCACTTCACATCTTCACCCCACCTTATTTAGACACCGACTGAGCGCCTCAGATGCTCACATGCTGCAGAAGAACAGTTAGGATGTGTTTTTGCGCCGTCTTCCTCCTTTTGGCTTTCTGAATTTCAACACTTTGTTGAGCTGTTTTTGGAGTTTACATCGATTCCACCTCACTGCATTTGACTCATTTAATTTGCTTTGTGTATGTCGTATTATCTACAAAGATTTGCAGTTTTTCAATGAGCGTAGCTGTTAGATTTAAACACAATATTACCGTAAGGATTTCAATTATTATAATCTGTTACAAACCAGTTTTCTTTATCAGGAAAAGTTACCTTCTCTATAATGGATTAATTTACAACTAAAAATCCTCACAAAATACCTCAGTTTAGGCCTTAACACTTGTTATATATTATTATTCTATAATGCTTTAATGTGTGTTTTAATGGGAAAATGCATTGAAAAACGTTATGAATAGTATAACCATAATTCAAGAAGTAATATCGTATTACTATTTTCGTGTCGTACACCAGAATACGTGTAATTGAATGAACTATTTAGGCAATTGAATAATTGCCTAAATAAATAATTTCCATAAACGATTCCATTCACATAATATTGATTTAATTATGTACATGAATATACATGTATGTACATTTGCAGATCACACAAAGAGGCTATGCATTCCAGAAGTACATCATCCAAAATAAACAAAAAGAATCAGACAACAACACGCAGACTTCAGTTCATCTGTTGTATCTTTCTAAAAACATCTGACATACAGTATTGCATATTGAGTTTAGCAGCACAACTCTGGCAAAAATAAATACATTTCACATTGACAGACACATACAGTACAATTGTTCTTTTGTTAAAATACATTTACACATAATCCCTGAATATGAGCAAGATTCTGATACAGAGATAAATACTGTTAATGAATTGACATTTATCTCAACAACTCTTTCACATTATTCCCACTTTAAGATGAACAAACGCCAGCGAGCGCCTTTCTACTGCAAAAGCTTGAAGCTACTTGATTTGACAATACCCGGAGGAATTGTCACCAGAAACAGTACATAATTTATGTTACACAATCCTAATCATGTTATGCAAGTGATTGGATTGGACGGGATACACACAACTTTACATTGGCACTTTGATAGTTTCACACTTAGTTAAAGGTCTTTTACGCATACTCTCCTCCTGAGGATTCCTCCTCTGAGTATGACCGTTGCGCAAAGGTTTCAGTGCCACCCTCGTCAATCGTTGTACACAAACCCTTTTTCTTCTTTTCTCGTTGCTCCATCTTAATCGTATCGTACAGTCCTGTTGGGCCATCGTCCAGGAGCATGTTTCGCTCTGAGAAAGATGGCTTCATCTGTGTCACGTTCTTCAGCAGAAGGAGCGCCGGTGCGTAAAGTACATTAATGAGGCCCATGCCTAAATTGAGCTGAACAAAGCCCAGGTCGTGTACTATCTGCCCAGCCACCACTGGCCCCAGGGCATAGGCCACACAGTAAGAGATGTCAGCGATGGCGTAGACACTGCCATACACTGACACGTGTCGCACATCCACCAGAAAAGCCAGTGTTGGCAATAGCGCCGTGTCCACGAAGGCGATTCCAAAACAGATTCCGCACAGCGGGAACATGAGCTGTCCAAAGGTTTTACAGGCTGGCACTGTGCAGGAGCTCGCACCTATGAACACCATACCTATAGCCCCGTAAAACCACTGGAGGTGAGGGTACTTGGCTGCTAATTTGACAACGAGAAATACACCTAAAACATGAGGGAAGAAGGCAGGGAACCATGCCAGGCCGATTTCCCACTGACTGGAATGCATGGTTTCCTCCATCCAGTTAGCGATAGTTGGCTCAAGGAAGGCGAGGGGGATGTTACAAACTATCAGAGCACCAGCTACTACAGCGATATAAGGATCAACCATCAGTTTATGTATTGGGGTGCCCACTGGCATGTTTTCTCTCTCTCGGTTCGAGAAAGGTTTCAGCACAGTCAGGCACAGTATGCCATCGGTGAGGCAGATGCAGGCCAGAATCAGGAAGGGCACCCGTTTCCCTGCAAACTCGTAGAGGACCCCTCCAAAGGGGGGCGCCGCGAGACTTCCAAAAGAGATGAAAGCTAAGGCAATACCCAGCGCTTTGCTCCTCTCTGTATCCACTGTGTACCTGTCTGCGATCAGAGCGATCCCCGCCGTGTCCGCGAAAGCCGAGCCGAGGCCCTGCATGCTGCGCGCCAGGAACAGAGTCGCGTAGTTATCAGCGAAGGCAAAAGTAACCGTGGACAGGAACATGACATTAAGACCGATGAAGAGTGGAATTTCATACCCCACCCTGTCTATAAACGTGCCACTTATCGGGTTCACCAGGAGCTGCAGGATTGCCTTTGAGGCAAAAAGAACCCCAATCTGTAGGTCGAAGTTCCCCTTGGCTGTTGTGTGCATGGTGCTGTTAGTAAAGTTGGAGTGCGGTGCAATGGCCTCGGCGTGATCCGCTGCTTTCTGTAGCCCTTCAAGGTAATCGGGTATAATGGGCACAATTACCATATAAAGCATGTTGTCTAACAAAAGTGCAGTGCAGACTATTACTAGAATAATCCGTTTCTGCCGAACTGGATCTTGGATAACGTTGCCCAGTTGTTGAGTTCTTTCGCTCATCTGGGACAGTTTGGAGGCGGCAGATTGAGCCAAATTAGTGGCACGTCCCTCTTTGGTCTCCTCCGGCTCCATGATTGTTTCGCTTTCTGTCTCAAGTCTTGTCTTTTGAGAAAGAAAACCGGCTTTCCCCGGTTGATTTGTTTATTGAATTACGCACGCTTGGCACATCTGTTCTGTCTGTTTTTTTGTTTTCTTTCCCAGCACCAGGAGCCCTACTAATGAGCTAGATAACTTCCTTCTGCTTTACCTCTTCTCTGTCCCTTGCGCCGACCGTCATCGCATGCGCTTTTCCACTCCCGTGACTCGGACTTGTTTTATCCCCGACGTCCCTAGTTGCTTCATTGTCTTCTATCCCGTCATTCAGGTGACGCGCTGGTCCCGAGCAGCACTCACAGGTTGGGGATTCTCCTACAGCTCACTGTGCCGGCTCCATCAGTACGCGCTCTGTTTGAGGTCCCTCTGCTGCGCCCCTTCGGATCCCAGCTGTCTCCAGTCACCTGTAACGCTGTGAGCTAAGTCATCATCTCAAATCAACCGGACTGGTTTTGTCGGCCGTGGAAGGAATACACACTGCAGTTTGTTGACTCCCATAGGTTCCCCCCTCCCCCCTCCCATCTTCGCCGATGGCTGTGACGCACAGTCCTGCTGCTCTCCAGAAGATCTTTTATGCTAATTAAATACAGAATCCCTGCGCACTGCTGTCCAGTGAGTTGCTTTAAGACAGAACCGAGGAAGTCTGCATCTATTTGTTTAATACCCTCAATGTTAAACATTACTTATGTGCAATTTGATCATTTGACCAATATACATACATAACTCTGGCAATTTCACTCTATAACAGAAACCTTTAGTAGTCAACTGTAGTTCAGAATAAACACACAAACAAATACATTCAGATCCCCCCGTTTGTTGATGAGAAGAAAACGCATTCAGCACCAAATCCAGTGGACAGCTCCACATCTGCTGTCAATGAAAGGGTTTACACTTTGAAGAGATGACAATTAAATGTCATCTATTCATTCTTCGTTTTACTGTGTCTCAATTAAAACAACGTCTCATTGCATTTAATTTATAAAAGAGTGTTTATCAGAAAGCAGGCAGTCGAGGTGAGTTTAGGTTCAAGCCGGTTGAAGTGTAACTGAGCAAAGCACCCCCCCCCCCCCCCCCCCCCCCCCTTACGCTTTAAAAAATAGGGAATATGACATTTCTTCGTAATGAGATATTCTTGACCGGTATTGAAATATCTGGCAAAAATAGTGCTATACGCGTTACTGACTGGATTTCATCCTTATCTTATCATCCTGTCTCAACATATTTTCGGCTAACGCCAACCTCACCTTACATTTCATTGAAAAATATGCACTTTAAAAAAAGAAATAATATATTGAAGCTTTTCCTTTGAGTCTGTGGCACAAATAGAGCTTTTAGAAGAATAATGCAAGAGCCAAGGTTCGATACACATCTTTGCTGTTACATTTAGAGACACAGATCTCTTGCTACAATCACATTTAAAGGAAACGTAAATAGGTCTGTTCCACTTTTTATCCGGCACGAAACAGTGATGTGGGGGTTTAAATGTAGCTCGACATCGCCATCTTCTGGTGCAGAAAAGCTTTAACAGCAGCTGTCACCGTCATGTACTGTACATTGTGAAAGCAATCTACTAATGGGGATAACACATTTGATTTCCAATGCAAATCAACGTCGTGAGATCGTTTTCTTGAATCACTCATCTTATTGGAGTCAACTAATCTTTTAGACACTGTTTAAAAATATCGATACCTATTAATTACATTTTTAAAACTGAAAAAATTGTTTTAGAAAACGGTTGCAATGATCTTGATGAATAGCTCTGAAACATGAGATAGAGCAGTATTGACATCTAGTGGAGGAATCATTTATTGGTCAAAGAACAGTTTTCAAAAGTGAACCCTACTGTGCAAGACTTTCCCTAAATATACAAATAAGTCTGAATATAGGAAAAAAACTGATCAATCGTTGCCAACAAATATTTCACAGTGATTGATTTTATGAATGTCATCAAGCTGGAGAGAGTCAGCCTACCTGTGAATAAAAAGTGCTTTTAACTAATGAATTAACCCAACATGTGTGTGCTGATCTCTTAGGTTTCATTCGTAAATGACCGGTCAGAATGTTTTCATGTTGCTTTGTCCTCATTCAGCCAGTAGATGTCCTCATATCCCTGTACATTTTCCCTGAAAAACTGTAAAGTGACTTCTTATCTAATTTCTAACTATTTTAGTTTTACCATGGTCACAGTATAACAAATGTTGACATTACACTGTTGATTTATTTTGTGAAGAGGCTTATTTCATCACTCCACTCCTCACACTGTAATGCTGCAGTCACAAGCTAAGTGGTGACTTACACAAACTAATTTCTACTGCAAGATACTAGACTTTTAATCCAGGAAAACATTCATGACCGAAGTAAAAGAGGTGGCACATCATTAAAGTGGCAAATGTCCGTAACGCATTGTGTTTTTTTAAATAAATTGTATTCTCTGATTGTTATTTAATTTGTTTAACCAGAGGCCTTCCTTAGTGTTTAGTCCCAGCAATTAATTTCTATGCCTGTTCCCAAACTGTTTTAATTATCATCCTTTATAATTAAGAAGGGTCAATGGAAGACTCATCCTCATGGCAAGAATTGTAAGCAGTTCAACGAAACAGTTCACAGTTGTTGTTTAGAGTAAAGAGTTAAGATATTTTGTAAGTGTAAATAAACTTACCATCATTTAAACGAATATTTGTTTCTATTTATTCTCCCTTTAATAATCAGCAGGCCCTTAAGCAATCAATAGAATCAACTAATTAATCACAGTTTTAACACAGACACACACTCAGATTGCCACAAGAGGCAAGTAAAGGGATTAAAGATTGAATTTATAAAATGGATCAACAATGTACAGTGATCAGGAATACAAGAATACAAGCACCTTTCCACATATGTACACAGAAAACACACTTGTTGTCTATTTTTAAAGCACAAGTTGGATATAAAGGCCCATATACACCGGCCCGAAATCGGCAGTAAATGGGAGTCGGGCCGAACATGAGCGTGGGTACGCCCTATTCGGAGTGGTGTGCGCCGCACCGTCTGGTCTTTTCTGCCGACCTGACGCCTTTTCTTGCCGATTCAACATGTATAAGTAGGCTATAACATGTTGAATCGGCGTCGAGAACAGAACACCACCGAAAGTCGGACAAAGGGATAACACTGATTGGCTGTTCAGCTAGCGAATCAGTGCATGAGAAGCGTTAACGGAAGTGAGGGAGGTAAACAAATGATTTAAAATGGAAGATGGAACACACACGGACGGCTATTTCACCTCATCGGTTTATAGAGCTCCTGTTCGTTCATGTTTTCAATGGACGAGAGTGAAAATGGAAAGAAAAACGCTATTTGTTGTTTGTTTATATCACGGAGTCTGTTCTTCTTCTCTGTTTTCCGGTTGTTGCCTCTTTTGAATGATGAATACACACTGCCGCCGCCTGCTGGTAAGGAGAGTTATTGCCACTCACGCATACGCAGTTCATACGTGTTCGCCTCGGATTTGCGGTGTGTTCCAGTGCGCGAAGTCGGCAAATACGCAGGAGAGTCCGGCGACGCAACAGTCGGTGTCGGCGTCGGCGACGTCTCAGGTGACTGGCCGGTGTATCTGGGCCTTAAAACTCAGGAAAGCACAAGTTAAACTGCATAGAGTTATGAATCATACTGAAGTGATTTAAATCTGCAGCACATTTCCAACATTTTTGAAACAAATCAGAGAAGTCCAGCCATTAGTCTTCCTCTTGGAGCTTTGTTTGAGGTAGACAGGCTCAATCCAGGCAAAGCATGTTAGGAATGTGACCAAAAAGGGGCTCAGAAATGTTTTCAGATTTATTTTTAGATAACATGTTACGTCACATAAGGGAAAGAACAGCTTTGATAATCCCATTCATTTCCCTCAGAACATACGGGTTCACCCCAAGAGACTGCCGTGCTTCACCCCTTGCTCTCTCTCTCTCTCTCTCTCTCTCTCTCTCTCTCTCTCTCTCTCTCTCTCTCTCTCTCTCTCTCTCTCTCTCTCTCTCTCTCTCTCTCTCTCTCACACACACACACACACACACACACACACACACACACACACACACACACACACACACACACACACACACACACACACACACACACACACACACACACACACACACACACACACACAGGGGCGCCGTAAGGGGGCGAAAAGTTAGGACGATTCTAAGGGCCCGTGACTGACAGGGGCCCCAAAATGTTCAGAACATTAGGAAAAAAAATGTAAGTAAACTTTCATCAATCCTCAATAATTAACATTAATAGAACGTTATATTGATAAATTACTCGCTAAACTTACGATTAATTTAACTTATTTTCTTCCAAAAGTTAATTACCCAAAGCCTCTGTGCACCCCCTTCTATTTACATGTAATGGTTTGGTCCTGCCTCCAAACGCGTGCAGCACCAGCACTTGCAGAGAATGAAAGTATGTGAGGAGGTATGCTAGTACTTAGCCTAAATACGTGTGTTGTACCATGTTTCAACAACCAACAAAGTCAGGCTCTAAGAAAAGAAGAGAAAGGAGAGAAAGACAAGAGATATCTTTACAGAAAATTCAGAGGTCTTTAATTTCACTGCTCTTTTAGCTGACATTTAAAAGGTATGGTAGGTAATTGACTTCAGAAACGCTTTTTGTTATATTCCATGGAATGCTCTTAACATCCTGATAGCAATGAATATATTAAATGCTTTGACAATAAATACATACAAAAATGTCCTCTGTGTAAGCCGTGGCGCTGTAAAAAGCACGACCAATCATCTGAGCCGGCCCGGCTAAAATGAATGGATGGCCTACCTGCCTGTCAGCCTTCCATCTGTGCACAAACTTATCTCGTGCCCTCATTGGTCATGTGCGCTTTCGTGTGTGTTGGAGGAGGGGCTCTGTAAGGAACTCTGAAGGAAGGGGCAGATTTTTTTCGGTTGTGTATTTTCAAATTCTCGCGCACTCGAGCTGGTTTCTCCATTCTTACCTACCCTACCTTTAATAAATGCAGGCACATTTTTAGCGCCTATTCATACTAAATCAGTTGTCCCTCCACCTGGTGCCAGGTCCAACAGATCCATCTTTAGGCTCAGCAGCCCTGTCCCCCCAAAAGGCTGAACCTGAACCAGCTTTTCTTCAAACTGAAGGAGGTGAGCAGCATTGTTGAATGACATGCCACTTAACATATCTGAAGGGAGACTGGAATACAATATAACAAAAAGCTAACATCTAATTTAAATTATACATTTCAAACAAAGTATTTTCCCACATAGCCAATGAACTATATAAAACAAAAAACTGCTTTTAGTCTATTTAGGATGATGGACAGTTTGAAGCATTGAGTGATCAGTCTGTAAACAAAATGTTGATCACGGCGCCCCTACACACACACACACACACACACACACACACACACACACACACACACACACACACACACACACACACACACACACACACACACAGTACTGTACACAGGAGCAATTTGGGGTGAAGTGTCTTGCCCGGGCACGCACGCACGCACGCACGCACACACACACACACACACACACACACACACACCATACACCATACAACCACAGCTAACTTTGTTGAGTTGTTTTGCCCTATTCCCATCTTTTTTTTTGGGGGGGAGAGCTTTCTGTTTTTAGTTCTGTGTCCTCTCTACTGGTGTCAAGGGCGGAGTCAGCACCGTCCTCATAACTGGATTGGCTGTGTTAGGGGATCAACATTTTTGCTGTTTTCCCAGTGATTCTGCTCTGATCTGGTTTGAAAGTAGCTCAGGAGATTCAAGATCACCATATAATCTTTTGCAGTTGCCAAAGTATTACTTTTGAACAGCCGTACAAAATCCTAAACCGCTGCCACCAAATGCACACAAAAATGAACCTTGTGAACCTGGATTATTATAATTTTTTATACCCGAAACTGAAATGTTTAAATGTATGGAAGGTATAGATTAGCTAAAGCTTCATAAAATATCAACAAGTTGCCTGCTGTAGCAGATAGACAGAAAGCAGGACGGACTATATATAATTATATGTCTAAAGGCCCACACCAATAAAAGTACACATGGCAGAGAAGAATAAAAGTTCTAATTTTAAGGAAGAATTATGAAATCTGTATGAATATTTCTTACGATTTAATCAGTTAAAAAAAGGACAGTGAACAAAGAACGTATAGGAACTGAGAGAGAAAGGAAGAAGATAACAGGAAAGGAAGAAGGAGAGTTAAAAGGAAGGAATGTAATGGGCTTATTTTTCACCTTGTATTCATTATTTTTGGGGATATAATGTCAATATTTTCGTCAGGACTGAAATATCTTTGCAATGAGGTTTAGCACACACATTCATGTTTAGAAAGGGATACATTTTTGAATGTATCCAATATTCTTGCTCTACGAAACACATGCAAAACTAATAACCTATCCAAAACTTTGTTGCAATAAACAAGCCTGGTAAACAGCATGTTGGTATTGTCATAGTCAGCATGTTAGCATTCAGACATTGGCATTAAGCTGAGCCGTAGCCTCGCTGAGCCGAGAGCATGATAAGTGATACAGTATTTTAGGATTGTTTTATGTTAATGTGTAATCCTCCATTACAAAAAAAACAGTTCCACCATCAGATAATTACAGTAGCTTACAGAACAGTTATTATTATAGTACAACTTTTTTTATAGATAGTTACTTTTCCAACTCATCAATGTATGAGCATGCAGTTTGAGTGTAGAGGACATTGTAAAGCAAACGAGAGGAGGGATTTTAAGTCAAATATTTGAAGCATTTATACAGTAAATGGCCTGTATGGAATCTCAACAGTTTACCATATATGGAAATGGGGAGCAATAAAGAATTACTCTACATTTGAAAAATACAGTGAATTGATAGAATCATTCATTCATGGATTAAAAGCAACATCATCCCCATGCGTGAAATCTATTCATTTAATTTAATCAAAACATAGTGCAGCTACTGCCAATGCTGACTGGGGAGTTTCATAATTGAGAGGAGGATTGCATGTGAATATAAAATCCCTTCATACAGTACACACAGAAATGCCACATTTAGTCTTAGAAGCGATAAGAAAACTGCACCTCCACGCATCTGATAGAAAGGAAACAGTGAGCAGCATGTAACAGGTTTTTGAATGGACTTTTTCATTCAATGAAATAATCCTAACATCATGAATCTAGAGGTAATATAGATAGGAGATACTGTACCCTATGTGCGCGTGTGTGTGTGTGTGTGTGTGTGTGTGTGTGTGTGTGTGTGTGTGTGTGTGTGTGTGTGTGTGTGTGTGTGTGTGTGTGTGTGTGTGTGTGTGTGTGTGTGTGTGTGTGTGTGTGTGTGTGTGTGTGTGTGTGTGTGTGTGTGTGTGTGTGTGTGTGTGTGTGTGTGTGTGTGTGCGTGCGTATGTAAGTGTGTGTTATTCAGGTTGTGAGTAGTGTAAAGTGCTCACAATGTTGTCCACCCTACACTGGTCAAAGTGAGCTGTTTAACGAATTGAAACAGTGATTTCTAAAGGGCAGTGACGCACAGCTCCGCTTTAATCCAGATTACACTGAAACACTAATCCTGTAAAAATACTGTTTCTTTAAAACAAATATGTTTTTCACCCTAATACGTAATGTCTCCGGTGTGTATTTGATTGCTGTATTCAGCTTGGACTTGTATACAATGTTGTTACATGTCTATTTGTCATGTAAATCAGGCTGTGTAGAAACGGTGTGATTTCTCAAGTTCAATGAATTGATTGGAGGAGCAGCTGTGGTCAGCATTATCATTGATTGTGCTCAACAAGATCATGTGTGTTGGTGTGTGCAGCCGTATGTGTCCGGGGTTATATAACCGGCTCCACATCTGACAGTGACTCTGTGGTGCATCCGATGCACCGGACTGACATTTCACTTTGTTTTTTGTGCTTAGCACAGCCTGAGGTCTATCAGGAGGTGTTGGAGACAGAGTCTGAGTCTGACAGAGATGGTGATTCAAAGGGACCAGTGTTGATTTGGCTAAAAATGATACGCTCCAGGTTGAAGGCCTGACTCTTGTTGGTTCCACCTCTCATTGAGCAGCAAAAAGGATTCTGCACACAAGTAGAATGAAGCTGCTTTGTGAAAATGAGAGCTGCAATGCTGTTGTTTTTTAACTTTCATACATATTTGCTTTCTAAACTTACATCTTTTTAAATGTAGCATACACATTGCGTGTTAAGTCATCTTTCTGAGGGCAGAAAGTTGTCGTTTCCTATTATTGATAATTATAAAACATAACTGAGATAAATCAAAAGAACATTTTGTAAATAATGACTTACCCATCTGTTGATTAGAGTTTAGCATGCTAAACTATGATTCCAAACATCACACCTCCTAAGCTAATTAGCAGGCTACTCTATTGATGTCAGATTAAGAACAGCCTCAGCATGAGCCGCGTGTAAAGACTGTGGGGCTTGTTTGAAATAGAAAAAAGGATTAATTCCTTGCTTTTGTAGTTTATTTTAATTCAACATAACAAAACTCAAGCAAACATTTATACTTTTGTTTTTAGGATTGTGTGACTCACCAAGTGGGCAAGAACATCTTTTCAAATGATCAAATTTAAAACACAAAGAGAATGAAACAAACCTAAAACCAAATACTAAACACATATTAAACCACAGAAATGTCAAATGTCAAATCATAGAAAATCAATGATATTGTTCTTTTAAAAAATAAAAATAAAATACAAGATAGAGTTTGCAGCCCCGATCTGAAATGTCTAGCTTTATTCTCAAAGTGGATAACTAAACATGCTCTTTATCCAACTGCCTTTAGTTCATCCAGCACCAGCCGTTTAACAGTAGGGTAATACAGCGTAAAATTACATTAGCTCAAAGCGTTACATTAGCTCAAAGCGTTACATTAGCTCAAAACATTACATTAGCTCAAAAGTTAACCGCATTTTATTTACTCCCAGGGTCACTTGATTCAATTTATCTACGATTGAGGATTCACTTTCTTATGTCGAGGTTGATGCAGGGAAAAAGTATTCAAAATCACATGATCTGTGGCTTATTTCTGATTGGTGCTACTGGTATTATCTTGGGTTGCAACCACCCTTATCTGCGTCTTAACCATTTTCAGTTGTTTTCTCCCTCATTGCTCAGGAGATTCATATAACTTTCTGTTTCTTTGGAACAGTCTTCACTCACTGTGATGTTCTCTTTCTCCTGCACTCGTGGTCATGGTGCTGTGTAATCCTTTCAAAATCCCATATGAAAACTTCATCGGTTGACCAGACATAATCCTCAGTGGACTCTAAGTACCTGAATATGTTTGATTGTAAGAGAGGGAGAAAAAAAACCCCGCTAACTGTGGTCTGCTGCCAGACATTGGGATTGAAACTATATTATAATCCAGCAGTAGACGTAAATCTCTGGCCATGTGCGGTTTAAATAATTAATCTGTGAGCATCATCTATGACGTGGAAAAATCACCATTCAATAAACCAAAGAGAGAAAGGAAAGAGAAAGGAGAGGAAGAAAGTAATGCATTAACTTTTCTGATTCTTTATTGCATAATGTTCCTAGAATCTCTAAAAGTCCCCTTATGTTTGCCCAGCTGATCATGTTGGCCTGCAGCGGTTTAGGAAGTGGGTTCAAAGTAACTCTTCCCAGCAGATGACAGCTCCATATGTCCATCAGTGTCTGGGGACTTGGATGTCCCTGTCGTAAAGGGTCTGATGGAAGTTTTATATTGATTATAATGACAATAATCTGCTCATGGCGGATGCGTGAAGCACATGTAATCCTTTTTTCAAGAGGGTTACGTGACATCTGAAGTGTCTAATCCGTGAAGTTCTCCCTGCAGATGACTGAATTAGCTGGAACAAATGAGAGTGATGCTGATGACAACAGGGCTGCTGTACATCTCTGCTTTATTACGCAACAACCTGCTCCACTAACAGGCTGGCGTCAATTAATCTGCTTAGAAACCCCAACTGGGGCTTCTACTGTATGTTGTGACCTCTGGGTGTTATCTTTATTGTGCTGGTGGAAAGTCTATGTAATTGCACGGACACACGTTCAGTGGTGGAAAAAAACCCTCTTTAATCAGGCAAAAGTAGTACAAAAACACTATGTTGCAAGTATGTTTAATTCATTCAAACCGTACTGTTACTCAAGTCAATAAATAATTAAGTAAAAATATAAAAACAGGATGAAAGTACTCAATAGACAGAATGACCATTGTAAAATACTCTATGTACAGATTGGCCCTTGTATAGATATACATACAGCCAATACCTTCCAGCGCTGCTCGCAATATCATTTTAACTGCCGCTGTGGGTGTTTTAATGCCCTAACTTGTTTATTAATGGTGGGTTTAATACGTTTTCACTCATTATAATACATTAAAAAAAACACAAAAAGACAATTAGTCCAGACCTCCTTTATTATTAATAATCAAATAATTCCTTGATATTTGACATTTTGTTTTTTTATTTTAGGTTAATCACAGATCACTTCTGGTCTTCTTTAAACAGCAATTGGGGGAAATAAGAAAAATGAAACATTGAACAGTGTATACTATTGTCTATCTGGGCTCCTAACATCTGGTGATCACCACTAACAATGAGGATTTCAAAGGACGACCCTCTTACAATCAGCCATTTTTCCTTTAGTGGGAGAGTTCAGTTGTGAATGGGCTTGTTTGTGCTTCTGAGCATTTAAATGATGATGTGTCATTATATAGCAAGTATCCATATGGTGAAAAGATGTCCACCTACTTAAGTTCTTAACACATTTTTATAAGTTTGTCATATGTTGCCGACACTCCTTATTACCCCATCACAAACAACACATACTGAATTAAAACAAAATCACTGGAGTGGAACACTTGGTTTTTGAAACCTACTGTAGTACTATTGGTTATATGATAACCAGTATGTTATTGAGTTGTGTCTAATACTGTGGTGAAACAATACATTTCAAATAAATATTTAAGTAATGTTTTTTTTAGGATAAGGTCTAAAAGGAAACATCATATGTGAAAGAAAACATTGTTTGTAGTTACTATTATTTATGATTTGAAATGTAATATATAAATTAAATACTGTCCTTATTCTCAAGCATAGAAGGGATTTCAATAACATGAAGGAGCCCCCATAGATTATTCAATTTTAGTTCTGAATCTAAACCAGACTCCTCCTATTTCTCAATTTAAGTGTTACGCAGAAATGTAAATCTGCGGGCCAGAAGCATGTCCAGTTAATCTAAAACCATCTACTAATCTCCAACTGGTTGTGGGGGCTGTGTATTGAAGAATGGTCCTCTTGTTTAGAGGATTAGTGCAGTTCTACTCTGGATACAAAGGTCACTCGCGACCGCACATCGCATGACGAGAGTGGCAGGCACACATTTTCAAATTTCATTGACAGTTGCAATAAACAAGGAAAGACGTCTTCCTGTCTGTCAGGCCCAGAGAGGTGAAAGATTCATAAATCGGACACACACTGTGTTAGCTGTCTATTTAGTTTGAAGCTCCTTAGATAACCCTCTTTATATTTTAAATCAATTATTAGAATATATGTTCATCCCAAATGACGTCAGTGTTAGAGAATTTGTTAAAAGGAACCCATTATGAAAATCATCCGTATCTAATAAGAGAAATCAAACTAAATCACACATTTACCAGAGAAAAACTGAACAATTGTGTGTTTGTAACAGAAATAGCCATGTTCCGTTAACATACTACAAAGAAATCATTCTTCACTTAGAAGTCCTTCTTCAAGTATCTCACAATATGTGTATTTATTTTTCCTTAATAGGCCAATTCACATATTCGGTTGACAAAATGTAAATAACACTACTGTAGGAACAAAGGACAACTATTCCTGGAAAGAAAGGGAAAAAGGTCACCTCTGGTCAAGACACAGCACACGCACTAACACACAGAAGCATAGGTACCTATGAGAAATCCCCACGACAGTAAGTATATATTTTTACATGTTTAGTTTATTTGGACTTGTTCTCAATTTGAGGAACTTCAATCTTTTCCCCGGTGAGGAACTGCCAGATGCCTCCTCTGTAGTTCTCATTTCCCAAAGCATACAGGAAGACGTTGAAGATGGGGGAGGTCTTTGCCAGGATGGGAGCCATCTGCACAGAGAGGGGTGAGTTATCAAGTGATAAAGCAGAGCAGTTTGTTCAGCTAATTATTTAACACCACTGTGTGTAGAATCTTTATGAGTATTGTACAAAAACAAGTCTATTCCATTGGGGATTGGTCCACAATCCTTTCTGCCACTGAGGCATCTTAAAATTCTACATATTTAAGATATTTTCTATGTATGTGTGCCTCTAAAATAATTCTAGTGGATGGTCCTTACCATCCTGAGCTTGGGGGAGACCAGGTTGGCGTTCTCCACAGCGGCGTAGAAGGCCAGGACGCCATAGGGGCACCAGCACAGCAGCATGGTCTTCAGAGGAGTGTTGGGGTTGAACTACAGAGATAAAGAGAGAGTAGTAGGGATACCAATTAATGTAGTTACAAATCAACCATAAGCAGTGAAGGAGACACAAATGCCTCAAGTCATGAGGTGCAGTCACACGCCTAGGATCATGTCTGGAAGAGAAGCAGTGTCTGTGCTAAGATCACTCATGCTCAACTATAAAAAAAGAAACAGCTAGTGAGTAAAGGGGCAGTTTGCCTAATCCTAGGGTCAAGTAGTCATTATTCTGAGACCAAATCAACACATTCTGTGTAAATGTAACCCCTAACATACAGGTCTGCTTCTTAAGTAGCTTTGCAGTTGGACATTCTTTTTAACTTAATCCACACATATATGTTGTTTGAGCTCTGCTTTGAAGTTATATGATCTTTAGACTAAGTTCCATTTTCCACACACAACTTCTGGTTTTGAGTATTGACCTGAAAAGCCAGGTACAGAAGCATTTGAAGATATTTATAAAGCATCGGACACAACTTCTGACCTACAGCGACAGGCTGCTGCACCCCGCTGTCTCACGGAGAGATACCGCAGGTCCTTCCTTCCTGCAACGGTCAGACTATACAACCAGCATAGCCCCTAGTAGACACCCCCCCCTCTACACACACCACAACACAGACTATATCACCCCTTGCTGCTCAATACCAACCAACTATGTGCAATATGTGCTATATGTGCAATATATATATGCCGTTAATAACTGTGTAATAAATACCTGGCTGCTAAATCCTAAGAACTGTTACAGGATGTGTATTTTGAAAATTATGTAACTTTTGATTTTTTTTTCTATTTTTTATTATATCATAACTTAGTACTTTTTTTTAATGCATGTAACATATGTAACATTAAGCTGTCTGTGGCTCTTTTTCCTGCTGTAACTACGCACATTTCCCCTCCGTAGGACTAATAAAGGTATTCTGATTCTGAACAGGCAAGCATATGCCCCCAACTTTTCATAGCATATTGTGTGACGATATTTTCCATAAGGATATTGCTCTGGTGGAGAGCTCGGTGTCTGAGATCGGGAGCCATTGAGCATGTGATGGAAGTGTCTCCAACTCAGATGACTGTTAGTAATGGCTTTATGCAACATAAAGTGAGGCAACCTGATTCAGGCCCTGAGGAACTCCATTATTGAACTCGCCATTCACAGATACATTGTTCTTTTCACCACGCACCAGCTACTGTCCACATTCCCTATGAAGCACCCGGTCTTCCCCCTGGGAAAGTGACCTATATACACGATATCACTGCCTGCATGCTGCCCATTCACTGTCTGTTTTGTCACTCTGAATATACCCACAGGAGGAAGTGGCTTCCCATGCTTACACCAGAAAGAGATGGAATAGATGTCAGTGTTGGTTTGTGAAAATATTGAGAAATCACAAGTTCTCAAAGTCCAAAGTGAAATATTTAAAATGATTGTTTGTTCTAAACAATAGTGCAATATTTCAAATTATTCAAATATAAATGAAAGGTTTTTCTGTTTTATGAACCTTATATATGTGATGTCTTAGCGTTAAAAGATTTTTGCTAATCAATGTCCTGTCAACTGACTAGTTTTAGCTGTAAGTGTTTATACTTTTGGTTAGTTTAATTAAAAGAAGAATATATTATATAAGCTTTTTGTATGTTTAAACGATTGTAAAATAAACTCAAGCTTTCCAATAAATACGGGGGAGAAGATAGAAGTGGCTAACAAGTTAAATAACTAACATTGCACTTAAGTCCACCACTGCCAATGTAAGCTTTCAAAGCAGAAATAATCTTTATCTTAATTGTGTATTTGTTACGAATTCTCTGTTACTTAAAACTACTATTGTCTTGGATTTATAGTCTTTTCTAAATTCCTCTGCATCAAGCATGCGTTTAAAATCAATTTCGGAGCAAGTAAAGCAAACCAGTCTGCCTCCATTCTGAAAATATGTTCTTAAGTTGTTGGAGTGGATTAAGTCTGTTTTTGGTTGTTGTTGTTTTTTAACTTACCCTGGGGTTGCCAGTCTTCTTGAATTTCTGTGCAATGGCCTGGTAAGAGGACATGACAACAAACACCTGGATAGCCATGTTAAAGATGGACATTGGGATCAAGTAGGACACGTAGTTTCTGTTGAGATAAAAATGAACAACAGTTGTCAAATCTGTATAAACTGCTCCCAGTGAGGGACAGACAATGCATTGACATCTATTTGAATTGTGTTTTCATTGTGAAGAGTGTGTGCGTGTGTGTGTGTGTGTGTGTGTGTGTGTGTGTGTGTGTGTGTGTGTGTGTGTGTGTGTGTGTGTGTGTGTGTGTGTGTGTGTGTGTGTGTGTGTGTGTGTGTGTGTGTGTGTGTGTGTGTGTGTGTGTGTGTGTGTGTGTGTGTGTGTGTGTGTGTGTGTGTGTGTGTACAACACCTGTCTCCCTTGGTATAGTCCAGAGTGCAGCAGGTCCTAAGGGGCTCGTAGTCGTACTCTCCCCATCCGATGAGGGGCATAGCGGCCCAGAAGGCAGTGAAGAGCCAGACGAACACAGCCAGAGTGATGGCGCTGCTCCACTGCAGCTTTGTCCCTGATAAGAACAGGATCACAATCATCAGTTTCTAACACCTCCAACAAAAGCCACGCCACTATAAAAGTGATTTCCTTTTATGTGGTAAAACTAGTAACTAGCTTTCTAATAAGCACGGTAAATGGTGTAAACTGCTGATCATGTGCTGGGCAACATTCTCTTTCTCTTCTATTCTGCAACTAACGATGACTCAAGCATAGCAAGAGAGCAGTTTTTTTAATGTATCACCATGAAAATATATGACTTTCTTCTCAACATAAAGCCTTCCAGGTCGCAGTTTTAACACTATGTTATTATCTGTTATAACAATGTTTGTATTTTAAAAGGATATTTGTTCATTATTCCGACAGGGTGCAAGAACGGCCTGTGGCAAATTAAAAGACAACTGGCAGCTGGCCTCTTCAGAATAGAAGGAGGTCTTAAGATCAGCTGGAGACCAAGAACAATAACCCGCTCAGTGTACTTGGATGTTGTGTGCATGTGAGTGTGTGCGTGTGACTGTGTGTGTTCTTGTGTGAGAGCCTGTGCTTCAGGGGGGGAGGGAAAAAAGAATGCCATTGGCTGTAATTGTGTATTTCAGGGCAGGAAACATTGCAGATGTTGACCTACTGGTGCAGTACTGGTGGTATCTGTCCCAGGCGATGGCGGCCATGAAGTGGATGCTGGCGAGAGCTGTAAGGAAGCCATGGAAACCGTGAGTCTGGCATCCCTCAGAGCCATAAGGCCAGTACCTGGAGACAGAGGAAAGTGATGAATTCATTCGTCAAAATAATGATTTGCCAAATGTAGATACAATATGAAAACACAGACATTCATAGAAACAATGATTTATGAAAGCAGTTAATGTATTAATTGCCTTTACACAAATAATATACAATAATAGTTGTTATTATCCTTAGACCCATAGACACTGAGAGCAGCATTTAATCTCACTCTTCCAGTTTGAAAATCCCCTTCAGCTGCAGGGCACATTATGACACAGGATTTAGCCTGTATCGACCCCCCCCCCCCCCCCCTCCACTTTACACCCCTGATTGTTCCTCCCTGTATTGATTTTACAGATACGTGTACATTAATCATATTGTGGGTAGCTAGCAAGATATTATATGCACATTACATTTCATTTGGCCACATTGACTCAGACCTTGGCATCTGTTATGAAAGGGGCGGTTACATCACTCACCTCAGGAAGCTGGAGAAAGCGGCGATGCTGGCGTTCATAGAGATGCCAATATCAGCCATCGCTAAACTGAACACAAGGAAATTGCTGGGGGTCCTGAGCTCTCTCACTTTCAGGAAAGCAACGATTGTCACCGCATTTAGAAGGAAGCCCAGCATGCCTTTGGGAAAACATAAATAAACAATCATGAATGAAGGCAGTGTGTGGCGATGGATGGAAATCAATGTGCGCAGACACAGAAGTGCTTTCTGCGCAACATGCAGCACCGTGACATTTCATAAACATGCTGCTTGTAAACATCGCATTCAGGTCTTTGTTTACGGAATATACGTGAATTCTTTGCGAGTTTAGTGAAAAACAGACCCTGCCTACCACAACACTATACTATCAGTGCCCGGGTGGCGTCAGGTCCTTTCATATGTTAATGTATCACAGCGGGAGCAGGCTCACAGTATGTTGGCTCAATTCCGACACAAAACAAAATTACTCACCCTCCACCAGCAGCATGGTTCCCAGAGAGAACACATCAAAGTCGGAGAAGCCCTCTGGTAAAGGGCGAGACGAGACCATCCTGAAGCCGAATTGACACGAGTGCAGCTGTCACAGACTTTTCACTTTTTCCAACCCGGTGGTTTACGATGTGCTTCTGTTTGGCTGAAGGAGGCTGCTTTTAAAGGGGCATTTCACGTGGAAAGCATGCACTTTAATATGTAAAGCCCCCCACTCGCTTTCGCCCCAATCCGTGCTGGAATGTCTTAATGAACATAACCACACACACCGCAACCCTTAATGCGTATTTGCCCACCGCAATAGTAAAGCCCTCAATTAGTTACACAACAAGCCTTTGTGTCCTAGCGTCCCGGTGAGGATGCAGCCGCTGCTGATGTCAAAGGACTGACGACGCGTTTGAGGCAGACCACAGATCTGCGTCGCTTTAAGGAGACACAACAGGTGCCTGCAGAGCCCCAGCCCCTGCCAATCAAAGCTGCACCCACAATAAGGAAGATAACAAAACCCTCCAACCACAAACGGTTCTCTCCACTAAGAAATGACACAAATAACCCTATTATTTTCAGACTTCCATGTTCTTGCTAGAGATTGTGTTTAATTACTTTTGCCTTATAATTTCAAGCACATTCAGTTTTTATTTAATATAATGTATGTGATGTAGTTTAATTCATTATAGGTTAGTAATTCTCCATTCCCTTATTGATGACACAAAGAGACCACACAGAGGACCCATGTAAGTACTGTTGATCTGTATCTTTATTAATCCTTTGTCCCATATGGCAGGACTCTCACATGGACTAGTGGATATAAAATTGGACACGTAGGCCGTGGTTTTGTGGACATCTTTTAGTTTTTTGTAGGGAATACAACTTTTGATAGACAGACTGACCTCAAGAGATTAAAAAAAACATGGCATCAGCCTTAAAAAATAGATGACCAAAGTAATTGTCCTTTTTTAACTCAAGACACAACATGTGTCAACAGAAAGAGTTTCCTGGGCGATAAGATAAAAACATGTGACGTAAAACAAAAGGCTTCGTTCCCATTCAGATTTATGTGAATGACATGACATCCAGCCATCATCCTCAGGCTTCAATGGATTTGTCATACTTCATTGCAACACCATTGTCAGCTTTTCAGGCCATAAGGATGTAGGGGACACAATCATGACATTGTGTTGCTCAAAATGTTTCAGTCCCAGGATCAAAAATCTTGGAAATATATAAGAAAATGTGTGAAAAGTCCTTAATCATATGGAAATGCATTATGGTCAAGATCTATTTTACATATATATATATATATACATTTTTGGGCACTTTATATCCCGTTGTAAAACCAATAGCTCCCACAATCCATATGCCCTTACTTGACCCCAACATGAGTTTTGAGGCCACATGAATGCATTTTGCTATCTTTAGTTAAAATTTGCTATTTTAAATAGTCACACTAAAAGTCACACGTCATAAAATGTAATATTAAATTAAAATATAATAAAATGTGAAAGAATTGCTGAAACAAAAAAGTAAATGCAATAGTATTTGGACAGTTTTTTCATGTCCTTTTCTGCTGAAAGTGGTCGTGCACCACTTGAGCAAATTCAAAATTTCTATTTTGACAACTCTTACTTTATTTATTAAGGAATGATATTAAATGATACAACAATGTACCAAAATCCCATTAATTCAAATGCTTCTTATGAGTTCTTTTTAGATTGTTTGCACACTAAGAAGGACATTGCAGCTCAAACTAAGTCCAGTCTTCTGGTTCATACGACGTAAAGGGTGGCTTTATTCATTGGCTTCAGCAAATGAGATTAACTACTTGCAGTGCAATATGGAATTTTTCGAGCATGATTGCTCAACAACTTCAGCCTCAGTACAGACATGCACCATTGTAAAACCCTTCATAAGGAATGACCTGTGACTCAAAGGGATATAACGTATAAGAGGTTAAAGAGTGTGATCAATCTGAAATGTAGGCCAAATATCAAGGCAGTTACTCTTACTATTTCTTTTGATATATCATTACCAATCAATAGGATTTATTAATCTCTATCAACCTTTGTTGTAGTAAAGCCTTTGACCTGGGTCTGTAGTAAATAACATTCGGATGTAAAGTGGGTTCTTGCTGCCAAGTTGTTAGCACACAATAAAGGCCAGGGGTTCATCATCTCTTACGGAGTTGGCACACAGTGCTAACAAAGTGTAACACTGAATTCCCAGTGTGAAGAAATACCAGGGGAACACAGATCTTATGCCAAATAACTTATGCCGTATTTAGCAACATTGCAAAAATAAAAGCTTTTACAGTTGGAGGTATTATTCTCTCGTACTCGTAGGACTATAAGATCCGTTACTAAAGGGGAAAATCTTAAAAGCCTGTGAGTTTCTTTCCTTCAATCGGATTTAACATATTCCTTTCTATTTTTGTCTTTTTCTTTCTTCTGACACATTACGTTCATTTAGAAAAAAATCCTTTCATTGTTTTCTGTTACTGAATGCCCAGGTAAAAAATTAACTATAACTAATAAAATACTTATAACACTTATAATATATAAGATACCATCATTATGATATTACTGTGTTGCATTGTTGGAGAAGCCTGTGACCTAAGATTTTCAACGACATAATTACTCTGTAGCTTTGTTAGTTTGACAATAAAGAACCTTGAACCTTGAAAGTACCAATGTATCCATAATACATTTCAAATATATTTTAATGGGATTGGAATGATTTTCAAGAACACCTCAAATAACAGGAATGTAAAACAAGAATATTTCAAAGAAAATAAGTGTAAAACATGAAAAAATAAAGCTGGAATAAACTATTTTAAGTAGTATTATACGTTTTTACTAGTAAGAAAACAATTGTACCTAAATGTAAGGGCATCTTAATGGTTTCTCAATACAGTCAAGTACATTTAGTTGTGGTTTGGTTGATCTTTAATGCCAGGAATGTAATACCATACATTACTAAGTTCATTCTTAATACAAAACAATTATCACCTCTTAAAAAAAGAGTTAATAAAACACTTAAATCAAGTAGACTTCATTTTACTACTTTTAATCCGGGAGTCATTTATGTGCAGGTACAACAATGGGTCGAAGGTGCAATATGTTCTTCTGTGATGAGGGACACTGTGTGGTGAAACTTTTTCTAATTTCTCATCAATTCAAACACCAGTAGCAGGATCCTATTTTGCATGGAAAATATTACTGTAAAATCACTGTTAAGAGAAATCAAAGTATCTGTATCTGCCTTCGGACGGAAGCGGTGTTAGTTGTCATGTTATTAAAATATGGGAAGTTCTCTGAATAACAAAAAAGGATGGATATATTTAGACAATGTTGAGTGAGCATCTGTTGAGTGCAAAAGTTCCAAGGTAGGAGCCACAGGCTGTGTTCTATAGGGGCCACCTTGTGGTAAAACACAGCGCTGCCCATTTACAGATTAACAGTCACGGCAGGGCTCAAATGAACAAACTACATTGGAGGGAAATAAAAAATCCAAACATCACAGTGGATTATGACCATTTCGGAAGTGTTTCTGTTTCTGTGATAATAAATAGGGACGTCTCTGCGCAGCCTATCGGATTCAGGGATGGAATACGCATCCAAATGAAAAGAACGCCAGTCCTTTCGCTAATCCTTGTCTATCCTTTTTATCTCGGGACTCATAGCAGTCGGATCACTATGGGACAGCGAAGCGGTGGGACAAAGCGATGCGGTTGATATTCCTGTAAATGAGAGAAAAAAAGTCCAGTCTGTTTTAACTTCAGTGGGCGCAAACTGGGCGCATGTAGGTAAACTGCGTATGCGTAAAAGAGGGCCAAAATGTTCCTCGTCCTGCTCCTGGGGCTTTACTTAGGCACAGGTGAGCTTTTCTCCCCAGTGAGCTCCTGCCCGTCGCAGTGCAGCTGTTTTTACCACAACCTGAGTGATGGATCAAAGGCCAGGTAAGGATGTCCAAATGCAAATGATTTTAAATCAAAAACACACAAAAGCAATTGTTCTGTTTTTTGCCCACAGACGCATCTTTTAAATGCACAGGTATACTCATATGAGGACAGATGCTTGCAAAGAGCTGAACACGTGTTCCAAAGATAATTCAGGGAGTGCATGTCGGTCCAATTTTATTTAATGCAGGATTATCTCTGAAAGGCAATTTCAACCTTCCTATCTATGCGTTTTATTGAGAGTTCGGATGGCTTTGGAAACATTTGTTTCCAGATTGATTAGCCACACATGTATTTGCTAGTGAACCTAACACTGTTATATCCCCTATATTTTAACATTATTTAATGTTAGACTTCAATTAAAGTCTCCAAACTTTTATTTTCATTTACTTTGTAAAGTTCACATGTCATTAAATGTAAACTTTTTGAAGGGTTATCTGGAAGTGCACACAGATTAACAAATGTCTCTGTCTCTTTAAGGAGTGTGATCTGCAATGATCCCGAGATATCTCTTGTGCCTGTCGGGTTTCCTGTTGACACGTCCAAACTGCGCATTGAGAAGACGTCCATCCAGCGGATACCGAGCGAAGCCTTCATCTACCTCTCCAGTCTGGAATTCCTGTGGATGTCTTTCAACACGCTCTCCGCCTTGAGCCCGGACAGTTTCCGGGGACTGCTCAACTTGGAGGAGCTTCGTCTGGACGGGAATGCCCTCACCGCCTTTCCCTGGGACTCTCTGATGGACATGCCCAGTCTCAGACTTCTCGATTTGCACAACAACCAGCTCACCATGCTGCCAGCGGAGGCCACCACTTACATCAAGAACCTCACCTACCTGGATCTGTCCAGCAACAGCCTGCTCACCCTGCCGGCAGAGGTGCTGTCCACCTGGCTCATAGCAAAACCTGTTCAAGGGCCAGAGAGCTCCAAGATGATACTTGGTAAGGACTTCAGTCAGGATGCATGTCTCAATTAAAAATACGAAAGGTATAGCTTTTAACACTGTGCGTAATGGAAGAGTGTTAATTAATTCATCAATCTTGAATGGAAGCTGAAAAAACACATCGTTTGATGTATGGTTGGGGATGGTCGGTAGTAGTTAATCAAAAAAAATTCCCCATTAATATTTGAAGAGGTGCTTTGGAAACCATGTAACACATTCTGCATTAAAGACCAAAGTAACTCTTTATTAAAAAAAACTATTTTTAAGTCGTATACATACACATTATTCTATTTTGCAATTGCAAGCAGATTATTAATGTCTTTGTAAATAATTATGACTCTGTGGTCAACCATAAATGGAAGCTTGTTTAAATGAAAATAATAAATAGCATTATAATAAAAACAAATTAGTAATACTTTTAAATATGTGTTAAGAGAAGTTGTAATTGCTAGTGTGTGTGTGTGTGTGTGTGTGTGTGTGTGTGTGTGTGTGTGTGTGTGTGTGGGGGGGGGGGGGGTGTGTGTGTGTGTATGTGTGTGTGTGTGTGTGTGTGTGTGTGTGTGTGTGTGTGTGTGTGTGTGTGTGTGTGTGTGTGTTTGTGTGTGTGTGTGTTTGTGTGTGAAATACAAAGTTCATCGCTCATTTTTCTGTGTTTCACCTATTCTCATGTGCAGAAAAGTAAGGAGCGAAGGTTGAAAGGACGGCTAACCTGTCCTTGATCACAAGATCATCATCATCATCATCATCATCATCATCATCATCATCATCATCATCATCATCATCATCATCATCATCATTGCCGTTGTAGTTTATGAATTAAATGTTAATCCTCTTACAGGATTAGCATGCAAACATCCACACCGGCCATCTGCAGGCTGCTCTATCACTTTGCTCACAGCTGGACGCTCGTCTTCCTTGTAGCCTCACTTTTACCCTCACCCTCAGGTCTCCACGACAACCCCTGGGTGTGTGACTGTCGGCTCTACGACCTGATCCAGTTCCAGAAGTCTCCCACTCTCTCGGTGGCGTTCATTGACACAAGGCTCCGGTGTTCAGCTCCAGAGAGTGTATCCGGGGTTTTGTTCAGTGACGCAGAGCTTCGGCGCTGCCAGCTCCCACGTATACACACAGCTGTGGCACGAGTCCGGAGCGCTGTTGGGAACAATGTGCTGCTGCGTTGTGGGACCATTGGAGTCCCCATCCCAGACCTGACATGGCGCAAGGCAGATGGGAGGCAACTTAATGGAACAGGTGAGTCAGCAGGTCTTTGACTGTCAGGGTCTCTCACAGAAAGCAACCAGTGGAGATAGTAATGTTGTACGTCTGACTGACAGCTGTGGCAAAAACAGTGAGTTATGCAACACTGCCTGTGACCATTGCTTCCTTTTCCGCATCAATGAAAGGGGCTCTTTCAATAAAAGAAACGTAATATTTGAGTGCTTTATCATACGTTATCCATTTGTAACCATTGTGTAACAATACTATTTTCCCCTCTCTTTCATCGCAGTCCAGCAGGAGACCTCAAAAGAGGGAATCACTTGGTCCATCCTCAGTGTCCCTGCTGTGTCCTATCGGGATTCGGGGAAATACATCTGCAAGGCCACTAACTATGCGGGAAATGCTGAAGCTGTCATTTCTCTTGTTGTCTCTAACTCATCAAAACCAGAGGGGAACCAAACCAGCAATGACAAGAAAGCCAAAGTCAAGAAACCCAAGCCTGTTGGTAAAGCTGCCTACCAGGAGAAACTGGTGGCCAGATATGTGGTTCCAACCTCGACCCCTTCAATCCTGCCCGCCCTGGATCCAGGCCTTCCACCTGGTCTTGGTCCTGATCCGGGACGAGGCAGTTACAGCCTGGCAGACAGAGCCACCCTGGGGCCTGCCACCTCCTCCAACCCAGATGCACTGTTGGATCTGGAGAAGACTAATCTAAGCAACCTGGCGGCCAACACGTCATCACTGCAGCAGGACCCCGACAGGGTGGTCCGCTCAGTAAAGGTGGTGGGGGACACAGACAATACCATTTCTTTGAACTGGAGAGCCCCTAAGGCCAAGAACACAACAGCGTTTAGTGTGCTGTATGCTGTGTTTGGAGAGAGGGACATGAGGAAGATCAATGTTGGGGCAGGGCAAAACCGTGTATTCATCGAAGGCCTGGTGCCCAAAACCAAGTACATTGCTTGTGTTTGTGTGAGGGGGCTGATCCCCAAGAAGGAGCAGTGTGTGATATTTTCCACTGATGAAGCAGCCAGTGCAACTTCGACCCAGAAGCTGATTAATGTGATTGTGATCACGGTGGCCTGTATCATCGCAGTCCCGCTCACTGTCATCGTGTGCTGCGGGGCTCTGAAGAGACGCATTCAAAAGTACTGGGGAAAGAAAACCAAGGACATCCAAGATTCATATGTGACCTTTGAAACACTGTCGCCTGGTACGAAGGCCAAAGGGCTTGAGGGCGAGTATTTGAACAGAGTGAACCCAGAGGAATCCAACAGGCTTCTGTCGGCCCGATCCAGCCTGGACTCTGAGGCCACGGCTAAGATAGAGGGACAACCTAACGAGTACTTCTGCTGACGTCATGCTCCAGCTCCAGCACCTGCGCCACGCCATCTTCCTCGCACTCACCCGCTTCCACGTGCCAGTCCGACCCCTAACTCCCATTCACATCCCCATACCCAAAACGATCCCCATTCCCATCCCCATCCCCAACCTGACACCCAAACCGATCCTTATCCTCATCCGCAAACCGATCCGCATCACCATGTTCATTCTCATTCCCATCCTCATCACCATCACCACCCCCATCTCCATCAACATCCATATTCACATCACTGCTCCTGCTCTCGCCCTCAGCAACATCCTGACGTCAGTCCCCCTCCAACGCGCTCCCGTACGCCCACACCTTGGGATACCCCCCCATCCGTCCCTCCTCGCTGGATCATGCCACCAACTCCACCGCCACAGAGAACCAACTTCTATCAAAGGACTTTTGCACGTTGCACTATAATGGAAATATCAGTTTAGAGGAATATTAACAGATGAATCAATTTACAAACTCTAGGAAAAAAATCCTATTTCGCATACAAAAGTTAAACTCTGTCCAAAAGTATCCAAACATTAATGGTAAAACAACATGCAAACACGCTCATGTTTTATTTATTAATTCGCCTGTAAGAGAAAACATGTCAAAAGTTAAAAGACAATATCATTGTAAACTATATTTTATCTCACTTACATGGCTCAGCTAAGAAACCTCTGCAACTTGATCTGACATAAAGGGAACGCACCGGTAGAAAATCTATTGTTTATACCATATATGTATGTGTATTATTTGTATATAATGTACTAGATGATGTACACTTACATATACAGTTATGCCTGTGCCTCTGTATACATCTGTCATATGTTCTCAGAGAAGATATACACATAGGCATGGTTCAACATTCTGGCGTATGGAGAGAAGCTGGAGCTGGAGAGAAGTACAGAAAGGACTGAACTATGACACAATGTAAATAGGTTGGAAATTATGCTAAATGTTTAAAGACAGTCTAATTCCTTTCAGTGAGACACATACTGAAATATCTCCTGTGTTGTGCCACCTAGAGGTTGCCCCATTAAATGTAGATCTATTTATTCCAATGATATTATTTGATTATAGTTGAATAAACTTTTATATATACATATCCAGTTAGTGGTACTGTGTGTTTTTATATCTCTCACCTCAACATATTAATACATTTCTATTATACATTATTTCATTATTTTATAAATCAATGCAGTTCAAGTGTTTTTACCTTCAATGAAGTGAAAAGGGTGATCATTTATATTCTTTAATAAGTTGATCAAACACATATCCAGGAATCATTTCAGATTTTTCCACATTTTTGATCAGTTTCCGTCCCTTATTAGGGATTTGTATGTTGTAATAACTTTGTTAATCTTAATGAATAATTTCCTTATATCTAAAAAAACTTAAATAATACACTGATATAATCAACTTTTGAACGACATTTCTACTTTTAGCTCTTTATTTATCAGACAATCAAAGGAATCAGTTATTTTGTACAAGGGGATTCAAACCAAAAACGAATTTATTGAACATTTTGGTTACTTACACACACTTTATAAAGGTTGACTTGCCAAAAAGTGCTTTATATAGTGTGTCAGACCTGCTCACCCAGGAATTAGATGCCACTTGTTTGTTTCACGGTCTGTCAGGGATTAAGCTTAGCAGGCTTCACTCGGCAGCCACACTCGACATGTCTTGAGCACGAATGTAACCCTCAATTTAAGGATTTTTCTCGGACTATGGACATAATTTGTTACCTCCTAGTTATAGCTGTGCTTAACATCAAGGCGCATGAAACTTATGCTCAATGTTTACGTGGCTGCAGCTGTGTAGAAGACCGTCATGGAAGGTAAGTCTTGTAGCTTCACCAAGGCTCAGCTAGTTTTATCCCAACTGTGTCAGTCGGTGACGGCATAACCATATAAGACATATGGTTATTCAAAGAGTGCGTATAAAAGTAAGCAATAGGGGCTTTATTGAAGCTAGTAGCTGTCGTTTGTGGTGTTAGTATATTTCAGGTTTATAATTAGCATTAGGCGACACAGTTACCATCTGTTCCTTTAAACTCTCCCCCTTAATCACAGGTCACTCATATGTATGGAGGAGAGTGCGTTTGGTGCCATACCAGAGAACCTTCCAGATGATATGACCAAGATCCGCATAGAAAAATGTCACTTCACTGAAATACCAAGAGGGGCATTCTCAAACACACCTGCATTAGAGAACCTGTGGTTGAACTTCAATGACATCACAGTGATAAACTCAAAGGGTCTGGAGGGTTTGGGGAACTTGACCGAGCTCCGTCTCCAGGGCAACAAGCTCCGCTCAGTACCATGGACAGCGTTCGAGGACACGCCGGGCCTGAAGATCCTGGACCTGAAGCACAACCAGCTGGACGTCCTGCCGGAGCACGCGTTAAAATATTTGCCAGGTCTGACTTACTTAGACTTGTCTTTCAATCATCTTACAGTCATATCGAAGGAGGTCTTTCAAAACTGGCCTCTCTATCAAAAACTACAGAGCACGGAGGAGCGGGATGCGAGTGCTTTAGGGCCGAACATTGTACTCGCTCTGCACGACAACTTGTGGATGTGCGACTGCCGCCTAAAGGGCTTTGTGGAGTTCATAAAGTCCTTGAGCCCCCCGATTATATTGATGAACTCCTACTTGACCTGCTCAGGGCCGGGCTTTAGGGGGGGAAAGTTCTTCCATGAGGTGGAGCTGAAGGCGTGCGTGAAGCCCATCGTCACCTCACCGTCCTCCAACATCAGCATGCCCCAGGGGACCAACCTCACCCTGCGCTGCCTCGCCAAGGCCAGGCCAGAGCCAGCTGTTTGGTGGACATATGGTCTGAAGATAATCAGAGGATTTCATGGTAAGAGTACGATGTGCACGATATATTATCCACACATCCAGAGCGATTTCTTCTGCTGAATTAGTTACTTAAACACATTTTAATCGCAGACCTCATAACCCCTCTTTAAGATGAGTAGAGCTAAATCTGGATATTGGCCCAACGCGATATAATCACCACTGATTCTCAATCTGCCCAACACCATCAGTTGTGATTAAGAGTGTAGGGAGATTATAGTATGCTGTAGCCTACCTAATGTCAGCTGTGCAATTAAATGAATATCTGCGTCATTAGACCTTTGGAGTGGAGTGCTTACTGCAGATCATGACTGCAAGTATCTAGTTCATTACTAACACATAGAAACCAGCCAGCTGCTGCCACTAGAGTCCCTGCTATGTCACTGATTGTGTTGCTGACACACAGTTCAACTTTATAACATGTGGATAATCTCTTAAGAACATTTACAAAATGAGTTGTATTATTCAAGCATTCATGTCCTGCAAATTAACATTTATTTTCATTGTTTTACCCCCAGAGTCTCAGGAAAGAGTGGATGAAGAAACCATCAGATCCTTCCTCGTGATCCCATCCCTCCATAAAACTGATCGTGGTGTCTACACCTGCAATGCTATCAACTTTATTGGAAACTCCTCTGTCACCATCTTCCTGGACGTCCTCTCTCAAGACGGCTCCCAGTCATCACTCCTCCCTGGGAACTCAGCTCCACTTGCGGCCGGTGATGAAAATGTCTACATTGACATCCGTATCTCCAAACAGACAGTACGTGGAATCACCATCGAGTGGCACGCCGCTTTAGACCACCCAACTGAAACCTGGTTCACCATCCACTTTGGCCGTACAGGTACTGATAAGAAGGAGATGATCTACATCGGCCCTGGGATCCACTCGTACTCTGTCTCTGATCTGATGCGTGCTACCAAATATGACATCTGTGTGACCCTTAAGAACCAGGCACCACGTCCCGGGCAGTGCATCGTGTTTGTAACAGGAAGTGACGTTACTGAGATGGAACAGAGGGAGAAGTTGATTCATATAGTGGTGATAGTTTTGGCCATGGTGCTGGCTGTGCCTATCGGTATGTTTGCCTGCACTACTGATGGTAAGTGTACCCGGCTGGAGGACATCATGGAGTCCTGGAAGAGGCGGAGGGGAGGCGGCTCGTCTGGGCTGGAGCGAGAGAGGCAGGGCACCTTCGACAGCCTGCAGGCCGCCAGTGACGAGGGCTTGGTTAATAAAGAATCCAGTGAAGACAAGAAGGTGAGGAGGAGGTCAGAAGACAGGCAGCATAAAGGCAAAGCTGAACCCTGCAGAGTCACAGCTGAACTTTATTAAACTACGACCAACAAGGCAAAACTAATAACTGACCTTGCAATAGACCAATGTCTTACTGTGCATCAGATCTTTTTGTAAAGTAAAATATAAAAGTATAGATTCTGACACAAGTAAAATATTTGAAAGAATGACTGTGTTTTCTTCCTTGGTTTTAATATTATCTCTTCCTCTGTTTTAGGCCGAGAAGAGGTTGCAAAGATGTGAATGATGGCCGTTATGTCGTGAGTGTAATTCAAAGACTTTCCCCACTGTTTTCAAATGATTTCCTGTCCGAAATATGTACATTGTTTGTCTTGGTATCTGATACGTTTCATTGTCATTTACTGTGACACGTTTAAAACTGCTGCTTTATATGAAGATGTAATTTGATTTGATGGAAGAATGCTCATATTTGCTTCTCCCAAATACAATTTTGAGTAGTCAGTGCATCTTATGCAATTCTGTATTAGTGCTTTAATGCTGTGTCATCCATTTATATGTGATGTCAAACTTATTTTATTTTGGTGTTTCACTTTGGTCCAACATTGTTAATTAAGTTGCCATTTTTGTACTGTTACATGATACTGGATCTGGAACAAAAAATCGATTCGATTTTAAATCTATTGTTGATGTAATATGGGTAAATAAACAATATGAAAACTTCAAAGCTTCTTATTTTAAAGGAAATTGTCCATATGGGTTCATAGTCAAGTGCATAGTAATGAGACATACATTACAACCGCATCTGAATGAAATTGATTTCAATTCAGTTTGAGTCAGTCCAATCACGTGGAGAATTTCCCGCATTGTTTCAAGTAAAACATTCGTTACTGACCTTCAGCTGCAGTTACACAAGGAGAAACACATAGAATTGTCATCGTATTAAAGTAGTAACTTTAAGAGATAACCACTTGAGTTTATTCTCTAATGGAGTGGAAGCCTCACAATAACAAGGAGCTCTGCACACAATCAGGAAAATCATTAGATAAAGTTGTGGTTCGAGACAAACTGTAACTGTAAAGTTTCATTAACATATCTTTAGTCCTCTCAGCGTCACAGTGCATTTACGTCACAGTTCCTCGTCTCCCACATCTGCAAATACCACACACAGCAGCCGCACATGATCTCTGCAGACCATCCCGGACAGATGGCACGTTGGATATGCCTCGGCCAATGGCATTGTTCATTTGACATTAATACCCAAACTCTGGCATCCTCTCCAATATCCCCTCCTGCCGTCACTTCATGGGCGTATGAGCCTCATCCCCCATCTCCATTTGTTGTCTGCTCTGATGCAAGCGGCTTGTCTCTGCCGGAGCCCGTTTCTATTGACTCAAGGTTTTAAACGACTTGGGCAGAGACACATCTGCATCCTCTCTCGTTCAGACCTGTTTCTACCATAAGGGTGCATAGATGATGCTTTTTTGTAATCCTTATGCATCTTGTATGACACAAGACAATGTGAATTTGGTCATTTCAGCTATTTCATCTCAGAAAATAATGGATGGGTTAGATCTTTATTTATCTCATTTTCTAACGTAAATGCAAGCAATGCATTATGTAAACAGTACACTACATGATAGACGCAGCTCTCATGGGCAGCAGTGCGCAAAGATGTGTGTTCATTTACCTTTTAAAATCTCTGATGCTCAAAACACATGCCAGGGTTGTTGAAGCCTACGCAAAGCTTTCTTTCATTCTAAAGCATCAATGCTCTTTGCAACTTTTAACTCTGTAATCCTCTATCAAATAGCCCAGTAATCCTGGTTGCCTCTTACATGGCATAACGCATGATCATTTGGCCTGCTCTTCATATTCCATCATTTCATTTCAAAGCATTAACAGCTGGCAACACTGATCACTTTTTTGTCTTTATGTGTGTGAACATTTTGAAGTCAACTAATTCAGTTTGCTTGCTCAATAATCTTTGGGACTGTACTAACCTGAAAAAGCAGCACAGCAGCACACACATGTATGTACTGTATTAGATCTAACTGAGTAAAGAGGCTGTTTTTATTTTGTCCAAAAAATAATCCTCAGAGTTCTCTCTGCGTCATCGTGATCATGTGAGATGTGCCAGAAGAGGCTGCAGAAAGTTCAACATCTTGTCTGTCCAAACTGAATCAGGACAGATTGAGTCTTGGTTCTTCGCCAACACATTACAATATTGTAGAAAGATGAACAAGTTGTTCATTGGATTAGAGAGGGTTATCTTCAAATGTCATGCTTTATGTAACTTTGAAATAGTGTGCGTGTTGTCTCATGATGTCTACACGAATACCCAGTGAGTCGTTCAGTGTTACTTCATAATTGGTAGTGCTCACATTGATATTGGAACTAAGAAGAGCAGAAGTAATATTGTTGTGTAAGGCCTTGTTCATGGACTCCCAAAATATGAACATTCCTGTTGTCCTAAATGAATGCTCAAATCTCCCTAAAGACCGTATAAGTTTAGTTTAAGTTATAATCATTTTATTTGGGGATTTGGGAACTTTGATCCTAAATCTTTGCTCACACGCTCTTCATCTTTCAAGTGTTCAAACAGCTTCTCCTCTATCTCCAGAAGGAGGCAGGAGAGCCTTAGCCGGCTCATTAAGGAGGTGTTGTTCTTAAGATAATGACAACAAAGCCGTCTCTGGTTTTGTTTCTCAGAGCATGATTTCAGGATCCTGGATTCACTATGTTGTGATACTGGACAGTTGTAACTGGCTGTGACCAGACCGGAACATTTCAAAAATGTTTTACTTGAATATTTTCTCCACTTCATTTCACAGTTATGTATTTGCCTTTAAAATGCAAAACATTACTAGAACTGCTTTTGTTACTATTTACTTCAAAGCCTAATATTTTAATTACAAAGGATGGAATCATTTTAAGAAGGATCATGCACTGTTATTGGTTAAACTATTAGAAGTATATAATGCATTTAATGAGCTTCAATCCTAACTATATCATCATTAATGATATCAATATCATATATTTACAATGTGATACATTCACAATGAATTTGGCCGTTTCATTTGCACTAAGGTTAGTTCGATAAATAGATTTAAATGTGCTTTTATCAAAGTAAAAGTGCTTGTTAAATTGTATTTTCATGGTATTGCTTCAGTTAAGTACACATATCTTAACACTTCTTACACACCTGTTGAAATAATAATAATAATAACAACAAATAAACAAAGGAAGTTCTTTTATTTGTAGTAAAATCCTGACAAAATCTTTTGACAAAGAATACACACTTTTGAAACAGATAAACCACCACATATATACAGTAGTAAACAAAGACACACAGTCCTTTAAATCAAACATGTCGTGACAGCTCAAAGACAGGGCTTGAAGCAGAGCTTTACACCTGCGCAGACGGATTAAAGGTCTTCCTAACATGATCACTTGGGTTCCCTTCCCTCGGGCTGAGCGCTTCAGTCAGTTCAAGTGTCATTAAATCTCTTGTAAGGAGCTTGGTCGAATCCCAAATAAACAGTCTTGCTTGTTGACTTCATTCCCGACAAGGGATCTGGGGTGAGGAACTTTAAGCCACTAGTGTGTCAACAAATAGATCAAAAGGTGGAATGTATCTATTTCAAAATGACAGAAACTTGAACAATGATTGCTCATGAATTAAAAACATGATCTGAATTATGAAACACATGAAGGGACTTTTTCTCTCCATCAAGTAAAAATGAAATCTTTGGTACATAAGGAAACAAGCTGTTCCATTGTATTTGTTCTTCCTGAAACACACACACACACACACACACACACACACACACACACACACACACACACACACACACACACACACACACACACACACACACACACACACACACACACACACACACACACACACACACACACACACACACGCACACACATCTATAAGGAGACCTTAAAGCACTGTGAAAAAATGCATTAAAAATACTTTTTGGATGAGGATCATGAAGGCTCCAGGACGGACACTAAGCGGACCTGAAGCACTTTTATTGTTTCAGCATCTTCTTCTGTTCCAGTCTCATCTTGAGCTCTGAAACCAGCGCTAAGTTCACAGTGTCCTGTCTTTTCATCGCTGACTTCTTTTTAGGTTTGATTGCCACTGTAGCTGAGACTGTGGGTACCGACCACTGCCTCTCCCCTTGGATGTAAGGGGGAGGAGGAGGGGGGGCACGAGGAGGGGCACGAGGAGGGTCACGAGGAGGCGAAGGCCAGTGTCTCACAACATTAGTGACGTTGTTGTTGTAGTTGACATTCTCAACAATGACCTCCGGCTCCGGCTCCGACGCTGGCTCTTCCTCTTCCTCCTCTTCTACTCTGAATTTCTTTGCGGGGTTTTCTGCTTTCTTTAAGGGGTTATTGAGGTTCCAGGGGTTTTCTTTCCTCCTCCTCACGCGGCGGTTAGGCTGAATCCGGTTGGACTTTTTGTTGCGCATGAATGTTGCAGTGGAGATGATGACTGTGACTATGACCATGAGACTAATAGCACTAGCAAGCAGGCCTAGGATTTGAAATGGATTGTTTCTACTTTGCAAAAATGATCCCAAAGGCCCCCCACTGAGTTGGGTCTGTAAAAGAGCACAAGAAGAATTCATATATGGGACTGAAGTCCTAGTTTGTCACACAACAAAATAACTTATTATTATTGTCCCATTTATGTTTTGTGGTAAAGTTTGAAATAATTATGTGTGTAAATACAGATCGCAGTTATTGCAAATGTATTGCCATAATACAGTTTGTGTCCAAACTATTTTTCGTTTTTCTCGTGAATGACAAATTAATCTTACTTAAAATGATGATTTAAGTTCTGCTTTGTCAAGACAAGATCAGAGAGGTTGACTGGGCGACCTGTAGCTGAGACCATCCAGCACCTGAGAATACATGTTCATGAATCGAATTAAAAATCGAAAACTAGAACTTGGTTTTAGTGTCCTATGTGAGGACTAAATCAGGACAAAAACAAGAAAAATTGGAAAATTGTGCTCTTGTACTCTTTCACAGACACAGCCCTGTTCTACGACAAAATCCTTTGAAAAATATTTGCTATATACTTGTTACCACGGAGTTGAGTACTGCTGTGCTGATGATCTCAAGGTCAGTTTCATTTATACGACAGACCTCCTTATAATCTTTCTGATCTTGCCTTTAGACTGTACACGGGTCTTTTTCACAGAGTTCCAGTATATAAGAGTTGAAATGAAGATTGTCAGTGAAATGGCGAAGGTGACAGCGGTGAAACAAATCCCAAACACAGCCCCTGGACGCTTCCTGAGGCCCATGAAGTATGAGACAAATCTGGATTTCACCTGAAAACATGACAATCGCATTTAGAGATTAAGATTTGTTCTGTCAACAAATCTGATAATTTGGCAAACAACCTGATATACTGGGCTTTGAGAAAATGGGTTATTCTGCAAAAAAGTTGCACCCGTTTAAAAAGCATTACTTTAGAAAAATCTGTAGAATTCATCAAATTGTATTGTACTGTAAATAGACCCCTCATATGGGTGAGACTGACATATTTCTACCCATTCCTTGTTGTAACTTACAGCTTCAGTGATGTCGATCTTGATGACCGCAGTGGTACTGAAGGACGGCTTGCCGCGGTCCCGGGCCTGCACCACCAGAGACCAGGTGCAGTCTGTCTGCTTGGTGATGTTCTGAATGATGGCCATCGATTTAATGTAGGACTTCAGCATGATCTCCCCCGTGTCAGCGTCAATGTCAAATATGTTGTTGTCTGGCTCAGCTTTCATGATGGCATACTCAATGACATTGTTGGGTATTTCTGCATCTTGGTCCACAGCCTGTGTGGATACATTGCATTAAAACCATGGAATGTCTTGGGTTACACTTTATCTGAGTTATTCAAAAAGAGCCAATACCTCTATTTTTACCGGTGCTCCAATCACCATGGTCTTCTCGAGGAAGTTATTGTTGAATGCAGGTGGATGGTCATTCAGGTCCAACACAGTCACAAAGATCTCAGCCAGGCTGTACTTCCCCTCAGCGTCCTCTGCCTTCACATAGAAGTTGTACTTTGACTTCACCTCGGCGTCCAGGCTCGCCCACGGCTGGGTGTAGATGATCCCAGATGCAGGCTGGATCGAGAACCTGTAAATATGACAGGATTTAGAGTGTAACAGCATGCACTCCATTTGTTATTGCAAACATTTGGATCAAGACCCTTGTGGAGGTATGGGTATCACTTCATTTAAAAAGCATGCATTGACTGTCACCTGTTTACATCTCTGCTCAACCCTCCTCCTCCTGTCCCCTCGGATCAATTAACCAATCACTGCTCTCGACTCCACACCCCCATTCAAAACCCAAAGGGGATCAAGCTGTGGTTGGCCTTACATTTAGATCTTCCGTCATTTTTCTTTAATCTCTTAACTGTCATCATCACAACATGCCAGACCACACACTTTTCATGTCTGTGTTTTTATTTGATCCTTCCTCGATTTTTCTTGATATCATTCCTGTGTTTTTTTTATTGTCTTTGTTGAACACTTTGGTAACGTATGTTTTTTATTTTCTTTCACATAAAAAGCTGCATTTGAAACTTGAATGCACTAGATCAGGATGATACCACTGCCAATGAAATGTAGTCATTAAATATAGAAGTGTTAACATATAGAGAAGGATTGGGATTAGACTGTTTTTCTGACTGACTTGTTTGGTTACCCAGCATTGACTCTGTCACAGTGTAGTAAGAAGTAAAGAACAGTCTATTTTCTCCTCCAATCCCATTACAGGATTAACAGAGAAAGAGGGCAAGCAGGCGAAGATCAGGACTTCATGGATTTGTCATAGTACGCTGAAGTGTGCAAAAAGATACTGTAAAAAACATTAGATTTTCAAATGCTTTAGCAGTACCATGAAGTGTTGCCATTTATTGCTTCATAAAAGATTTCAAAGGAGGAGTTTTGGACTAATCATGAGTGGCACAGTTTTAACGCACGCACTAAAATAGAAAGGGTCCAAATCTGTCTCTTCTGCTTATTTTGGAAATCCTTTCCCTGAGTGCCATGTGGCATCATACATCTCCTCTAATTTGTCGCTACAGAGCTTAAAATCTGTGCTGAGATGTAAAAAAATGCTCTCCTATTATTTACATTTCATCGTACACAAGGTGATTTATTGGGAACAGCCCTGAGGGATTAAATACATCCCTAACAACACGTGTGTTTACGTTGCCGCCACACTTTACAGGTTCATGTTTACTCTGTGTTTCTGTTTTTAAATCTAGTCTCTTGGTCCTCTAAGGAATGCAGATTGAAATATGATTAAAAAAACAAGCAAAAGAGTGTTAGTGTTGACTTTGTACGGCATGCAGGTGACCTTTAGGATTGTATCTGATGTGAAAGGAAACGCACGCTGTGGGTATACTGCGTGTTATTAAGAGTAAACAGTGACCTCTGAGCCTTTTTCTCAGAGGTTAGAATTCTAACTGGAAATCTAATAAGAATCGAGCAGAAAGCAAATACCAGCAAATCCTTTGAGGGACTACAGCGCTTAGGTGCAATAAACAGAACAAAGTCAGAATATGAAAAACAAGTCTGTGGTCGTATTTCTGTGCAGGTTTCAGGCTTTAGGTGGTCTTTACAGTAGCTTGCAATTAAAAGGCAACATCTGTCATTTCATTAAATAATTTTCTGAAACAAGTGTTTTCTAAGTGTATCAACAGCTCAGAGTATTGCCTAAGGGTTGGTGATTTTCCTTTGGTATGTTGAGACTGACAAAATAACTACAAAATGTCGGATTAATAGACTCAGAAAAAGGTAGTGAAGCACAGTGAAAACATGGTTTGATAATAAAACTTGCAGGAAATCTCACCATTGGATTTTATTAAAGGTATTTTAATGGGGTGTTGAGGCGCCTCCTGTAACTTTTGCATACTCACAATTCAGCCCCTGATCCATAGATGGAGTACTTCACATCACCCCAAGGTCCTGAGTCTGGGTCTATAGCCTGTGCATGAACATAAAAGACAGATTTTAGAGAAAGAAAATGTTATGAGTTTGGACTGATATTAGGTCAGGTCAGCAGTAAATCTAAAATCTGAGTTTTAGAGCAGTATGTGGCTCAGTGAGCTAAGACATATCCCACTTACATCTACTACGTCATACAGCTAAACCACAACATATTAATATTAGATTTGTTTGGCAGCAAATAGTTCCCCTCTCTACTTAAGCAGAAAAGAGGAACTATCTGCTGCCATGAGCTCATGAAAACAAATGAATCTGCCCTGGATTGGACGATAAGTTGCGCAGGTCATCTATAAAAAGACTATTTTTTGATGTCATAGGAACATCATGATGGGTATCGGCTAATCTGTCTGTCTGTCGCAGCTGGGGGGCCTGTTCGCTGTCTCCATGTGTCCAAGGTCACTTGTTGGCTGTTCTTTTATCTGATTGAAATTGCCTGGGATCAAGGGAATGAGCCTCTGGTGTTCACGCAAAGGCAGGATTTATCAGCAGCTCCCCTGCTGCTTTGAGGGTCAGGGTGATATGAACTGACAAGAGGGTGAAGAAAATTCTATCTATTTATCTATCTATCTATCTATCTATCTATCTATCTATCTATCTATCTATCTATCTATCTATCTATCTATCTATCTATCTATCTATCTATCTATCTCTCTATCTCTCTCTCTCTCTCTCTCTCTCTCTCTCTCTCTCTATCTATCTCCCTGTAACATGTTGTTCAGTTAGTTCATGTCAGTTCTGTACGTATTTTTTTGTGGTGCAGCTGCATGTGCTGCTAAGCTTCGGAAAATAAAATCTGGGAATTTGGTGTTACACAACAAATGAAAGTGATAGCCATCTGGCAGCTTACCTCGCCTAGCTTTTATCTACATGTTTTCACATATTATCCCGACCCTTACCGCTCCAAAAGTCTACATTTAGGGTATTAATGGGCCTCTTGGGCTTTTTGTTAAAATTCCTCTTTAGCTCAGAGTGACGTACATTGGTGTTGGCATGTATTTTTAGACAGGATGAACTCTCTCTCACCGTGACTGACACTACATTGGAGCCACCGGGTGAGTTTTCTGGTATTCTGGCGATGTAGTACTCGGAGGAGAATTTGGGAGCGTTGTCATTCGTGTCCAAGAGATGTATGACAATGTCTGCTGTGGCACTGAACCTCTCGGGCGTATCGATCTCAACTGCAAGTAGCTAAAGAGGAGAAAGATCAGGAAATAAACACATAGAAAATGAGTGATAAAATAACAGATGCAGGTGATAAAACATGTGTGCGATGTGATGCCATTTCAAACTACTCTGGTGCAATGGGTTAACCTTGTATGTGATGAAGTGGTGTTTCTCAAAGTCCATGGCAGCAGAGTCTTCTACTAAGATTGTGACCTGGGCCTCATTGAGGACAGTCTGCGGGACGACTCGCAGCATCCTTCCTGGTCCGATGAGTTTAAGATTGAATTTAGCATTCGCACCCTGCATTCGCACAACACAAATCATCACAATAGTCAGAAAGTTTCATCAGTAAAAATAACTGTTATGTCATAAATGGAATGGAACTATTTATAGTCATCTGCTTTGTTTGTTATAAATCTATTGCACACAAAAGAGACATTTATATTATAATCCATGTAGTATAGTCCCTTTAATCAAAATAAAAGCTTTTGATCCGTCTGTTATTATAGTAATGTATAAGAAATCAGGATATCAGTATAGCAGCAGAAATATTGTCGGTGAAACGTAATATCGCTGGACAAAGAGAACTCGACCTGTGTTGTAACAGTATTAAAAGAGCATTTGGTGAACATCAGCCATTTGGAGGAGGCTCATAGAAGGAGCTGGAAACCCAGACAGACTTGCATAATCTGACAAATGGCACAGTTAGAGAGCACCTTTTAATTTGTGTTGGCTTACTTTCAAATGTGTGCAATTTTAAAAGGATTGTCTGTGTTAATGGCAGGCTTAAGGTAATTTCATACACAGAAGGCCATACGATGAATGTTGATTACATCAGTTATTTTATTAGATAACAATATCATTTGAGGGAGGTGTGTGGCGCAGTGGAATAGTGCGTTGGTATTCGGATCAGGGGAGCACAGGTTCAAACCCCACTGCAGTCAGCATGTCATTGTGTCCCTGGGCAAGACACTTCATCCTCTTGTGGGGATTGCCCACAGTATTGAGTATGTAAGTAGCTTTGGATAAAAGCGTCTAACATGTAATGTAATGTAATTTGGGACAAATTAGTCTTATTACTGTACATCATTACTGTCACATAATCACTCCGTCCCCATTAAATGTGGTAGCTTTCAAAGGCAGTACTACTATTTCATGGCTAAAGAGGGTACTTGCTTGGTATAAGCAAGTATCCTGAAATATGCCTTTTTTTCGTTTACATTTTTGTTTCACATTTCAGTCAGGGTATGACAAGATGTTATTGGTCTTCTCACCTGATCGGAGTCGTTGACAGTGATTTTCAGCCCTCTGAGAATCTCTCCCTCGGGGGGATGCTCATACATGGTCAGCTGAAACATGTTCTGGGTGCCGTTCTCTCCGTAGAAAGTAGGCGGATTATTGTTCAGGTCCACCACACGGATCACCAGCATGGTCGCCCCACTGTCCAAGAGCCTGCCTTCAGGACTCACTTCTGATGCCTGGAGACAGGGATTAAAGGTCAAGCAGATAACACACAGCTATCTCTTAGACTTGGGGATATTTAATCTACCTAGATCAGTGGTACTTTGTGAGCTGCCACTCACCTTGACTTTAATATTGAAGATCTCTCTCTTCAGATACATGGGGTCAGTCAGCAGGGTGATGCAACCGCTTGTTTTATTGATGCTAAAAACCCCATCGTCGCCTGTAGGGACAAACAACAGACTATGAGCACCTTTGCCATATTTCAAACTCCTTCCAATCTTCTTTGAGTGAAATGCTTACCACTGTCAAAGGAATACTGGATTGGATTTGGGCTTCCCACATCGCCATCTTTTGCCACGACAGTGAATATTTCAGATCCCTGGGGGAAAATCAGAAGATTCTGCTGTTATTACTTTTTCAAAGACATAGTTTTACTTTCTTTTATTACTTTTTGTTTGACAGAATGCTCTTTGACTTTTCATTGTCTATGGCGTCCTGCCCATGGAAATGTTCATGAAAAATACCTCGTTATGACTTATTTATGACATACTTTACTATGTATTTACGTATACTATTTTTCTTCTACAAATAATACTATTATATACAATTGTTGACATACTATAATGAGACTTCTTTCTTTACTTAGACATGTTTTATGGTCTCCTACACTAAGACCTTTTTATGGCATACTGCAATATGACCTTTATTTTTTTATATAACAATATACAATTACTTTTTTAAGACATTTTTATTATTTCTTATATTAAACAACTCTAATATGTGACTATTGACAAGATCACATTGTCAAAATCTAATGATATAGGAGGTGAAGAAGAAAAGAGCTAACAAAGCAGGAAATGTACTGAGTCACCCCGTTGGTGCACAGTTTCACAACATATGTCATAACAATTCTGAGCCTGATCTTCACTGAGTCTTCCGACATTAAAATGTCATGATCCTAATTATTCCCTTTCGGATGAACATCAGAATGTGTAATCTCTTTCATATGACTGCTGTGACATTCTGTGGCTGAGGAGATAGCTGCTTTCATTTGAGCTAAGCTATTAAGAAAGCAGCATGGGCATTGCTGCAAAATGTCAGCAACTAAAGCTGTTTGATACCTGATGATGCTGTCTTGTGTGTGGGCTCTTTTGTAGGTTCTTACATGACCTATACTGTGAATGAAGAAATAAATTGCATTGCCTATGTGAGGTTACCATGTGTTGCAATGCTGCTATGATTTAATTTAAGAAACATGCGCCAGTTGCAATACAGACTACAAGTTTTTATAAAAAAGCGTAAAAGCAGGCCATCATTGAAGGTTGTTTTCATACTCACTGGCACTGAGATTTCATAAATGTAGCCAAAATACGGTGTCCCAATGAAGGCTGGCGGAGTGTCTTGTGCATCAACCACGTTGATCGTCAGAGTAGCAGAGGATGACATGAACTGCTCCTTGCCATTGAAATTACCACCACCATCCTGAAACAAAAGAAAGTTGTTTTAATACTTCTTGACTCCTTCCTGAAATAATGTTTACAGTCAGGTGTAAACAGCAGTGTCATTTGTAATACATTTGAATAAAGTACAAAGTTATGTTTGTGCTTTTTAATGTTTATATTGTGTTTAATGATAGCACTCTTTAAACTCATATCCACTCCAAACTTTGTTATATGTTCTTGAGGCCTACCAAATGTGTTGAGTACATAATTCTTAATAAAATCTTTGAAAAGCTGACTCTTAAAGTATTGTTGAAAGCTGTATTGTTTAAATCCATGTGTCCTTGCCATGTGTGCAATAACATCACTGGTGCTATTAGCAGCTGAAAGCTCCACAGGGTATTATAGCCCACTTGTTTTTAAAATGAAAAATAAATTATTTGACGACAGAACAACTTTATGGGTGTTGATGCACCCATTACCTTTGCAACGACAGTGACAAAGTGCATCTTTGTTTTCTCATAGTCCAACGTTTCTCCAGATTTGATACGAAGGACACCACTATTCCTGTCCATGGCAAACAAACTGGACTGAGCATTCTGTGACAGGGAAAAGGGCAAAAGCAGGATTTTTTAAAAACACACACATGCAGGGTTTTAAAAAGGTCAAATGAGTAAAAGCCTCTTGCTAAAACCCCATTTTCAACCACTCACGTGAGATATCATGAAAAATAGTCAGATGGATGCGTAAAAAACATTTGAATTAGGACACAGCTATACAAAGTCTATAACATTGTCCATCTGGATTTAAAGAGCCCATATGCTCAAGGACAGTGCATGCAGGTGAAAGCTGCTGTGTCCAGATGTGCACTGCCTCCCCTCGACACTGTCACTCCAGGCCAGATGTTCTTCGGTCCTAATAGTCCAAAGTGCAAACTAACATTCTCTGTCACCCCCTGCCAAAGCAGCCCTCTAAGCCTTCAATACCTGATACAAATGTGATTGTGATTTAATCCCCATCGTCAGGCACATGCACACATGGGCATCAGAAAACCCTGAACTGATGTTAACCTCGTTATCTGTACATCTATACATATTTCCGTGACGAGAAGATTAACTTTAGAACTGGCCGGCGTCATCTCGTGTTTCATGTTCGGGGAGCATTTTAAAAAATGTTGTGTCTGAGCTTATTTCGTTATTTTTATTCTGTTTTAGTTTATTGCAGTAGTCAGATAATGTGGGGCCTGTGGGGGTCGAGTAATACCTGGAGGAAGTAGTTGACTGAGCCCCCTGAGCCTGTGTCTTTGTCCACTGCCTCCACTTTGTAGATGCTGCTGCCAGACTCGGTTGTCTGAAAAATAGAAAATAATGTGGGTCACAACATTTAAGACTTACACATATATTCATCTATTGTTTCAAAAATATACTGTCATTTTCATTTTATGGTTCATAAAGCAAACACTTTTCTTACTTCCAGGACTTCAATGATTGCCGGTAGGTTTTGGAATTCAGGTTTTTCATCGTTTGCATCCATTACAAATACTGTGACTCTTTCCACAACCTGAAACATGAAACATGTTCAAGTTTATTTTTGTTGGTTTCACAAGCGATACACCAAACTAATTATTATCACACATTCAACTAGATATGTTTACCTTGCTTTGTCCATCTGTGATGCTGACAAGGACGTCAATAGAATCTTGTTTCTGTGAAGGGACGGTCAAATAAATGATATGAAGAAATACATACATTTACATCACAAGTCCTGAGGCCTTTGTTAACTTTACCTCTCTGTCCAGCTTTTCCGCCAATGTGATGTTTCCGGTTTTGGAGTTGACCCTAAAGTATTCTTTTGACCCTGGATCAAAAGAAAGGCCATACCTCACCTCCTGGCCCTCAGGGTCTGAGCCATTGAGGCAATAGATCTGTGTACCTAAAGGAAGACGTCAACATGTAAAACAAACCGCTTTGTCTGCTGACTGGTTCGGACATGTTTGGAAGAGTCAAAGCCTACCCTCAAGACAAAACAAATTATCTCTGTAGTTCCTTTTAGTTTCTCAGTTTAAGAATAAGAAATCATTTAGAAAATCTAACTCTAATCGACAACCAAGGATTATAGTTAGCCTATTGTTTGGCCCAAACTGCTGTGTAAAATACTGTCACACACATCAACAGCAGCAGTAGAGGAGAATGTAAGTGTGAGAGCCTTCATGCCACACAGCACCTGTTCATCTATCAAAGACTATTTAACATGGACTCCCAGATATTGGCATCCAAAACATGCCCTTTCAATGATTGATGGTTCCAACAGTACAGAATTAGCTGTTCATGCTAAATGTCCTGCTTTTTGTATTGATCTCACCGACAGCCGTGTCCTCTGAGAGGCTGAACAGCGCCATGTTCCCATTGTAGTTGTAGGGTCCATTGTCGTAGAAAAAGGGTGCAAAGTCTGCTTGTGCTGAGGACAAATGAAATAAGAACACCTTAAAAAGCTAGAATGTTTTAATTCATGGATTTATTCAGTGAGACAAGAGAAGAAGTAATAACATAATCTGCTAAAATCCACTTCAAGACAATGGTACTAGCGTACCATGCTGTGAATGGATCTGGCCCTTCCTACATCCAGGACATGGTTAAACTGTACACCCCAGCACATGCACTCCGCTCTGCATCAGCCAAACGACTTGTTGCACCCGCACTGCGAGGGAGACCCAAGTTCCCATCAGCAAAAACACGTCGGTTTGCTATCCTGGCTCCAAAATGGTGGAATGAGCTCCCCATTGAAATCATGAGAGCAGAAAGCTTACACATCTTCCGGCGCAGGCGATTGAAAACTCATCTCTTTCGACTCCACTTCGAGCGATAGAATTACTAACAAAGAACTGCTAACAGAGCACTTATATACTAATAAAGGACTGGCTTATCTAAAACCAGTTGAGTAGCACTTGAAATGTTTTGGCTCTATGAAACCTTATTTATATGATTCTGTTTGTATCTTCCTGGTCGAATGCACTTATTGTAAGTCGATTTGGATAAAAGCGTAAGCTAAATGTAATGTAATGTAATGTAATGTAATCTTTCTTTTACAAATTGACAGTTGAATTTAGGACTTATAAAACAAACTCATTATTGCTGTAGTACAATCAATCAATTTACTGGCTAATGTTTGTTCAAGCAATTTAGTTAGATATTTTTCTCGTGTCTGTCGTTACAGGTTTCACAAATGTAGTTTTAATTTCAAAACGTAAACCAAACTCACTCTACTGTACTGTGCTGTCGCCCCACCTTATTAGTCACTTTGCCTGGGATTACGATGGAGTTACGTCAACATCTTAACATACCTTTCTAAACATAGACCTCTGAGCTCTGGTGGTGCAAACAATGCTGCTTTAATATGTAAAGTGAAAGTCATCTAAATATTCAAATTACATTTACAATTGAAACAAATCAATCAGCATGATAGTCATACATAGTATAAACACACTCAAACACACACATGAGATCAACTAACCAAGTCAGGCAATATTAACCAATTGAAAACAGAATACATTTCAATATAAACTGAGGTTAAATGTATCAACCCAGGGGCTGTCAGCATTTATAATCAGATCACAGCAACAGGACACATTTAAACAGAGAATGAGTAACTTACCAAAGCAGGCATGTATAAACACAAAAAGCAGTGGAAAATGTAGTATCTTTACATTCTTCATCCTAAAGAATGAGGTCATTTAACCGCACCATGAAGACGGCTCCGTCGAGAGTCCTGGACATGAGATGCAGCTCTCGAGGTGCTCCTGTGCGACTGGAGAAGGTGAAAGGCAGCACGCACAAGCTAATCCAATGAGACATCTCAAGAGTTACTCCTGGGCCCTCTCAGTCCAACAGGGGTTTGCAATAGACAGGAGATGGCCTTTTCTGCAGGCCAGACAAAACAAAGTTATGCCACAGCTTTGCAGATCACGGAGAGGTACATTTTTTATTTTCTTATTTTTTTTCAAGTACACAGTTTTGATTTACAACAAATAATTTAAAAACAAATCATAGATGCACTTTTTCCATCATGTCCTGATATGTTGGAATAATGTAAAGAATAACACAATGTAAGAAATGTGTGTGTCTGAAGATAAGAGAGCTAAACTGTCCAGCTATTATGGCTAAACGAATGTCAAATTTGACTTTGAATGTATATTTTACATTGAAACCTGTATGTTAATTTTGATATATTGCTTAAACTTTATCAAAAGTTTTGGACCATTACAATCTAAGCACTGTAAGATTTAGCTTGTATTCTAATTTGGAGAATGTAATGGTTTTACAAGATACACAGTCTACTGTATACTGAATAGCCACTAATTAAAGGTATCATGCCTTTATGAATAGATTTAAATTTAAATAAATGAGACATTTGTATTAAACATAACTTACATTTAAAAACATATTTTACATAAATGTGATGTAAGGAGGTGGAGGGATTCAAGTATACAGAATCATTATTGTCATAATACACGCTGTTTTACCAATAAATACAGTTCCATCTGTTATGCACTCCACAGCCATTTGTTGCATTAAGGAAAACAACTCCAGGATATACTAAATTAAAATAATAGCTACTAAACAGAGGATGACAGTAGATGAAAGCAATAAGTGATCTGATTATGGATGTTATAGTAGATATCATGATGGGAATGTGTGGACTGATGACATAAACTGCCTTGTTTGTCATATAAGGGGCAAACAAGGCAGGAGGACATGTTTACCTTATTTTTTACAAGATATTACTTTTATTTGAGACGCATTCTCTTGAAATAAAAACAAAAATGATTAGTTGATTTATTGCAACATAAAGTTAACGTAGCCATTCTTATGTTTTAACAGATACTGTAATATAAAATCATAACATCTGTTATATTTGGCCCTTTTGATTAAAAAAGTAAATGTCAACTCTACGATGCCTACTGTATGCACACTGTTAAAGATGTTGCGTGCAAGAGGATTTACACACATGATTAAACCTTTTACAGTCCATTCTCATACTGAAATTAAACCTACTTTATAATCTGAGTGCTGCCTTTTCAAATGTACAGTATGAAGCATGAGCTCAGTAACAGCTTGTTGCATTGTTGTTGCATTGTGCTTTCAGAAAACTGGACATTGTCAGAAAGTCACCGGGTGGGAAAGAGAGGCACAAATAATGCAGAATAAAAAATGTCACTTTCAGGATTGAAATCAGTGACCTTTGACAGCAGAACCTGACATACAGTGAGACATTTCAGGTTTGAGACATAATGTGTCTAGACAGCCAAGTTTTAAAATGTGTCTGTTATTTTAAGGCAGTGAATTCAGAATATGCATAACTTTCTCAGGATAGTCACTTGTCACATTCAGTCGAAAAGATCACCTGTCAGGTTACTTCTGTGTGTTGGTGGTCAAGGCTGTGGCTTCAGGTTTAATTTTCATGGAACTGGCAGATGGCAGGCCAAAAGATTAACCCACTATGCTCTAATCTCTCCTCATCTTGTAATGCACAGAGCCTGTCTATGGCCACACAGACTCCATCCGACAAAAATGTAAAGCACAATCAGCACACACTGTTGCCACGAGTACAATGGACTGGTGGATATGTAGCATTAATGTGCAATCTATGTGAGTTCGCTAACACATTAACTTTTTTAACATCTGCCATTGTAAATGTGGCCTTTGTTTCAAATGTTAAAACCCTCAGATGTGGGCCAGTGTTTATATTCTACATTAAACACCTGCTACTGAAGCTTAAATGTGCAAGTGTCTTTGCAAGGATCACTGCAAAAGAATCATACAGATAAAAGCTCACTGCTCATCTGTAGTCCTGTTCTTAGTTTCTAATCCCGTGCCTTCAATCACAGCGGCAAATGCTGACCTCTTTGTTTCTGTTGGAGACTGAGCCATGAGGCTGCCCATAGGGAAATTTCAGGGAGATGCTCATCACTTCAGCTTGTGCATCATTTGATCTGGATTATTGTGGCCAATAGAATAGGCTAAACTGATTCGAAATAGGCTCAGTGTATCCTGAAATTTAAATATCAGTAAAGAACAGTCATTGAAACAAATGCCGATATCTCAAATCATGTTGTTCTCTTGACCGGATGAGCCTCTTCAGTTGTGGTACTATAAAATGAAAGTTACCCTCATAGGGTTTGGCATCCAAATCAAAACATCATATTCAAGGAACCAAGGAGCAGCAGAGGACCGAGTACAAACCATATAATTCTGCCACTTTGTAGGAAAAGGATAACTAATAGCTGAGTTAAATTTTCTCTGGGACTGTAACACATCAACAAAGTTCTGCTCAGGTCAGCCGGCACCAGTCTGCTGTTCTTTCCTGTTACTAAATCCAAACCTGTTTTAGCTATGCTGTAAACACTATGGTACACACTTATAGAAATACCTAGAATCCAAGCTAAAAATGTCAGTCTGCAAATGCTTTTTTATTACACACTGTGTGATACTGTTTGCACTCTTAATGTTATTCTTTAATCCCTTTTTTGTTGTTAATCTCTGTGAACATCGCAAAGCACCCTTCTTTACATGACATGTTATTTAGCTGATGCTTTATCCGAAGTGACTTAATACACTTGAATACTGTGGACATGCCTACAGGAGCAATTTGGCTTAAGTAACTTGCCCAAGGACACTTTGACATGTTGACTGCAGCGGGTGGCGATCGAACTGCCGACCGCTGACTGGAAGTTGCTTATTTATCCCCTGGGCCATATTCCCCACAAATACACAATATGAAATGTGTTGTAAATTAAGGGGCCTTGCCTTGCCAAGATAAAATGTTCAAGATAAAATTGTACATGATCTTTAAAAAATAAAACAGTAGACCATGATCTCAATGGGTCACCCCTTGTTAGTTTAAAAAAAAGATATATAATGAAAAAAGTCTCATAAACATTATAGAAACTACAAATAAAACAAGTAGCCTAATAAGTTACAAATAATAAAAAATATGTTCAGTTATGGCTTAAAACTGTAAATGTACTTCACTACAAATAACATGTAATTCATTTATGAGAAAATGCTTCTCTTAGCAGCATTTGGTTGTATGTTATACATTTATGAGGTTGAGGTTTAGAGCACGTTTTTGGCCATTCAACAAAAAGTAATGTTAAAAGGGAATGCTGCAAGTATAATTAGTTTGAACATGTGGACGACCAAATAACAGCTTATCATTGCCGCATATCAAGAACATTTTGGATTACAAGTATCCCAAATATTCCAAAAAAACTTCCACATCATATGAGAAGAAAAACTATATCAATGATGTTTTCTCCATTTCGTTTCCATTTTCAAAGTTTGCAGTGCCAATGAAATGGTCCAAGAACGCATCCAAAATGAAAAAAAATGTTTTCCAGGTCAAAAATAGAAATGGAAACTTTGAATGATATGTGGCCCACAGTGCTTGTGTCACGATCACTCTGTCTGTTAGCACCTGTTGTCAAGATGCCCAATTCAGCTTTACCATTTTGGATTATTATTGATAATCTCTAGTGCGGTTTGCCAAGGGCAGAGGTTCGCTTTTAGTCCTGGTCCACTCAAGAACTAGGTCACTCCTTTAATCTCTCCATGTAGAGTATACTGTAGGTTGACAGCCTTTTCATTTCATAAACCTCAGTGAGTGCTAGCAGAGGAAACACAGAGTCATGAATTGTGCAAAATGCCAAAAGACATGACACACTACAGCTGCAAAAGTTGTAAGATAATGTATGACCATATGAGTCCTGTTTTATAGGTCTTACTAAGATTTCAACAAGACTTTGAGGCTCTATGAGGGATTGTCGTTGTAGCAATATTCACAATTTGTAAAACAAAATAAATAAACTGTGTGCAACAGTTTGATAAATATATGTAAATCGAGTAAAAAGCTATAAATATGATTATATAAAATAAAATTGATGTTAAATTGTAAAACCAAATCTAAAAAGTGGAGCTCATGAAAAAATGTATTCAAAAGACTTTATTATGTGCATTAAATGTGTGTTGTTGATTCATTTAAAGTTATGCTGCCACACCTCATGTTGGCCTCTTGTGCAGACAATCCCTCTCTGATATGCTGCTCCAGTCCTCTATATTCTTTTACAATGCTGCCCCCAAGTGTTCAAACACTGCTGGTGGACAAAATAAATGTGTATGAGTGCTTAAGTTAAATAGTGTTAAGAAATGTATTTATTTAACTGGAACTGTGGATGGAGTGTAGCATTTACGCTGACAATACAATACAATATATAATTAAGGCCCCGAACATAACCTGTTTGAGCTCCTCCCGTTCAGATGAGCACACGCACAAACAGCCAAAAAAATAGATCGTCCCAAGTAACTGCCATAAACCTGCTGACATCTGATGTCTCCACAGGCTGAGATATACATACATCCACACCTGAACATATTAGTGCTTGATCATGTTTAGTGAAGTTATTATAGCTGTATTTATTTATTATTATCCTATTTATGTCTCTCTATTATTAGCTTTTAAGGGTCGCTTCCTTTATTTTATTCTTATTTGTATTGTATTCTATGTTGCACCACATGACCATCACAAAAGACATTTCGTTGTGCCCTAACAATGACAATAAAGCTCTGGAATCTTGAATTAGTTTTGCTCGCTGCCCTTATAGATATTCACTTACTTTCCTAAAATATAAAGAGCTATTGTGCAGTCAGGTTGTAAGTTATAAAAAGGTATGAAGAAATGTATAAAGTAAAACTGAAGGCAAAGGAATTCGGGGGCGAGTCAGAATCAAGGTAAAGGGTATTCACTTACTAGAAATAGAAAATATGTTCTTATTGTTGTTTGTAGTTTCATCATCATCTAAATGTGTACATATGAATGAGGAATGCATGGACATTGTATTATTTTATGACAATAATTCCATGATAAACAGGCTAGCCTATTGTCAGTTAAACTAAATGTGAGGCTGCAAAATTCACAACATCTAATTACATGTGATTTAAATTACGTCAACAGTGTGTCATGGACTTCATATTCTGGCGGCACTTCCTGAAACAAGTGGGGTCTTTATATATAATTGCAGGGTCTTTTGGGGGATCACGTGACCTTGCTAGCACAGGATGTCCCACGGAAAAAGAGTTGTGACGTGAAGCGTGGCTACAGTCAGCTCGCTCCAACAGTGGGCACCGGCACATGGAGAAAGTTGGAGACAAAGTTTGGAGATATGATACTTTCTACAAAAAAACTATTTAAGGTGAATCGGTGCTTATTTCTTTTCAGGTAGTCGGGGGAACCCTCCAAAATAATAGCAAAACACGTTTTTTTTAATTGATCAACATTACATCAAAAGTTAAATGAACAATCATCCTCGCTTGCGGTCCGTTACGCACTCCTTTTTGTCGGTTTTTCTGCAAGACGTCCATGCCTCCGCGCTGCTTCTCATTCATTCGGCAGAGAAGAGCAGCCCGCATCCGAGCATACAATGAAGCAGTGTGTCCTTGTCCGACACAATGCAGCAAGATGCTACGAAGCGGACGACACTCTTTCTCGCAAGACTCGGGACGTTTTCGCTCGATTGCAGAGAGAGAGATCAGCTTGAGGTTTGTATATCCTACGCGAACATCACCACATTTTGTCAGGAAATTACTCAAAGCGTAACAACAAATATAACCCACCGAGCCACCAGCACACGGTAAAGCTTGTAAACATCCTGCTGCCATGCATGCCCGAAAAACGCTCTACATACATGCTGACAAATGATTACTATTGAGGCTTACACTATTCCCTGTGCTGCTAAACCATACATGTGTGATGTGTGTCCGTGTGTGATGCAGGTATAATGGAGATTCCAAATAAGGATACTGCCATGTAGTCCAAAAATAATCAATATTTGTTCCTATTGAATATGTGAGTTGGTCATATAGGTTTTACATTTTTTCAGATTGTGATCATTTGAAAGACCCTCGTTTCAGGGCATCATAGATAAATAATATGCAGAAGTATTCATTATCATTCTGGTTCAGTTGTGGGGGTGTTGGAAAGGCTCCTGAATTGGAGGTCCCCTCCCCCCTAATGACTGCTATAGAATACACACACACACGCACACACGTCCATCAAGGTCCATTTAGAGCAATTATGAAGCTTATGTATAGATGATCTTTGATATATGATCTTCATCATCCTTGAACCAAGTATGCCCACTTGTTGTCTATCTGTCTTCACACACACACATCTTGTGAATCTTTTAGACTTTAGTTTGTATGTCTTTGGCACTACCCTTGTGTACCAATGGCGTAGCAGATTAGTGAAACAAAACATCCCCTCCAAACCCTTTTTGTTGTTTCGTTTTAAGAAAACAAAGGTGTTTACTGTAGTGAGGTTATCAGGTGCACACATTTGTCAAACTTGAAATGTTAAGAGCTATTAAGTTGAGGATAATATAAGATATACAGTACTATATCTGAAAGGAAAGAAATGTTTTTTTATTTCCAAATGGCATCCGAACTAATATCAATCAATCACATTGAAATGTAAACAGGCAGCACACTATATTATAACGGTTTCAGTATTTGCCTGTGACAGTTCATTGTTTACACTAAAACCCCTGGATGAACAGCTTAGCATTCAGTGGGAATTTGGCTTTCAGCGTCTCCATGAGATTTTGCTTCAAGGCTTTGACGGCAGCCATTAATGTAATTTGTAGTGAGATGATAAACAGAGTGATGTGTGTTTCTGCTTGAGCAGATAGTCAGATTTGCCCAACGCTCCAGTGACTCTTGAATATGTAAAAGTGCTCAGCTCTAGTGCTTCAGCCTGACAGTTTGACGGCTATGGCGTATTAAGCTCAGATAATTGGGTGATATTTACTTACAGAGCACACAATCACTCCACAAAACTGTTTCTTTTTCCAGTAATGATATGCTTTGTAGAAATTATTCACTGTCCTGACAGGTCCAAATTATGTGTATCTGTGTGTGTGTGTGTGTGTGTGTGTGTGTGTGTGTGTGTGTGTGTGTGGGTGGGTGGGTGGGTGTGTGTGTGTGTGTGTTGACGGTAGGCATGCATAGTCTACATTTCTTTTTCAGCAACAAAATAATAATAATTAAGAAATCTGTTGTACTCCATGGTTGTAAGTTATATCCAAGCAGTTCATTTGTGCCTAAGGGTTTCAGTGGAGCAACAAACCACATGTGGGCTGATATAGTGACATTATTGTGGGTTGTCTTCTTTACTGATTCCCCCTTAATATTTATGAGTGCAGGTCCAATGATAGCCTATAAGCGGGCACAGTAACGCAATACATTATATCACATGTCACTTGTTAGACGCTTTTATCCGAAGCGACTTACATACTCAATACTGTGGACAATCCCCACAGGAGCAATTTGGGGTGAATTGTCTTGCCCAGGGACACAACGACATGTTGACTGCAGTGGGACTCGAACTTGCTATCCCCTGATTCAAAGTCCAGCACACTATCCACTGAGCCACAGACTCCCATATACACCCAAAGGATTGGAATGATGCTACTACAGTTGATGATGATTTAGTTATGATAATGTCAAGCTCTGACTTTCCTTAGATCTCTTTCCTTATAAACTGTTTTATCAGGAAATCATAAAAAATCATATCAGTCAACATGTTGAGGCTTGCGCTTAATGGTGACTTCACAATATGGACAAACTTCTGATTCACAAAAATGATACTGATGAATTTACCTGGAAGATGGAGCAATTTATCATCACACCCACTTCTTGAAATTGCTTCATGTTAAAGATACAGCGGCTGTGTCCTCTGCCATGTGAAAGAGTTCCACTGTGTTTGCTGTCGGTGAAATCCGCACTGTTTACATTAACTCCCTCACCCTCAATCCGTCTTCTTCCTTATCCCTCACCCCAGCCCCACCAGGTTTTGAGGTTTCTAAGAAATGAGGCGACCAAGTTTAAAAAAGCTTTGCGTTGTATAAACTGCTCAACATTTATCAGGATTTGGATAAAAGCAAAGGATGGTTTTAAATAAACACACTAGCTGAATTTATGTTTGTTCCTCAGGGCTAAGATGGGATGTAATTTAGTTTTCTGTTTTGTATTTGTCTTATACTTTTGTTATCTCTAAAGCATAATCCAACATGATGTTTGTATGATTTCATGAAAGTACATTGTTTTTGTCTTCATAATCAGCTGTATATATATATATATCCATGATTATGATATATGTCATTATAAACCAAGAATCATATCTATTTTGCAAACTCTGCCTTAACTAAAGTGCCTTTTCTTTTTGCAGAATGAAGCTTTAGCCTCTGCATGACAAGCTATGAGCAACACACAGACTATACTCTAAACGTCCAATTACAAAGCCAGAACTCAAGAATGAAGACCAAATATGCAATTATCTTCATCTGTATCGTGGCCCTGGTCATCATTGAAAAGGAAAGCAACATCCTGTCAAGGTAAGAGAAAAAAGAGTCAGTAATCTGTAATGTAAGAACTTTATCGGACACCTCTAGAGCTCACTGATTAACATGTTACAGCTTCCTTGTTTCTTTGTTTAGTACAAGACAACATATTAAAATTACACGCTATACCAGTTGTTGTTCTGATCTGTCTCTGAGAAATGAGCAATATTTGTATTACTTCTGGACAAAGCCCAGCTAACAGCTCCCACCTGTTTACATTATTTATGCTAAGCTAAGCTAACTGACCACTGCCTGTAGCTTTGAATGAAATGCAAAAACATGATAGTGATCTTCACATATAACTCTCAAAAAGAAAGCAAACAAATGTGTTTCCCATAATATCAAACTATTCTTTTCACGTGTGTTTAGACCAATGTTGTGATTCTCCTGCTATGAGTCAAACATAAGTTGGCTTCATGTACTGTATGTGTCAGCTAAATATAATACATATCTTATGTGTTTATAGTTATCAGGCCTTTCTGTCTCAACAGAGTCTCTGATAAACTGATCCAGAGGCAGGCACCACAGCAGACCCCACAGCCTCAACTGGATTATAGCAACACAACACAAAATGTCTCCCTGACGATGCTGAAAATGCTGCTCTCTAAACTCATCGGTACAGTTGGGTACAACTCAAGTCTCTCTGAGGAGCAAGAAGAGGAAGAACTAGATGATTTAGGCACGTACAGCTTCAGCGGTGGCCGTAAGCACATATTACTTTTGGCTACAACACGGACAGGTTCCTCATTTGTTGGGGAACTTTTCAACCAACACGGGGAGGACATGTTCTACCTGTTTGAGCCTTTGTGGCACGTGGAGCGCATGCTGACCACGGCCTCAGAGTCAAACAACGGGACAGTGTTGTCAGGAATCTACCGGGATGTGCTCCAGGGGCTCTTTCTGTGCGATTTCTCTCTCCTTGAGAAGTACATCGCCCCCCCACCTAAGGACCACGTCACCCCGGCTCTTTTCCGCAGAGAGTCTAGTTTATCCCTCTGTGAAGAATCTGTCTGCAGTCCTGTAGTCAAATATGTTTTTGAAAGGTATTGTATATCCTCTTGATATTCAACTTTAACACAGTTGCAAAGGAGGAGGGGCAGTATTTTATTTAACAATGTCGGCATTAGTTTAGTTTTAAGTTTACATTTAGATACTGTAAAATTATTATAGGTTATGTTATGTTACCCCTGACTTGAATTTATTTATTTCCTTCAATTTGGTAAATTAATTGCTCTAAATACGACGTATGATCCCTGCATTTGAAACAAAACACAATAGTTGCTGAATTCACTGAATATTGACTTTGAATGTATTTATGTTTGCACATAGTAGTTGCATGTACAATACTCTTGTAATGTTTTGCAAAACGAGACACTTAAAGACATCATTTTAGTGAGTCCTTTTAGTGGTTGACCTCACCCCTTCACGTTTTTATGTCCACTGTCTTATACCTTTGATCTTATTTTAAAGAATCATTGATCATCTTTTATACTTACAAATTCAGCCAACTGAGTTCCATGCCCATTCTTAATCATGCTTTACTTACTTGATGATAAGTGTTATCATACCATGTAATTGTAAACCTAGTCACCTGAAACAAATCCTCTCTCTTTGGAACCATAGAAAAAATATTTTATCATACAAATCTCTACCACTTCCTTATTTTTTTAGGTTTCACTGTAAGACTCGTCGCTGTGGGCCGCTGAACTTGACCCTTGCAACTGATTCCTGCCTTTCGAAGCAGCACCACGCCGTTAAGACTGTCCGTGTGCGCCAGCTGGACACGTTGCAGCCTTTAGTGGAGGATCGCCGTCTGGACGTTAGAATTATCCAGCTTGTGCGAGATCCACGGGCCATCTTGGCATCACGCATGGTGGCTTTCTCTTCGAAGTACCAGACGTGGAAGACCTGGGCGCAGGACGGCCAGGTGCCCGAAGATGACGAGGAGGTAAAGAGGCTCAAAGCAAACTGCGACCAGATTAGGATGTCAGCAGAGGTGGGACTGAGCCAACCTCGCTGGCTGAGGAGACGCTACATGTTGGTGCGCTATGAGGATATTGCCCGCTACCCCATGCAGAAGGCAGAGGAGATGTACAGGTTCACAGGGATACCATTCAGTCCCCAAGCTCGGGAGTGGATCCTGAGGAACACACAGACCATGCAGGAAGCTAGCGGGATTTATTCCACCCAGAAGAACTCATCAGAGCAGGCAGAGAAATGGAGATTCAGCATTCCCTTCACACTGGCTCAGGTAGTGCAGAGGGTGTGTGGACCCACAATGGAGCTGTTTGGGTACAGGTTTGTGGATGATGAAAAGACACTGATGAATAAGTCCATCAGTTTACTCGAAGAGAAGCTCTTTCTTTAATCCAGAGGTAAAAAATGAAGCTGAGAATCTGGAAAACATTTCATGCAATGGATCCAAACCAGGAAAAGACATTATTGCACGGGCCAAAACTAGTATGCAAAGGTGCCAGGAGACACAACATGTTTTACTTGGGACAGTAAGCTATTGGCCATACAATAATATTCACTCTCACCAATGATGTGCCTCATTAATACAAATGACGAGCCACTTAAGAAAGAGAAGTATTTATTTGTGTTCTGCGTTCACTGAGAGGCCTGGTATTTAAGCTTTACTTGGCGCTTTAAATGTAGTTTTAAATTTAAAAAAAGGCTTAGATGACAAGCCTGACTTGAAAGGGATTATTATGTCATATTTTATTGATAGTTGATCATCTACGAAAGGGAAATTATGGTGATGTGTGTTAACTTTATGTGTGTGTCTGAGAAAGAAGTTGTTTCTGTTCATAGTTCATGACGCTAGTGCTTACATTTGTCTAGTTCAATGTATATTTTGATATATATCAACTGATAGATCACTTTAGTTTAGACCTGGTGTGCTTTAATAGAGCTTTACATATCCAACTCAGGTGAAATGAATGTGGCATTTTGTGGTGTCTTCACAAGGAGTATTGATACATCTCCACAAAAAGTACTTTTATTTTTCCCAAAAGAAAGTATTCACAGCAGTAATGCATTTTCCAGTGCTGCCTCCTATCCTCTAAGGACACAGTTTAGGTATTATTTAACCGAAGCAGCTCCTGCACTGATATCCTATGTGTTCAAGGACACAGGGAACATTCTTATGCAAAGAGATGTTTTAATTACTTTACAAGTCAGAGAAATAAAATCACCGGAATGAATAAAACCTGCAAAAGTGTAAAGGCTTTTTAGTCGTGAGTTTAATGTGTGTTAACGGCTATGGTCACAACAAAAATATAAAATTGTAACTGTTTTAAGGTGGCCTTTTACTTTAAGTGAAACCCAGGTGCTGCTGTGTGAACTGTCACTCTTGATGGTATATAAAGGTATCCACTGTGGCTCTAGCTCAATGGTAGCATTGTGTTCTGCTTCGCTGAGGCACGGCTGAAACTGCTCTGCTGCTTATGGAAAGGGATATGCTTTAGAGGTACATATAGAAGCGTGCTCATAATAACTTACTGTTTAAAACATAACTATGAATACATTACATACACCTACGTACAGAGAGGCAGGCCTCAAATTGAACAGAGTCACTACTGCAAGTTTTTTGATCAAAAGGGAATACTGTGAAATACCAAGTGCAGCTGAGATAATGGACGCAGTCAGTCTATTCAACAACTTCAGATACCAAGAGTGGCATTACGATTATGTGTGACTGTATGTTTTACAGTCCTTAAAACAATAAGTCCTTCCTTCATTTAGAACGTGTCTACTTGAATAAAGAATGTTCATGGTGAAGAAAATGATTAGAACAGCGATAGCAGAGTAGTATAAATAGTAGCAATTATGAGTCAAGTCTTAATTCTTTTCCAAACAAGTCTTGGTGCAAGTCTGAGTATCTTAAAAGAAAAGTAACACCTATTGATCAGGGTTGTGAGTCAGAAGGGAACAATAAAATGCCATATTTGAACATGTTTCTTCTAAAGCTCTTAATGGGGATTTTTGCATAAAGCTTGGCCTTACAAATATGTGTTCAAGTGGTGTGGTTAAGCAACGCTTGTCAAGTCAAAACTGGAGTCAAGTCACAAGGCCTCATTTCTGTGACTTATAGCAGAGCAAGTCTGCCTCTGGAAGAAAAGCAGTGTCATAGGATGTCAAATTTGTGTTTTTCTATAATAAATTGCTGTCTGTGTATTACATCTAAGTTACAGTCATATTGCTGATGCAGAAGAAAGCACAGATTATGTTTAAGCATGGAGAAATGTATCACACACATGCAAATGGCAGAGTTTCTTCTATTGAAAAAGTGATTAAAGTTATTTCTTGTTGTAAAATGGTTTGAAGCAATAGAGACATCATTATGTTCTTTCATGTGCAAGGGCTGCTTCTGTCACAATAAGATGATTTCTCACTCCTTTCTTCAAGGATCCAAAATAATGCTGATGATCAATCAGATGTTGCTGTTGTGTCTAGAGATGACACCCTGGAAAACAAACATGTTGTAAATGTTTATGGTCTCTTAGTCAGAGGTTAAAGAGCAAGGTGAGAGGACAATCCTGGTCTGGACGTGCAGTTAGTGACCAATAGGCCTACAAAAACACAGTGCTATCAATTGAAGGATTACATAATGATGTGTTATGGTTATAGCTTTTTTAATTAAACCCCGAGCCTGTTTTTCAGGTTTCAGGCTCGAAAATGACATTCCCAGAACAAATGACCATATCTTCCCTTCTAAAAGGGTTAAATTAATAATATTTTTTCTCAAAGTAATGATAAACCCGTCAGTTGGATGTAGAAAAAGTCAGATTCAATATAGATGTTTTTTATTTTAAAGAAAATTCAGATTGAACATGGTAAAAAACTGTAAATTATAGTGTCCGTCCCAAAAATATGTTGTACTTATAGTGAAAACTAATCTTGGATGATGGGTTAGTAGACTAAAAGCTTTAGGAATCCAAAATTCAACATATAATAAGTACCCTGTATCAAGATTGATGCAAAAAAAGTGATATTTGACCTTTTTAGACAGATTTAGCACAAAAAAAAAACTCTTCTGGGGCCATTTGGGTGGATTTTTCATATCTCTGGCTCCCCTTGCTGGATTTTGACATGTGACATCTCTTTCTAACCGTCAGAGCCAATGGAATCAAGGGGAGCTCCCACATAGTCCTTATTTGGTCATGTGTGTGTGTTAGACTGCCGCATAGCCTAGACCGGAAGCAGCAGCCACTCTGGTGGCTACCATTAGTAGCTAACTTTTGCACTCCGATTTTTACATACAAATTGAATTATGGATTATAAATAAGACAAATGATTGCCCAGAAACTTTATCAACCTATGGATTAACCGATTCAGCAGCGTTTTTTCTCGTTTTAATGCCATTGAACACGTCTTTTGATCAGATTGACAGCTATGGTGAGACGATCTCCCTAGAAGCTCCGTAAAGGTACGTGTTGTGATGTCTGTGTTTGCTTCCCATGTCGCAAGTTCGGATCACTCCGTGATGATACTATATACCTAAATAATCTGTGGAACCTCAGCTTTAATCGGATATCTTGTATGTGCAGCTACGATAAGTAATAAGGGTACTTTTATCTTGAGTTCTGTGCCAATGTCCGTTAGCATTTTTCGCGAAGGGGTCATTTAAATGCCTTTTATGAGACTTGTGTTTTGTTTTGTTTTTTTCCTTTCGGAATAACGATAAGGTTGGATTTTTTTCGGTAACATACCTGTTACTAGCTTGTCCCTCTGCACCGACACCCCGGCAAACGAGGATGGACCCTTCTCTCCCTCACACCAGAGGAGTCGGAGGCTCGGAGGCTCGGCTCTGCGGCTGCGGGTTTAAGATCTCGGGCACGGACTCACACCAGGTCTGCTCGTCCTGCCTTGGGCTGGAACACGCCCAGGAAGCTATCGATACCCCCGGTTCGTGCGGGCATTGTGCCCGCTTTACCATCAAGAGCCTCCGCCGACGGCTAGCGCGCCAAGCTAGCCTGTCAGGACAGGACCCCTTCATGTCCGTTGATTCGCCGGCCGGCAATCAGGACATGGTGGCGACCGCCGCGGAGATTGAGCCCCGCGCTGTGTTAGGCAGGGGCTCAACAACGGCGGTAGCCGCCGAATCGGAGCCCCGTGCCGTGTCAGGCTGGGGCCCGGTGGCGGCAAGAGCCGCGAGAGCGGAGCCCCGCGCTGTGTCGAGCTGGGGCTCCCAACTGGACCTCACCGTGGTTCCACCCGCAGAGGATGTCCTAGAGCTGGATTATATGGAGGAGGATGAAGAGGATGCCTCTGAGTTCTTCTTATCCGATTCGGATGAGCACGAAGACGACATCTTCGTTTCATCTGCCCAGTCTGCCAAGCCGGAGCGATGTCCGCTCCGCCGGGGCGAAAGCACACCAGCTTCCCCCTGCCTCATTATGGACTTGCAGGCCGTGTGCCAACACGCTGCGTCCAGGCTGGACATCCCCTGGCCTGAAGTGGCCAAGGAGACCTCCAGATCTCGCTAAGAGGGGAAGAACTTGCCCCAAGCAGCGAGGATGAAGAGGCAGCTTCTCCCAGTCTTTCCAGAGATGCTGGACGAGGTGTCGGTCTCGTGTAGAGACCGCCCTTTCAGCAACAAGGCCCCAATCCAGGGTGCCTCCTCTTTGGACTGTGACGGCATGGAGAAGCTCGGCCTGCTCCACATGCCGCCCATGGAGCCGCTGGTGGCAGCCCACCTCCAACCGCGGCTGGCTTCGGCGCCGAGCATGGACCCCACGCTACCGGCAAAGGCAGACCGCTTCCAGTCAGCAATGACCGAACGAGCCTATAAAGCCGCAACTTTGTCCGCCAGGGCGCTCAACGTCTCTTCGCTGCTGACCGCCTACCAGTCGGAGCTCTGCGAGGACATGACGAACAAACCTGAGCCTGCCGTGTGGGACAAAATCGCAGCGATCACGGACATTTGCCTCCGTGTGCAGCGCTGTGCAGTCCAAGCCACGGGCAAAGCCCTGGGGATAATGGTGGTACAGGAGAGAGCCAGGTGGCTTAACCTGACGAACCTTCCAGACCGGGAAAAAGAGAACGTCTTGGACATGCCTATTGTTCCCGAGGGCATATTTGGCTCCGCTCTAGCTTCGATGCAGCAGCGGTGTGAATCCAAAAAGAAGGAGGATGAGGCTCTCCAGCTTTGTCTTCCCCGAAGGGTCCAGCAGCCGCCTTCAACGGCCCCGCGGCAGTCCTTCGCTCAGGGTGCCTCATGTCCTGCCCGTTTCAAGATCCCGAAACAGCAGAGGCCACAGCCCGCCCCGGGTCTCCAGCCCAGACACGAGGCGAGGACGAGCTGGCCAAGAAAGTCTCCGGTTCCGGCAGCAGCCGCTCAGGCACAGTCGGTCCAGACTTTCAGCCACCAGACGAGGAAATAGAAAAGGGCGGCCTGACAGCCTCCTCTCCTCTCCTCGATAAAAGAGCTGGAAGTTCCCTGTTCTCCAGCTCCAGAACACGGTCCAGTGTTAGATGCTCATGTGTTGTCGGGGTGCAACCATCCCCCCATCTTCTCGCCGCCTCGAGTGATGTCAGAACGTCATCCTCAAGTTCGCACCATGAGGGAAATGGACTTAACATCAAAGACAGCAAGCTCCGCTGCTCGTTTATGTCACACAAACACATGTCATCACTATTGTTTCTTTATAAATCATTTTCCACTGTCGTTTCCAGGCTTAAAGCCAAGGGCGCAGTCAATAAAAATGAAAAGAAAAACAATAAAAACAATAAACAGTCTGACGTCTACCCCCCTTCTAAGACTGGCTGCTGCCTCTCTCAGAAGGCGGACGATGGACGGGGCTGTGAATACATCACCGCCACGCGCATGCGCAGTGTCGACCGGGCTTGTCAACCTGGGGTACCACCATGTTCAGACACTAGAGGGCCCCATAACACAACAAATAAAGACACAGAGGGCAGACGACAGGGATGTGACATCTCCACTCGCTTTGAGAAGCGAAAAGTGGGGGATGCTCACAGATTCTGCTTCGGTTTTCAAGACAATAGCACGGGGCTACAGACTCCAATTCGCTGTCACCCCCCCTCACTTTTCGGGCATTCTGCATTCGCAAGCCCGGGGAGAGTCGGCTCATATTCTGGAGCAAGAGATTCTCTCGCTACTAGAAAAGAAGGCTCTATCTATAATACCCTCCGAACGGAGTCAGAGCGGCTTTTATTCCAAGTATTTCCTCGTTCCCAAACGGGGAGGGAACGGAATTCGCCTATACTAGATTTGAGGGCTCTGAACAAATATCTCAAAAGATACAAATTCAGAATGCTCACCCCTCTGTTGCCTCTCGTGCGCTAAAACGATTGGTTCACATCAGTCGACCTGAAAGACGCGTTTTTCCACATCCCAGTATATTATCCACACAGGAAATATCTGAGGTTTGCCTTTAGGGTGTCTGTTACGAGTACAGAGTACTTCCCTTCGGTCTGTCTCTCAGCCCACGAGTGTTTGTACGGTGTACGGAAGCCGCGATAGCTAGGCCTGTCGCGATAATTGATAAATTGACTTATCGTACGATAAATAAAAATGGACTCGATAACTTTTCTGAGCTCGATAAATTGCCGTTTACATAAAGATGTGACCAGCATTTTAGCCTGGAGCGCTGTGGCTGCCAGGCGCGCTGTGAGGGGCGGGGCTGACACACAGCCAGGTCAGGACACTCCGCGTGCACGTGCAGCAGCGTAGCAGCCAAATTAATAATATAGCGACAAGCGGGAGACAACGTGTGACTTACTCGCGGGGAATTTAATTGAAATGGAATTGGTTACAAAACCTAACTACACATCTCGATTCTCCGGTGTGGCAGTATTTTGGATTCAAACCAAATCAACGAGGCGAACCTATGGACTTGAATGAGCCGGGCGATGTGTTGCATTGGTTTAAAAAAGGTAGCGACAAAAGCAGGCAATACCACGCATTTTAAACCACCTAAAACACAACCACCCCATTCCGTTTTCCCAGCTGGGAGCAAACACGGCAGCTGGAGATGGAGAGCCCCCGCCCGACAATGCAAACATGTTGGTGTTCCTTGCTCGAAAACTTAGAAAAACAGATTTGGATATGGCCTGTTGAGGCATCTGGGTGTTTGACATTGGACTGTACACTTGACTGTTGTTTTAAGGAGGTTTTTTTTGCTTGTGAGATAATGTGTGCTCATATTTATTTATTTATTTATTTATGTATATATATATATATATAGAGAGAGAGAGCTCTGTTTTTTTTTTATTGTTTTGGTTGTGTGTGATTTAATTAATTTATTATAATTTAATTAATTTGTTTTATTTATTATATATAATTTATATATTTTAATATTATTTCACATTTCATTTGCAATGTTGAATGTTCAATAAAAAGTTATGTTTGAAAGGATGTACTTGAATTATTATTATATATTATCATTATGTCTAAAATGGTCTTAAAACGGCGCCGACAATATTATCGTTTATCGCAATAATTTCCATAAAAATTTATCGTCCAACAAAATTAATTATCGTGACAGGCCTAGCGATAGCCCCGTTAAGACAACAGGGTATTCGCCTGGCAACTTATCTGGAAGATTGGCTCCTTCTCGCACAGTTGGAGCAAGAGGCTATTACGCAGACGAATGTCCTCGTAAAACACCTGCTCGACCTGGGTTTCGTAATAAACACAGAAAAGAGCATGTTGTCCCCAGCCCAGACTGTACTCTTCCTGGGCCTACGCCTGAATTTGGTGCCCTTTACAGCCCGCCTGTCAGCAGGGAGAGTGAAAGCCTTCAGGGCTTGCCTCGCTCATTTCCAGCCACGCAAATATGTTCTCTTCAGATCATGTCTGCGGTTACTGGGGCTCATGGCGTCAGCCATCCTGGTGGTACGACTGGGACGCTTACACATGAGGGAGTTTCAGCGCTGGGTAGCTGCCCTCAGACTGGACCCCGTGCGTCATGGCGCGCGGAGAGTGATGGTCACTATGAAATGCGTAATGGCACTGCGCCACTGGCTGCACCCGACTTTTCTAGTACGGGGCGTGCCTATGGGTGCTGTCCTATCGCGAAAGGTGGTCACCACAGACGCATGTCTGACACGCTGGGGGGGTATATACGAAGGTCGACCTGTGAGGGGTCTCTGGAGCAGAGACCTCCAACGGTCACACATAAATTATCTGGAGCTTTTAGCGGTGTTCCTCACCCTGAAACGCTTTCTGCCTTTTCTCAGAGGACATCATGTCCTCGTGAGGACAGACAACACGACCACAATATCGTATATAAACTGCCAAGGGGCTTTGCATTCTCTCCAGTTACACATGCTGGCACGCAAACTGATCTTATGGAGCTGCGGACGTCTCCTCTCTCTGAGAGCGACGCACGTACCAGGAGTGATGAACCTCGGGGCAGATCTGCTGTCCAGAGGTGCACCACTATATGCAGACTGGACTCTACATCCAATAATTGTGAGTCAGCTGTGGGTGCGTTATGGCCGGGCCGCGGTGGATCTGTTCGCATCAAAAGAAAACGCCCAATATCAGCTGTTCTTTTCAATGCGCGATCTAAACGCACCGTTAGGCGTGGACGCGCTCGCGCACTTTTGGCCTCCGGTCCTTCTGTACGCGTTCCCACCCCTGGCTCTGATACCCCCAACTCTGGCCAGAGTGAGAGAACAATACCACACACTGATCCTAATAGCCCCACACTGGCCTGCAATGTACTGGCTGGCGGAGATATATCAGCTGCTGTGCGGGCAGCCGTGGTAGCTCCCGCTACGCAGGGACATACTGTCTCAGGTGGGGGGGACGATTTTTCACCCACACCCAGAGCGCTTGGCACTATGGGCCTGGCCCGTGAGTGGTATAACCTGAATACAGTGGGACTCCCTCAGAAGGTGATAAACACTATTCAGAGTGCAAGAGCTTCCTCCACCAGGTCCCTCTATGACTAACTGGAGGGTGTTTGAGGAGTGGTGCCTTCAAAAGGGACACATCTCTTTTCAATGTCCTGTCGGGGTGATTCTATCATTTCTACAGGACCTGATTGATAAACACAGAGCTTTCTCTACGATCAAAGTGTACCTGGCTGCTCTTGCTGTATGCCACGTGGGCTTTGAGGGAAAGACGACTAGCCACCATCCCTTGGTCTGCCGTTTTATGAAAGGGGCTCGCAGGCTCCTCCCTGTTTCCAGGTCACTGGTGCCCTTATGGGACTTGGCAGTGATTTTAGATGGGCTCACTCGACCTCCATTTGAACCCCTGGAAGAAGCTGACATGAAACACCTGTCACTGAAGACAGTGCTGTTACTGGCCCTGGCATCTGCCAAGCGAGTCAGTGACATTCATGCGCTCTCTGTACATCCTTCATGGACTCAGTTTGCCCCGGGGCAAACAAGAGTGCTGCTGAAGCCCAACCCTGCCTTTGTACCTAAGGTGGTTGGCTCATGTACCCCCATTGACATTGAGGCATTTCCTCCGCCACTGTGTTCCTCTGAGGAACAGCGGCCAAATTTGCTGTGCCCAGTCCGTGCTTTACGCACCTATATGGACAGGTCAAAAGAGTTTCGATGCAATGACCAACTCTTTGTATCCTGGGCTAACCCTCATAAGGGCAAGCCTGTTACCAGGCAACGGCTCTCCCACTGGATTGTGGAAGCGATTGCTCTGGCTTATACGAGTCAGGGTTTGTAGGCACCAACGGGCCTGCGTGCTCATTCTACTCATGGACTGGCTACATCCTGGGCTTTGTTCAAGGGTGTTTCCATCCAAGACATTTGTGCAGCAGCGAGCTGGTCCTCACCGCTCACTTTTGTCCGCTTTTACAGGCTAGATGTCTCTGCTCCAAGTGTGGCCTGCGCAGTGCTGGGCCCTGTGTTGAGACAGGGTTCTACCTGTTAAGTTCTGGTTGTTTTGGTGATTTTCGAGATAAGCATGTCTAGAAATACGGGAGTTTCAATATCCCAGAGTGAGACATCGAACAGAGTGTTATGAATGAGAACTATAGGTTATACTTACGTAACCCCAGTTCTCAGAGTAATATGAAGTGAGATGTCTCACCAGACGGCCCTTCTTGCTAAGGCGAAGCGAGAAGAGGTGCTTATTTTGAATGACGCTGCGACGTAGCGCAAGCTACTTAAAGGGTGGGTGGATTCCCTGACGTCGACTTCAAGATCACCAGCCAATCAGGATTGGCGTAATGAGATTGATGCTTCTGTTTGCATACGCGTTGAGGCGCATCCTATAGTGACACATCTCACTTCATGTTACTCTGAGAACTGCGGTTACGTAAGTAACCTATAGTTTTGTCTATTTCTAGTCACGCTAAGTGAGCCGTTTTATAGACCTAATAATAACCAAATTATGTCTTTAGAAATTTACTTTTTGTTTGTTTAAACACAAGGGGTCAATGCTGCTGATGTTCCATTAGCGTATACATTTACATTTAATGCAATTTATTCGGTATCCTGAAGATCTAGTGTCATATACTGTATAATTTCATAATTTTACGTGGATGAAACGAGCATTGATGTAGGTGGGTTTGTGGACTCACTTGAATTCTCCAAGTCTAGCTCCACATCCAAATGCATGCATGCGGTTGCCAGGGATCCCCCAAAGGCGGAGTGGGAATAACCGGAGAAAAAAGGCAGAAACAGGGAGCCCATTCATGTCTGCATTCTTTCTGTCTGTTTAACGCCCAAACTGAGAGAAAGCACTTCAGAGTTCACAGCTGTTGGTCAATCTGATTTTACCCTAGATTGTTTCCCTGATGCCTAATATCCCCATAGCAACATAGCAGATGTTGCCATCCGGAAAATTAAGAAAAGTCCTGGTGATAAGAGAGAGGCCCAAGTCTCAAGTTTCCTGTTGTTTTTAACCACAAGAGTTTTTTAAGTTTATAAGAAGCAACATTATGATTTTTTTAAATGGCTATGTCAATGTTTTGCAACTTTTCATGGAGAACATGTTTGTTTGGCTCTTAGGATACAAATATTTTTGTGGAAAAGAATGACCAAACCAAGTTTGTTTACAATGAATTAACACCCTGATCCATGACCGCCCAGTTGTAAATGTCACGCTAAGTGGAAGTTTTGAAGGATTCTAAATGATGATGACCTATTCGCTCAGTTTCCATTGGTAAAACTTTTGTTGAACAAAAAGCTGAACTGGACATACCCAACTACATCCATGCATTTAATACATTTCAACAACAAAAAATACAAAAGAGCAGTATTACAATCAGATGAAACCGTAACTTGGTTTTTCATAACCTAGAAACCAGTAAATGTAAAGTTCACTAACATCCATTATGTCTTAGTTTTACTAATAAAAAAAAAATGGGAGTGAAAGTCGTGATCACAGATTGAAGTTGGGCTCTACTTATATTTATTGACTAATACTTGATCACTTCAAACCAATATATATATAGGCGATGCTTCAAACATCACATTTTTCCAAAATAAATTAGTTATTGATTTTTTGCCAATGCTATAAATTGAATTTGAGCTAAATTGAAATGTCTACATCCAAAGGTTTTATTCTTTCTAATCTATTCCATGGTTGCGTTCGGATAGTTTAAAAATCAGCTCCTAAGTTCTAACCCTATCTCCTATTCCTTGACCTCTGAGTGAAACGTCACAGGGTTAAGGGATAGTGGATAGGAAAATTCAAAAGGACTTAGGAGAAGAGACTGCGGTACTTTAGAGAATCTGAAATGCACTTTCACTATCCGACGTGTTTATGATGCGCCAGCGGACGTCATTGTGTGCGTCTGCTGCTGTGGGGAAACTATGGAAACTACAGTTTTCTATACAACGGACTACAACATGGATGTTTAATAAGAACGACGGACTCATCTAGAGACTCTGCACCGTGCTCTGATGCTGTTGCTTTATGCTTTATGAACAACAGAGAAACATATTCTTCATGACCAAAAGTGGAATTGAAATAAAAAATGAAAGTGAAACTTATGCTCGTCACCCTCTCCCTCCGGTCCACATTAATACAAATGATCCCAATACGTATGATTGTATGAACTATGAAAATATCTTAAAATCAATACAAATGTATTTATTATAAACGTTAGTCTTTAACACCTATCACTGTGTATATTACCATTCAAACATCTTTTAAAAGTTGAACAAACCACACAGCTCAGTGAAATGTTGACTTTATTTGATCATTTCAGTAAAAACTAACGTTCATATTTCTCTTTTTGATTAAAATACTGATGAACGTTCAAAACAAAGCACTTTGGCAACTTACCACATACGTTTTAAAATGCTTGATAAGCAACGTAACTTTCATGATATAATTTCTCCGTCATAATCGTTTGTGTCCGTGAATGGCCGACTGTTGTGTGACGTCAAATGCTGCGGCTGCAAGGCATTGTGGGGCAGCATTTTCTCCTCTCCTTTCGGTTAGGGAGGTCCAGTGGTTCCTAAGCTAAAGGAGGTTATAAAGGAAGTTTGAAACCTCCTTTCCTATCATTCTAGAGGATTCGAACGGCACTTATCATGGCTGCCACTGAGGAACTTCTGGGTAATTTCACTCGGTTAGGAAGGTTCCTAAGCTAAATGGACTATTCGAACGCAACCCGTGTGTTTAAACTATATAATGTACATGTATTAATATTGGAGCCCTCTTCTCTATAAATTATATTTATATGATCATGTGGATCAATCTTGGTTCTTACTGATTTAACAAACCTGCCCATATTGTCCCCATGACATACATTTGAGCAATTTGGCCATGAGACTTTCACGAAAACGGCGTCAAGATTGTTCTTCGGACGACGTCTGCGCAGGCACGTGTCTATTTATGCGGAAGTGTTTCAAAATAGCAAGGTTTCGGCAAAAATGCATGTGTTTGTGGAAGTTATAAGTATACGACTGTATATATTAGAATAAGAATACACTGCCCGATTCGTGTGAAAGTTGAAAATGGACGTTTAAAATATTGCTGATGTTAAACAGCCCTCCTGAACTTCAATTTATCAACAATTGGCCGTGTTTTGATACTTCATTAACCGTGATGGCATGCCAGGAAAAACCAAGTTGTCTTCACGAATTCAAAGTAACACTAGGTGAGTTATTGACACACAAATAATCATCTTATGGGAAGAGTGTTCTTCAAATACTATGTCTTCCACCAATTTTAGTTAAAACTATAATTGTAACTTAATAATCATGGTGTAGTCCACGCTGAAATCATGTTTTAATGAAAGAAGGTTGGAATTTTCCAGAATGCATTTATCTTGTTTGAAAACACACACCAATAATTTTGTGGCTACTAAACTACGTTTTTACTCTGTAAAATCAACTGATGAATAAGTGGACAGTTCTGCTGCCCCTTATAGATATGACTACCTCACTTTAGTTGATAGTACAATTTGGCACTCTTTGCTTCAAGGGTGACACTGGTTTAGACCTGTCATGCCATAAAACTACTACACTAAGTAACTAACAGATGCACGCACTGTCTACACATACATTCAATGACTCCACTTGTGCTATATAAGGGAAGGGAAAGGAGGGGTTGAGGAAACAGGAAACCCACTCCCCCTTATCGAGCTTTTTTGGCTCTCATCCATGTTCCTCCTCTCTTAAACATCCCCAGTCGTCTCACAGTAGGTGGTTTGGATAGGTAATTATTGTTTTGGAAAACATTTTTGTCTTTCCACCCAAAGTGGAATGTTTTTTGTGTATGCTTTGGGTGTGTCTGCTTTTGAAAAACCTTTTTTCTGGGATCATGACATCCACTTTCTATCTTAAGTTATTTAGTGCCCCACAATCCCTATGCTATTTCATTCCAGCTCTCCACCCCTCGAGCAAACACACACACACCTATCTTTTCTTTAAGCACACTCCATCTCGTCTTACTGGCTGCCCCTTACTGGAAGGTAAATAAATCCTGTGGTCGGGGTGGAACACTGAGTGCCCTCATATGCCTCTGGAGTCACTCTGCCTGAAAGAGGCCTTGTGTTTGCCTCTGTAAGGGGGCTCCACTCAGCCACAAGCTGCCCATGCACAGATATGCTGCCTTTGCAAAAATGAATCCACTTATGAAAATCAATGTCTTAAACTAAGACCAGAAACCTATGCAGGGGAATGTACTGTACTGCTGTAGTTAAAGATACCACTTGTGACATCTAAAGGGTACACAATGGTCAACAAAAAGATGGGATATTCCTTTTCTGTCTGTCCTGCAGAGGGCAGTAAAACACACATTATCATAAAGTCTCTGTTGTGTGTGTGTGAAATCATTTGAGTGTGTACAGTGTAGAAATACATTTATGTATGTTCTATGCATGTGAGCATATGCACATTTGCATGTGTGTGGGGCCTCTCTCAGGTGATTGCTCATATGTGCAGCGGTAATTACAGGAAGTTTTCCTGCAGCTCGAGACAAAGCGGGAAACGACTCCTGCTTATGTCTGTTCTTCTCCAATTCATTCATTGTTGTCCTCTCTGTTCCCCTTACCGCGTCTTTAGAGCTCAATAGGACGGAAGTGTGAAAGATGTCCACATCAAAGAGGGTGCAGGCCATCACTAATCCGCAAATAATGACAGCCAGGCAAGGCTCGACTTAACACACATGTCCCCTTACTTACTAATCTTGGACGGTATAGAGCAATCCCTCTTGAGGATTGTTGAACAACAAAACATCTGCAAGACCGATAAAGACAAGGGGAAATGATTGAGGCACTGTTGTGTGAACTGGCAAAAGACATCCTAATATTTAACATATTATGTTTTTTATAGCAGAGAACATTGTAGAGCACACGTAGAAGGGAGAGTACATTACTAGATGAGTTTCCATCAGTTCAAAAGCATAATCTGCCCAGAGAGTGGTGGACACCCTCTAGTGGGGAAGCACCAATATAAATCGCGGCCAATAAATAAGATGGTAGCTGAAATATAGACACACACACACACACACACACACACACACACACACACACACACACACACACACACACACACACACACACACACACACACACACACACACACACACACACACACACGAACACACACACGAACACACACACACATACACACACGCACATACACACACGCACACACACACACACGCAAACACACACACACACACACACACACACACACACACACACACCTTTTAACTGACAGGTGGGCAGCCCTTGAGGCAAAATGCTTCCAGACTCACCTGTACAATTGTTTCCTGTGCTCTTCCTGTGTGAGGAGCCTGTGTTGTTTGAATACAATGGGGTCAGGGAAATCACAGCACATGTCGGACAGACACTCCATCATTGTGACAGAGAGTGGAGTGACAACAAACGGCACAGACGCTCACTACACTGTTAACCCCATTTTTGTGTTTACTCACTGCTTTTATGCCTTGAAATTACATCGAAAATGTACGGACCTCGTAAAGGTTGTCTGTTGATCTTTTAGACTTTAGTTTGTATGTCTTTGGCACTACCCTTGTGTACTAATGGCGTAGCAGATTAGTGAAACAAAACATCCCCTTCAAAACCTTTTTGTTGTTTTGGTGTTTACTGTAGTGGGGTCATCAGGTGCACACTTTTGTCAAACTTGAAATGTTAAGTGGCATAAATGTCAGGAAAAATACGAGATATACAGTACATCTGAAATGAATTTTTTTTCCCCTGCAATACTGGGGGTTTATACCTGACCAAACCATAGACACACATACACAGATTGGTGCAATTACAAATATGTATTTATTCAGAATATTAGTGTGTTCAAATAAAGTGCATATAGCAGATTAGAAAGATCAAATATATATCCATAGCAACATTACATACTTAAACACATATATTCAGACGTATTTAATTGAAATTAATACAAAGAATCCAATGTATTAGTGGTGCACATAGTTTATTTGAACTAGGAATAAATATCTTAAACTGACTTGAGACATTCAGTAGTTTTCTTTGTTTGCATGACTTTTTCACATTTAGAATCTATCAAACAGTATTCAAATGTTTGATGTCTCATTATTGTAATCCAACGTGTAAAACAAAGCAAAGTAACATGATAGCAGCTGCATCCTCAACAGAAATTGATATCATATGATATTATGCCATCCACTAAGTAATACTAGCCTCCTATTCACTCTTTAATCTCTCAGTGAACCTCCCCGAGTCAGCCAGGTGATGTTAGACTGACATGAAACAAAAGGTAACAGTGTGCAGCTGAATTTCTTCCAGACGCCGAGCCCCATAGGAAAGCTCTATCTGATGTGCCAGAGTTGGGGATTAAAACTCACTCGGAATGTCAGCTCTGTCAGACAATACAATCCCATCACTGCTGCTACCCCTGTCTTCATTAAAATTGTATCATGCTAGCTCCAAAACTGTTTCTTTTATCACGCTATTGCAGCCTTATCATGACACGCTATTGATGCCTTTTCATGACATGCTATTTGGAAAAGTATTATTTAGTTGCATGCAATGTTGTTGTTGTAAAGTTGGTTGTGGTATAGATTTACCAAACCTCTGTGCTCGAATGCAATGAAATAGCAATAGCATGACATCACTTTTTCCTTTTATAAAGCTCTTCGGTACACGTCTGTCCTGAATGATGCGTGTACCCCCCATGTTCAGCCCACAGATAACCCATGCAGAAGACTCTATAGACGTCAGCGTTACCTTATACTGTGTCGTCTCCTCTGCACCCCGCTGTCAATCAGTTTGCTAGTCTAACCTTCTTGAGTTGCACGAGCCATGGTTAGCAATTTCTACCATTATGTATCCTGCCTACATAATTAATAATACATTTCACTATCCCTTGAAGAGAACACGAGAGGGGAATCCCACCCTGCTCCATCAAAACCAAAGGGCTTGTCTTGTGGTGGGAGTGAAAAAATAATGTTGCATTTTTAATTGTCCAAACACTGGCTTGATTTATAATTGATGAGGGAATGATCGTAGGTGCAGGTTTGACCCTTCAGCATCAAGGAAATGAAATGGTGCGGAAACTGTTGGGTCATTAGGCCGTCAGGGATCAGGTGCTCTCCTGATCCAGAGACCAAGTATGACAAAGCAGCAGAGAGGAGATCCCATACACTGACCAAAGTGGAGCAAGCGTTTTCCCTTCCTTCAGTTGAGTCTGCTATTGTCCTGCTCTGTAATTCTGCTGAGAGATGGCGAGGTTTGTCATTGGAGAAGCCTGCTCTGGTTCACTGTGGGATGAGTTAAAATTACTACTTAGTAATAACATTTTAAATTGGATCATACCACTATCTTTGGATGATTAGCATATTATGTATCAAACATCACCTTCCTTGGCAGCCTATATATGCAACTTTATTGAATATGATTTATTCGACATCTACAAATTAAAGCAAACTACAAAAGTTCCTGTCTTTGAAGGCATAGGCTTTCGGGTCGGCGCTTTAAAACGGTCATGTTTGCCTCTAAGTAATTCTTAATCGCTGTGTTTTCGTCTCCAGGCAGGACAGTAATGACCAATTCTGAGTGACTGACCATGGGAACGAGCACAGCCTAAATCCCCTCCATCCCGGCTACTGTGTGTGCTTGAGTCTGACACACACACACACACACACACACACACACACACACACACACACACACACACACACACACACACACACACACACACACACACACACACACACACACACACACACACACACACACACACAGGGTTACAGAGTTGAGTCTGCTTTATGGTGTAGCACTAGCCACCCTTTGATTCACCGCTCAATGAAACTTGTGACTGTTTTAATTAAGGGGAAAAAACACTGACAGTGTAGCACACGGAAATCCGCCGCCATGCACATAAAGGCTGCTAATGCTTTTCTTCCTGTCGACGCAAGACTGGCCCCCTTTTGTCAGACTGACCATTCACTTCTCATTCATTTTCCTTCCCTCTCTTTCTCTGTTCTTAAGTACAGCATCGCATGAGGTCTGTAGCTAATGACAGGAAAACATATGGGCCCAGCCAGGTGAGAGAGCTCCATGTGACCTGTTCTGATTGACGTTTTGTTAAAACACACACATTTCTTACTTTGTTTTCCGGCCTTTTTGGGACAATACTGCCAAAGGGGATTCTTTATGGCGGCCAAAACGAACAACAGGGAATACTTCACCCTCTTCTGTTGTTTGGTGTGCCTCAGGGCAGGAGGAGTTCATGTTTGCTGTCCTGCAGGAAATACATAAAGACTAATTGTCTGTTTGTCTACGCATGTGAAGATCATTTCAAGCAGCGAGAATTTCCGTGCCAGTTTGTGTACTCTCTCCAAACTTTTTCACTCTTTGGACAGTATAGTTAAGTAATGGAAACGAATTGTACTCTCTGGTCATCAACCAGCATCCAAAACATCTGACAGCTGTCTGCGGGTTCCCATGTTAGTCACAGAGGTACAGTTCTCTGTCGTTGTGGTATTTTGACAGATGTTTCACTGACGTTTGTGTATGCTGGTGTGTGACAAGTCCTCTCTTCCTCTGGGGATCAATGTCTGTCCTGTTCTCTCGTCGATCTGATGTTTATCTGCTGGTGATCAATCACACTGTTGACAGCCTGAGGGTTAGTGTTACCATCCCCACTGCCTCTGAGTGGGTGTCTGTAGATGCAATACAAAGGACAGGTGATGACTAATAAGCATGCATATATTTATTAAATGTCTGCCAATATGTCATACATAATGCCAAATTGTGCTGTATGTGCATTGATTTAGATCTTTTACACAAACATGAGACAGATTATTATTAATCAAAACTGAGCTTTATTTTCACATTCAACAGAATATGTGAGTATAAGTATTAGTATAGTAATGTCTATTTTACTTTACGTTTTTCATTTAGCTTGTCTTTATAAATTAAGCTAATATGGATAATTGGATACATAACAGTTGAGGTTTTAAATCCTTAGCTATATTTAATTTATTTAATGTAACATACATTAAACATACACAAAAGTTCAGATAAAGCTGAGGTTTATATCCCGCTAAGGATTTCAGTGTTTTTTGAGAAGATGTATCCACAACTGTTCACATAAAGAAAAGAAAAGCGATGTAATGCTGTACTGGCCAAGTTTCTCCTATCCCAATCCCAAAATAAAGCCTCTCCACACTTAAAAGAAATGATTAATGATGACTCCCTACTCACAGCAAATGGGCTCTAGTCAGGATCTTGGTTCCTAATGCAGGTGTCAGTAATCCCCCTTCGCCTCTTCAAGTGATGTTTTTAGCCTGAGGAAATGCTTGAACAGATTCCTCCCTTACTGCGTAGAAACAGTGTAATCTCTCAATCCTTGACACAGCAAATAAACATTGCACAGAAAGAGAACCCGGAAACTTTATCTCTTACTTCCTTCCGCATTGTCTCGTTGACAAGTTTCAGGGGGAACCTCATGGAGAAGAGAAAGAGGAGACATATTTCTTAGGTAACAAGCCCAAAGGGGCTGTGGATGGGGATTGAAGGTTAAGTGCATGTACTAATTCTCACAAAAAGGGACTTAACACCTTAGGATATAATGACATTCCCATGGCCTTCCGTTTGGTTATAATCTCTTCCTTAAACGAGACAAATGGAAATGTTATCCTATTACAATACGCAACACAACATTTGATCTGATCTCGGATGATGAAGTACTTAAGAAAATAAAAATACATTTCTTCACTGAATTATGTGGTGAATATACATTTTCTATCAAAGTAATACATCTACTTTTTAAATTGTATAATGATTAATCTAATTAAAACTGTTCTCTCAGAGAGTAAGGCAAGCCAAGGAAAACTTCTTCTGGGCTTCATTCAAAACCATGATGTCACTCACACTGCTGTAGCCACAGCACTTAATTGGAGGTTAATGACTTTTAACCTTTCTCATAAATTATTCCCTCAAATACCTGAACTCCCACTCCTCCAGTTGCCAGCCCCTTGTCTCAATTGGTCTGGACACTTTTTCCCAGGACATAACTGCACCATGGCTCCAATCATTCAGGTGCAGACCTTTTCTTTGTTTTCTTTGGGAGCGTCTCAGCTATCTGTATACTGGTTAAGTTTTCATCAGAAATATTCCCAGATCAGACCAGAGAGCAAATATATATCTTATCAACAAAAAACAAGACCATCTTAGACATACAGACCCTGTGTTTATGCATTATTGTTAAGTAGTTTCCCAGGAAATACTTTCTCCTCCACTTAGACAAATGTTATACTTTCAAACGATCCTTAATAATTCCCTTTCTATAAATACATCTTCTAATGTGGCATCATAATAAGGTTATATTCTGCTGAAGAAAATCTCATTTAAGTTTTTTATCATTTTAATGAAACTCATGAATGCAAAGATTACATTGGGGAAGAGGGGGAAATAGATTCAGAATATAGTTCATGTTAATTATAATTCCATTTGAGGAAGACATTATTTCACAATAGGTAAATTGTATTACCTTCTTCATTACATTCCTGATTTAATTTCCTAATGGGAGGTTATTATTTTTGTACAATTGCAATGCCATTGACATTTAATTTCAGGTAAGCATAGCCACAAATCGTATTACCATGAGGCTATATTTGATAAAGAGGCAAATACATCATCTTTTTTTGCTCATGTCCAGGAGGCGGTATTGGCTCTACATAATCCGAGTACTACATATTAACCTTTGTGGTTGTACGGGTATAATGCTTAAAGATTTCTTCAAGAATCATATGAAAACAGTTGTTCAGCTTAAAACACAAATTGAACTGTGAAGAGAGGTTTGCAACAAGCCTAAGGGTATGTTTGCTTTGTTTTTGTTTTATATACAACCTGGAAACAAGATTGTTTTCTTCTGCTGCAAATAACTACAGTTTGGAGTTCAACAAACAAAGCATGAAGCAGTTTTGATAAAGACACGATAGATCCAGAGGCCCGAGATCAGCAGCACTAATGGGATTAGATCTGCAGCGCACACACACAAAAAAAGGCTGGGAGCTGACAGAAAGCTCAAGAACTACACTTTTACTCATACTCAGAATAAAAAAAAACATTATTGTCATAAAATGAATTAATACATCAATTTTAACTGGAAATAGTCATTAAAATATATGATATTCTTAAGTCAAAAGAGGACTTTATAATTCTCCTTTTTCAATCCACCCCTAAGGGGCAGCAGAGGCCTGCATTTACCAGAGGCAGGTCATCTTTGAGCAATGACTGTCAAGTGGGACCCTCTCGTTTCCACAAACCAAGAAAACACCAGCAAGGAACAAAAGACCAAAGTTCAAAAAATCAAAGCATGCCTGCATTACCTATTTTAGTATAGTTTTGTAATGTTTTTGAATATTTTGTATTTTCTTCTGTTACACTTCTGAGTTTAACAGAAGGAGCAGAAAGATTTACGTCTTGAGGTAGAAACAAATCATATCTTTCCCTGATACTCACACACAGACAGACAGACAGACACACACACAGACAGACAGACAGACACACACACACACACACACACACACACACACACACACACACACACACACACACACACACATACACACACACACACACACACACACACACACACACACACACACACACACACACACACACACACACACACACACACACACACACTCTTCATTTTGTGAGCTCCTTTTCCTTCTTTCAGCAAACAGGTTGATACGGTGAGACAGAGCTGCTGGGTGGGCTCCACTGCGGGAGAGAAGGGCCCTCGGTTCAAGGCTATCAAGTGAAGTGTTCTTTGATAAAGAGAAAAAAAATGAAATGAGCTAAACATTTTAGTGATAAGGGAAAAACGTGGCTGGGGCAGATCTCTGAGTCAGGCTGTGGGATGCGACAAAGATTAATAAAGAGAGCAGTTCTGAGAAGGGAGAGGGTGACGCTGAGGTTAGCTGGAGGGCCAGACAGCGCTAGATGAAAGTGGGAACTCTCTCCCACAGCTGTCAGCAGTTTTTAATGCAAACTTTGCTATTGATTGGCAGAGCTGGCCAGGTTCTACCAGACCTTTCTAGTTTCCCAATGTTGGATGGATTGTGTGGTATGAAGGGTCCGGTATCAGGTTTGGCATCTTGAGAATGTACTTAAACTTAAACTGGAGTTATATTACTACTTACTAAAATGTATTGTACCACCATGATTTAATTTTGTCGAATGAGCCATGTGTTTGTTTTATTCGCAGATTAAATAATAGCGTTGTTTCATTTTCGTAGCCCTGCATTGGGATTGTACTGTAATGAAAACTGTCTACGGCTCCAAAGGGCAAGCGTGAGTTCGCTTAACCTATTTCAATCCATTTAAAAGTGTGTGAAATCAGCACCTATATATTTATCTCAGATATACAAGTAAGGTCCATGTTGAATACTGTAATCTTTAGCCTTTACACAGCACTGTAATTGAATCAAGCCATGATCTTTCATCCCTGTAGTTATTTTAAGACATGAATGACACAACAAAAATTGAAATGCACCCCTCCTCTTTCCCATTTCAACAAAAGGTCAGAAATTCAATCACTACTGCTGCTATTGCTATAATAATATATGTATGGGAAACAGCCACAGTTACTGACCGCCAAATTCTTTGGCTGCCTTTGGTCATTTTGTCTTGCCTAAGAACAGAGGCGTCTCTCACTGGAGTTATCCATGAATCCCTGGAGGCTAAGTACGAGCGTACAACACCAACAGATTCTCTTATTCTTAAAGTGTTCATTTAAATTCCCTCGTCTGTACTGGATATGTTCCTATTCAGACATTTATATTTATTTTGACTATTACATTTGTGTTTTCTTTATTACATTCTTGATTGTTATTAAATTAATCCACATTCACAAACACATGTGTTTTTTTATGGACTAAACAACGGAGGACATTTAAGCTTACCTGCAGTACTTCCACAAGAATTTGTCATTTTTTAAATGTTAAATCTTACATTTTACTCTAGATAAAAAACATATTTGTGATATAAATGGCTGTGAACCTTTTGTATGTATTTACTTTTTAGAGAGATGCATCCATGGTCATTCCCATTTTAATCTCATGCAGGAATATACTGTAACTCCGCCTCCTGTACATCAGATACATTGTTTGACTTTTGAAAGAAAACACAGACTAGCAAAAGTCTAATCTTGTGTTCTTCTAACGCTTACACCATTTTTTCTTTCATCAGCAATATTGTTTCATATTAAAGAATTTGGCATTTGTAAGAGAAAGTAAATAAGAAAACTAATTCAGAGGAGTGTGAGATAAGAGAGTGAAAGAGTGGGTGTAATGTTAACCGTGTGACACAGAGAGTACAAGGGAGTGGGAGAGGAAATGTGGATTGGGAGAACAAAGTGAGTGAGGTTAATCGAGGAAGTGGAGTTCAGTTGAAAGAAGCAGACTCATTAATGCACCGTCACTGCTTTCATTAGCCTGCAAGAACAAGCTGCACCAATATACATCCTGAGAGAAAGAGATATAAGAAAAAATGACATCAAAGTCACTAAAATACAATCAGCAGATTGGACTAAACTGAATCCCTGAGTTTTATTTATAAGACAAGTGACAGTGAATTATTCTGTATCTTAAACACAATTGAAGTAAATCTTTCAAATCTAGATCAGAGTCAGTAATAAACTGAACTCCCTCCTAACCAACTCTACATATGCAGATCTCTTCATTCCTAGGAGACAATATATTTGAAAAACAATTGTCCTTTTTGACTTTTAGTTCAAGCAGTGCACAATTTTACCATTTACAAAACCAGTTACCCCTTTATAAATGGTGAAAGATGATTTGAAAATATTGTGAATTCAGAAATTAGAGATACAGTAATGTTAAAAATACCTTGGGCATGTATTTTGTGATTTCCCTCCTTGTTTTATGCATAAACTGGCCCTTGCATATAGACAGTTTTCCTGTTGCGAAGGAGAAACAAATGTTTCCTCATGTGATTTTTTTTCCTCCCGGTGTGCTTTCTGTTTCTTGCAGGAGGCATTTTTAAACCCTTGCATCTATTACCTTTCACCGGGTAAATACCTAATGCTGGAAACATTTGTCAATGTATGCAGCTGGCTGAACAGAATAGATTATTAGGAAGCGAGGGGAAAAACACACTGCTTCTCCAAACAGCACAAAGCATGCCATACAAAGCGTGTTTCTCTTCTTCAGACAGTAAGAAGCTACAGAAATTGTGGCACCGTCCTTTGAAGTTATATATTATGATTAATTTTCACTGACAATTATATAAAACATTTAATTATTGTAATACATGTAAACCTACAGTGTATTTGCCAAGCCAAATTAATTATTGACAGCTTTTAAAGAGTTTACATAAAACAAAGCTATTGGAAGAGAGGTTGGGTTTGTGTTTTTGTAGGCGTTATAATGTGTGTGTGTGTGTGTGTGTGTGTGTGTGTGTGTGTGTGTGTGTGTGTGTGTGTGTGTGTGTGTGTGTGTGTGTGTGTGTGTGTGTGTGTGTGTGTGTGTGTGTGTGTGTGTGTGTGTGTGTGTGTGTGTGTGTGTGTGTGTGTGTGTGTGTGTGTGTGTGTGTGTGTGTTTGCAAAAGGTGCAAATGTTGTGTGGAATGTATGTGGTTTGTATTGTGGTGTTTACATCAAGCCTCATTAGGGATTTATAGCTTACGCACTGCAGCTCATTCATTCAGACATGCTGGGGTCAACACAGTGGAAAGGCATGAAACACTTATTGTAAATAATTGAAGGAGAGTACAATAATACAAATTACTGTCTGCCAAACAGGCCTATAATCTGATCAGGGAAACTTTGTGGTACGATTTGAAAACAATATTTTCAGAAGAGAAAGAAAAGATCCTTTAAATAATCTTAGAAATCAGTGGAGTAAATTGTATACAATTTGAGAAGTTAAAGAAAACTATTATTCATATTCAGCATAATAGCGGTTTAATACTAAGTAGACTCTGTCTGAATTCAAAGATACAAAGGCTTGCTGCTGTTAAACAGAAAAGGAAGGACATTTTCCCTCACAAGAAGCAGAATACAGCAGCAACACATGATGCAGCGATATTATCTGTTGGATGAAACATCGAAAAGCATCTCAAGCATTCTCAATGGCTCAGCCACTGGCGATAGTCCTCTATAGTAGGCTTCACGCAACTAGAATGTGCTTGGCAGTGGTAAAGAAAAACTGAAAACATCAATAGTATACTGGCCTCCTGTTGGGTCCTGTGGCCAGTGTTGTGCAAACAGCAGAAAGTTGCGGCGTGTGAAGGGTAATGGGACATCCAATGCCAGGGGACAGCAGGAGGCAGAGTCACACACCGCTGCGGAAAGAAAGATGAAGTAATCTCAGGAAACAAGTAGACACACTCCACTTCGAATTTCGCCCCAAACAAGATTAAAGTGACATTATTCTATGAGAGTGTGGCAAGAGTATTAATCTTACACATAGAGGCCGAGGCTAGACAAACACAGGCTGGCTGCAACAGTATGGGAGCCCATTATTTATTTTGTCAGTATATGTGGAGGCTCAGAAGTGTCCGAGAGAGCACTATCATCTCATTCTGTGATGCACTGATAGGGCCATTGACCTTCCTTTTTCTAGCTACCTTGATAGCATCTATTGTGTTTAAATGGATACAATTATGTGTTTTAATGGATAGTTAAATTATTTTCTATAGTTTATTGAGTATCCCAGTTGACAGAGGATAGTAAAACTTAAGTCATTTTTTCAAAACTAACTTTAGAACTCATGTTAAAACACGGAAACAAACCAATATACTGAAAAGTTATTTTTACAAGTAGGTTTGGCCTGACAGCCAAGTAATCTCCACCCCTGCCATTTAGAAATTCATCAGTTTGAAATCCACTAAATGAGCGTTACATTGAGGTTTTGTTTAGAACCTGTTGCATAAATAAGCCAGTCCCTAAAACCCCACTGAGAAAGACAGAGCTTTAATGAGAGGGGTTTAAGCCCCTCCACCCATCTACTCCTCCACTCTCAGCTTGGTCTCCTAATGAGCCATCATCATGCAAAACTGCCAGCTTGATACACATTAATTGGATTTTCACTTTTTCACCAATTAATTGACCAGCATTGTCATGTTGGCCGGCCTCCGAGGGCTTCTAAGAAAATGGGGAAGCTTCCCCTTTTTACTCTCACTGACTCTAATAGCCGCTGACTGGAAAGGGGAAGTATTTTTCTTTTCTTTTCTTCTTTACTACAGAGATCAGCTATCTCATTATAGGCTTATGACATTTGTTGGAGCCAATCCCTTTGTGCAGAGAAAACAGTGTGTGTGCTGCTCAGTTGAAGCCTTTACAGTTTGTTAACCTGCCTCTGCCAGTGCCGGGCCCCCGGGGGAAAAGCCTGATGTGCAGTGAGTGACTCAGATTCCCTGCACCCTAGAGGACAGACCACAGGGTGAGGGAGAGCAATCCCACGCCGCCTTGTTCAGCAAGCACCAAAACAAGGAATGAATGCGGCCACGGCATTTCACAACTGTTATATGATATGTTGACACATCAGTTGTTTTCCGAATGCTGCTAGGGGGCACAGTTGTTCACATGAATCCTTGCAGTTCAAACCCACCTGCGAAAGGTCCAAGTGAACACAAATTGTAGTCAGGATTTAAAAATAAAAAAGCAAACGTGACCTCTGGTTAATCATCTACCCAAACTGATATTTAGAGGGCAGACTCGAGTTACCTTGTTAAGTTTGTGTCATGACTTTGGTTGTTTAAATATTAACAAAGTCTTAATGCTGTTTACAGTTGGGCCCCATGGTGATGACAACGATAGCGGAAAGGGAAAGTATCCCTGTGGCAGTGGCTGTTTATTGTAATAATAGTCAATTTTTTACTAAGGAAAAAGCACATTCTCCCTACAAAGACAAAGGACTTAAAACTGTTTAAATGCATACAATTGAAGTACGTCACATATAATTCCCTCCTAAATGTTTACACCCTCTTTCACAGCTATTGCAAATTATATTTTAGCATTTTAAAATTTCATCCATTTACCATTAACATCACTGCCTAACCGACAGCAAAGGCAGATTTGTGAATAAATCCAGACCTTTTGCAACCCCGAGAGATTAAACTCAGTGAAATGAACAGTAAAGACCAGCGAGGGCTGATTGTTAATCGGATCAACGTGTTGCCATGAAGAGGACTTCCTGAGGCTGACCATAGTTTGACCACACTATAGCTCATTATGCCGGCACTGCTTTGCTCCAGTGACCGGTGAGCAGCTTCAGGTCAGGATGATGTGAACCATCGATTGGTGCCTTTTGTTGATGCATTGCTTATTTATATAAATATCAGTTATGCTTTAATTGCATTTGCAAACATTGCATGCTTAATTTGTCACAAAAGGATAAAGATCTTCCATCACAACAACAAAAAATGAAATGAACATTATTTTGATAGAGTGAGTTTACAATAAAGCAGCAAACATTTCTTTCAAATGAGTCAAATCACTCACATAATGAAATAGTGGAAATAATTCATTACGTTGAAAGTAAAAATAAACATGGTATTATTGTGTCTGCTTTACAGGATGTGTGACTTTTTGCATCAGTAGCTTTCAGAGAACGGTGAGTGTTATTGATCTTTCACTTCATTTTGACAATTATTTAATGTAATAGTTGTCTAAATGGGTGCAACTTGATGTTTGAGCCGTTCATTCAACCTGAAATGTACAAAAACAATAGCTACAACAACAGCTCTCTGGGGTCAGTGAAAGGACACTTTGTCAGCAACTCTTTTTAATGGTAACAACCTTACCTTTCCAGTCGCTGAAAATAAACCATTCCCATCAATCAATACCCTCACAGTCTGAGAAGGTTGAAGGTTAGAGGTCAAAGATGGATGAAACCAGTGATTGGATAATCAAGGGCAATAGCCTAAATTAATTGATTCAGGGTTCAGGAGGAGGAGTGGTTTATAAAATATAATGTGTTGGTTTCCGTAACCATGAAGGATTCCATTATTTATGTAAGAGTGTCCATTATGTCACATTGTGGAGAAAAAATAGGCGTTTTTAATGGCATCAACATTTAATCAAGCAGAACTTCATTAATCCACATAATTAATTGAGCAGGCTTTGCTATGTTCCTTTTGCTACCTTTACTTTCTGGTCGGACGGACATGTTTCACCATTATTGTTGTCCCATCCCTCCAAGGGTTGTGAGTTAATCTGCATGACCCAGCACCTGTCACATACTAATAAACACAGAACTAATTGACTTTGTTGCCCCACTTATCAGCTGCCTCACCAGTCAAAGCAACCTCCGAGATTTTTGTTTGTTTACAGCAGGACTACCAGGTGTGTCTTATGAAGCAAGGAAAATATAGTTGATTATATTGGTGTTAAAGGGTCATTTTAGTGAGAATAATGTATCAGAAATAAGCTTAAATAATAAAGTACAGGCTCCCCTTACGACACCACATATTGTACACCTATAATCTGTCATGCATATGTAAATGAATGAATAGAAGTATTTTTACTTTATAGCTAGTTAGTTATATTATTTATCATGAAAACATCAAGGGAAAGTATTTCTAACATAAACTTACTGTTGAAGAAGTAAAAAAGTCAGATATGGTGAACAGTCTGCCACAAAAAAACCTTCCTTCCTAAAATGCAACAGAAATGAAAAACCGAAAACCAAGTATTTGAACAATTTCAATGATGTTAAGATAGTGAAGATCAGGAAAAATTTGCTAAATGAAAGAGGCAAACCTCACCTCTTGGGACCTCTGCTCTAAAGTGAGTACATGATGGCCAAGGTTGTATCATGTGGTATTCAATATTGCTCCAAAGGCATCACAATGGAGCATGTTGTTGGGTATTGAGTGTTTATATTGTGTAAGAAAAAACTGGTAGCACATTACCGAGCTACATACTATACATACACAACATAGTACACAGTCATCCTTAAAACCGAGGGCCTTAGTCGTCACAGGAAGTACCACGAAGCCTTTACTGTCATGTAACAGCTAGAGCATATTTGTTGGGATGCATTGATGGGTCAACAAAACTATGGACTGGATGATGACCACAGGAGGACGCTGTTCGTTTCCTGTTTCCAAATGACAGTCAATTATAGCTGCAATGATGAGTTGACTATCGATAAATAATAATTATGATATTGGCAATCATTGTAATGAATGATTAATCCAATTACATTTTTCATGCAAAAATAGCCTTTAAAATATAGAAATGTCCTGCCTTCTCTTTCTAATATGATATTAAACTGAACATCGTTGTGTTTTGGACAAAACAAAACAACACATTAGATAACACCACCCTGGTAATGTTCTCACAATTTTTAAATCATGGACTTTCCCTAACCCGGTTCAAACCAAGTGCCACTGGGTTCCTGAGAGCATTCGGGGTCAAATGTTTGTCATCAAGCTGTAGAGATGGTGGCCTCCTCTGCGAGAGGGTTGAATACGCTGGCAACAAAGACGAGTGCTGACCATGTAAAACTATGGCCGAAGCGCCCTACTTATCCAGCAACACAGCAGCGGGAGAATGTGCCAGCTATACGCAGCAACCACATGCCACGGTGTGTACCTCCTATACACACTTTCCCTCTTTCTCCCTCTCTTTCTGTGTTTCTCTTGTTGTCTCTTCCCTTTACACACTTACGTGCACACATGCACCCGCACACACAATGGCTGTTCAAAGTTTTTCCAGGGTATTTCTCGGTTAATTAACAGATTAGTGGTGTGGGGCAGCTCTGAAGTTCAGAGGTCAAGACTAAACCCTCTAACTGGGAGGATAATCAGTGGCAGGTGGGTCCACACTTCTCCTGTTGCCCCTCACAAACCCCTCCCCTCTTGACTTGACTTGTGGCAAAATAAGCTTCCCTCACCACCACCCCTGTAAAGTCTACCAACGCTCTTGACTCTGCACCTGGAACAGAGTAAGGTGGTGTCAGGGAGAGAGTAATAGGGCTGAGGATGGGATGGAACAATGTTATAAAGAGCAGGAGGAGAGGCCTGCATTGGATACGTTTTGGAAATGTGCCATTCTTTATAGCGCACTGCCAGGACCCATATTTACAAAACTGACCAGTGGGATCCTCTGAACGCAGTTTCACTGAATAGCACATGGACTATAGGACCATAGTCCTGGTGGGTAATGCTATAAAATAAAGATACAATAAGAGAAACGGGTCCAAAGAGAATGAGGGCTGGAGTCTCTTCTTTTTTTTTACCCTGTCTCCATTCACTCCTCCCATATTCCATTCCAGGTTCTGCTTGGTGGAAAACTCCATTGTGAGCGTTTGAATGGGAGACTTTGGGAGTGTCTCTCCTTCTATTAATTAGGACTGGCCAGCGTTTCCGCTCCCCTGTGAGCCCCTTCATTATTATTTCTTCACATTCTTTGGCAAAAGTTAACCCCATTCCTTTGCTCACACTTCAAAGACCTCTGACAAAGACGCAGTCACCAGAAAAGAAAATGTTTAAAGTGTAGGCTTTAATTTTTAGAGCATCCAAAAATGATTTAATTAAATGGCAAACATATTTATTGTGATCAACAACAACAAAAGAACCCACATGTCATGGTAACTCTGTAAATACACTACTCAAATAATAATGCTGGTCATTTCCTGAATAGATAATTTGATAGATGGTTAAAAAACAAAATGATGACTACAGATGTTGGAAAGCTTTACAACTTACTGAAGCACATATATATTTATACGCACTTATTGAAATACCAAACTCAAACACACCTCCCCTACATCTATGGTGAACATCAGCGAGTAAAGAAGTCCTGGGGTGCATTCTACCACTGCCCAGCGGGCATCCATTTGCTGGAAAAAAAATCACTTTGCCTCATTAGCTACACACACTCTTAGTTTGTCACAATGCCTTTGCTTGAGTCCTGCTAACAGACCCCCCTCTTCTCCTTCTCTAGGTGGAGACTTCAGGGGCCAGAGGCACAGTTTGGGTGAGTGAGGCCTTTTCTTTCTACCCCTCTCCTAGCTGGTTTAAGGGTTGTAATTATCTTTTGCTGGGGGAGGCTGTAAATTGGATTAAAGTGGAGGGTCTCGGCTGAGTGGATCACCCCCCCTTCAGCCCTTCACTTCCCCCGCCATCTCACCACTTGGTGGGCCACACGCTGATAAAGTGCGGAAAACCGGATTTGGATTCAGCCTCAGCATTCATGGCTTCCTGCCGGAAAAAATGAAATTTTCCAACAGAAGGGGCCAGTATGCCTGTGGTATCTGTCCGTGTGGTGTATTTCATCTGGCCTCACTCTTCCAGAAACACCATTACCTACGTTATCAGTGCGAACCGACTCAGCCTGACCGGGAGCCTGGCCAACTACTATCCATATAGTCTCTGACCATTTTAGTATTGTAGCTCTCTTCAGAGCTGGAGGGATATATTGTTGTTTATTTGATTTAATTGGCAGCTATTTATTCAGGATTTTCTGTAGTGTATATTGTATGTCTGTTGATATGGATGATATGAAGACATTGAAAACTAGTGTTGCCTAAAATTAATGGTTGAAGATACATAGAAAAAAGATTAAATGCAACATACATGCAGTTAACATAAACATGTAAGGGACAAAGTAAGAAAAGCAGATAGGGCGAGGATGACTTTTTGGGGTTGAAGTCGTTTTCCTGGTGATCGTAAAATTGTAATCCTGTCGAGGAATGTCTCCTGGTCTTTACGGATTGCTGGGATACTGGTGCGTGAAATGGCAAGTCTACCTTTCCAAATGATGTGAACCCTGTTTTCACTGAAAATTGCAAAAGCTTTTACAACTCATGACAGGTGCAGCATTTGCATTGAATGGACTTGTCTGTGGAGATTGGTGCCCATATCTGAAACCAGTGTGATTATAGAAACTGTGTCTTCACCCTATTTATTTATTTGCCCTTTCTAAATCCAACTACATGGTATAAGGACACAACACATGTAAAACATAATGCAACCTTGAAGTAAAAATAACATTGTGGTGGTGAGTAAAATTTTTCTTCAAAATTACCAGGAACACAATGCAGCATAACAAAACGATTACAAAAATGTATATAGACAGCCTAGAAAACAGACAATACAACACAATTTAGAAAGATTGCAGTTGTTGCATGTAATTGTCTTGGATTGCATTATATTTATATTTCTTTGGTAAAGGCATGTCAAGATAAGGCAGTTTTTTTAAAATGCAAAATCTATAATGGGTTTTCAAATATGATCAACTCTTATCGATTAACTACCAAACATTACTGAATCAAAAATGGTTTAAATAAGCTACACAGAAACCAGCTATGATTGGTTCAATCTTAATGCTTCATAATGAACACTTTAATAATATATCTTTTTTGTATTTGGCACAACAAACATGTGGTTCTTTTTATACTTAAAATACATTTTTCAAGCAATTGTTCTGCAGTTTTACTAAAGTAAGATTAACATTAATATTTGTAACATTGTGTGATTGCTTCATTTTACTTGAGTTCTTCTTCCTCCACCAATGTTTGCGTTGTCCTCCCCATGCCTACACCCAAACATTTACCCTTTATGTACTTTATATGTGACAAAGAGATGTCTTCTTAGGGAGACCGCCAACGTTTGTTCTGTAGTGGCAGAAACTCACCTTTGCTATTATGAATTACAGTAATGCATGACCAGACACTATCTCTTTCATAAACTCCAGCTATAAAATATAATCAATAATGCTTACACCGGACAAACATGTACACAATCTTTCTTCAGGTTAAAGGTTTATACCTCTCACTTCCAAACTAAATGTGTGAATGGAGTAAGTGAAGTAGCATAAGGTTTTCTCGGAGGTAATACCAAACTAGGTTGAGTGGTCCCCTATTGCGGGTATAATGACCTGAAACCTGAAGAGCAATGAAAGAGAGTCTATTGAGGAGGGTTTTTCCATTCATGTAAAATGTCAATGCATTTTCCAACAGACACTTACAAGGGATCAGTGGACCCTCAAGTGTTCATGAAGAAAATAACCTTTCAATACTACACAGAGATGCTGCTCGCCTGAGCCATTCTACGACCATAACACCTCTAATGATTTAACCAAATAGCTTTGGCATTTTAGGAAGATAGAGGGAAACAAATTGAAGACGGAGTTCAGAATAAATAAAAACACAAGAAAACATTAGCAGCGATTTGCAGTTTACTTATGCCTTCAAGCTATCTGCGTGAAATGATTGAGCAAAAGGCCACACAGAGTGCAATCGAGTAAACTATCTTGCTTCTTGGCTTTTAGTTACCAGCGTGGAGGTGTTTTTTATGAAGCGCTAGAAAAACAGAGCTACAGTTATCTGGGATGCTCTTCTTGTGATGTTTTCTCAGCCTCCCAGCCCTTGTGCTCTTTTTCCCGCTCTCAGCCACTGAGATAAATGAGTGGGAGTGCTGTTGGTAGGAGATTCCTCAACACAGTGGGAGCTAAGGGCCGTCACTACGAGTGTTTCTCTAAGATATGGACTGTTTGTAGTACTCCCCACTACTTATTCATTTATTATTACACACAAGATATATGGCTGGGAAAAACAAATCTTTATTGTTCATCATGACACCACCAAAAGTTAAATATATATATTTTTTTAGTCCAATCTTTTTATCTCTTAAGTGTGCTCATGAAATACATTCAGTGATAAATTAAACACTGTATCTAATGACTATGTAAAAGTCCATTTGCTATGCATTATTATGAAGAGACTTCGGCAATGAGTTGGAAAACAAAACAATTTTCACTTTCAATTTGTAACTCATAATGGATTTGGGAACAAATAAAGTTGCATTGATAAACACACATTCTTAAAGTTGACAGAGTGCGATGAGCTGCTTCTTTTGAAAACACTGTGTACAAAAGGACTTTGCTAATCCAGCTCTGTGTGCGGATCACCCACAGTTCCTACATATTTAGACCGGATATGTGGCAGCAAATGAGGGCATTCTGTCTCTGTGTGTATTAGACAGTAGTCAGAACCTCCTTTCATCTTTAATTTCCTGCCGTGTCATCTGAAGACAAAGATCAAACGGGGGACAAAGTGACCCTCCACGCTCCAGACTCCTCTGAGGAGAGTGAAGCACCCCCACTGTTCACTCGCCCTGACCCTATCTCTCTCCACTTCCTCTCCACATACCCTCCTCCACAGGCTAGCCCCTTAAAAGGTAAAAGTTATCAAAGCTATTTGTCCGCAATGAGCCTGTTCATCCTGCGTTACTGATTAGTGATTGACTGGGGAACCATTTGTACACTGGCAACTTGATTCTGTCATTGACGGATTCCGTGTCACTCCCCGTGATTTAATGTTCCGTACAGGCAACCGTGAATCTGTCACGTTGACTTAATCTGCTTTTAATTTGTATTTCGACTTCTTCTGTATCTCCTTGGTGTTCACCCTTCAAAATGGCCATTCAGTGAGCCTCTCCTTTCTCATCAGAAAACTTTGATTGCCAATCTGTGCGATCCATGTCAGTCAAACATCTGCTCCGTGTTTTGTCCACTGCTGCACCTGCTGACCTCCAACTGACCTGCAAAATAAGCAGCGAGGCGGGAAACTACAGGAAGCAATTTACTCTCCCAAAGCTACCTTGGAATGGCTGAGCCAATCAGGGCTCAGCACAGAGTGTCCATTTTTGTGATTAAATGTACTCTCGCCCTGGCTTCTTATGTTTGATTTTCTTTCTTTTTAACTGCACCCACAGTGTTACATAGGCAAAGGGGAGGTGAAATCTCTCCCTTCCAAATGGATTGCAATTTCCCCCCATTTAGCACCTGAAGGTAATTAGCTTGAAGAGATTGCAGAGTGAGAAACACGTTCATGGAACATTAACTCTCGCACATTCTCCAGTTGCAGGGAATTAATAGGAAAGATTAAAGTTTAAAGAGAGCAAATGCCATTAGCTCACAAACCCCTTCTCAGGGGCTGCAACCAAACCATGCTAAACCAACGCTGCTTTTCAAATAGCTTTCCCCCCCCCATGCCTTATATCCTGTTACATGCAAAGTTAGGTGCATTAATGTGCACACTTTAATGTGCATGTGCTGCATGTTGCCTGCAGCTTAATATTGTCCTCTTCATTGAGTTTTTCTTTTGTCCTCTCAACTGCCCCACCATTATGCTAATGAGGAGCCTGGTGTGCACTAAATTTAGCGGCAGGCTAGAAAAAGTGTAAACACATCAAATAATCAACATCAATGCAGATTTTGATACACTATTTAAAGGAACCTTATATCTTAATGTATCATGTCTTCTTTGCTGTGCCTTCTGGGATTTCTTTAGTCTCTATATGTGTATCTAATCATTCATTTCCATCATACATAGAGTTTTCGTTCGGATATGCTTTTCCCCACTTATTTGCCCATTTAGCCATTCATCCATCAATCTATCTACCTTAAGGGGATAGAGGAGGAGACGGCAATTGGCAATGAATTTTTAGAGGCCATCCCACTCACAGATTCCATCATTGCCTGAAAAATTCTGTGAGGTAAAAAAAAATGAAATTGAGACATGGTAGAATTTATTGCCCAGAAAATTCCATTCTACTATCTGATTTGAAAAGTCCAGTCCTCCTAGCTTCAGAAAATCTATTTCCCCACATTTAATACCCCGCGTAGCAGTCCTCATAATTCATTCGAGTGTGTTAAGCTCAGTTTTATTAGATCTGAAACAAATTTTGGTGGGGATCTTATAGGTCATTAACCATGGAGTAATTTTATCCTTGTTTCCCTAATGATGCCATAATGGTGAGTGAATTTCTTAACTAAAGACCAAAGAACATTGTGAAGGTCAGCTTCATCTGCAGGCTCCTTCAAGCGCCTCTCAGAGAGATTGGAAAAGTCGCACATTTTTGAGGAGTCATTAATAACCTTAAAGCTGAGAGCCTATTTGCGTTCTCGCTCTCTACCTTTTAATTTCCCTGCTTTTTCACATTCTCCCTCTCTCCTGCTCTCTGTCTTTTTCTTCCTGGTCTTTGATTGCCCTCATGCAGAAAGAAAGGAATGCTGTGTGAATGGGTTAGTGAGAGTCAGAGAAAAAGAGAGGGAGAGCAGAAATGGTAGTGTAGTGACATACAGATCCCAGATGTGATGCTGCTATAATTTGAATTTTATGCCTTTGTTATCGCTTTAATCATTTTCTTTATTCGTTTTGTTTCAGTGGTCTGGGAGAGACACCTGATAGGGTAAACCACCTAGGGACCCATTTTTATTTGGAATGTGGTGCAAGGTCTAATTAGAATTAGAATTTTGCTGAGCCTTGAAATGGCTGGTACTTTATCCTGATCGCCTTAGATATTGTTCCAAGTCAATCATTTGTCATTGCAAAGCATGCTGGGAAGGTTCTGCTAATGAAGCCCTGGGTTTGTAGGCCATTTTTTGCTGCCCTGGCATTTTTGCCCATTTAGGCAGCCTGATGTAGAGACGACAGTGGGTATATATCCACGTTACGACACCAGCAGGAGCACTCTGTGGTTTGACTGCTGGTGTCACATCCATCTGAGCTCTGTCGTCATTCAATGTCTGCACCACATGTAAAGGATTTCAGTTTTTACAGTATGCATTCTGTTGTATCTAAGAAAGCAGTTATTTTTGTGTTCATACTCCACATAAAGTTGTTCAAAGTAAAAATGAAGTACTGAAATGATGTACAGTCTAATTTCACCTCTAAGTGACTACTGACTATGTTGACTCCACTTCTTTTTACAGCTAGAATTACTTTTTAATTGAAAACATAGAATAAGCCAAAAAAAAAGATCAATAGTGGAAAGGAATTAAGATCATTACTTAAGATCAACATGGTGTAATATTCCTACTTAAAAATTATCAAAAAAAACGAGCTAATATTAGCTCTATTTTAACAATCTATACCATAAGAAACCACTGCATATACATTAATCCACAAGTATTGATCAAATAAAAAAATGTAAAGCTCATAGGAACCATTGTTTTACTGTATAACAAGTATTTATTCTTTGGATACTTGTAAGTCAAATGTGTCATTGATACTTTCATAATAATACTTTAATACTTGTTCTTTTATTTTGTTAATATTTTATAGGCAGGAGTTATACTTAATCTAAATAGTGCTTCCACCAATGTGAGCAGAATACATAAGAGTTTTACATAAAAACATAGCAAAGTAGCAGCCCCAAAGCAGTTTAACGAACATTAGATATATCTTCTTCAATATGTTGTCTTTACAGAATTTTTTAGGCGCTCTTCACAACTTGTTGAAATACTTTTCTGTGTGAGAGAGTGTGTGTGTGTGTGTGTGTGTGTGTGTGTGTGTGTGTGTGTGTGTGTGTGCGCGCGCGTGTGTGTGTGTGTGTGTGTGTGTGTGTGTGTGTGTGTGTGTGTGTGTGTGTGTGTGTGTGTGTGTGTGTGTGTGTGTGTGTGTGTGTGTGTGTGTGTGTGTGTGTGTGTCATTTAGATGGATTCCTCGCAGGGACAGGAGACTACAGGCTGTCCTGTACGTCGTTGTGTGAACAGGAAAAGGTAATGGTGTTTTGTCACAGCCTATCTGGGTTAACGTGTGTCCTCCTCTCAGGTCCCCTCCGATGCATTTTATTTCCCCAAGCGCCTCCTTTGGAGAGATTGGAGTTGACAGGCGTTAACATTTAGAAATGTACCAATAAATGGCATTCATGGGTGCTGATATGCAGTTTGCTGGTGGTATATGAAGGGCAGTGCAGCTGCTTAAACACTGGAATATGAACTTTAAAGTAGTTATTATCTATTAATTATTATATAGTTGCATTGTACTGCAGGCTTATGCATGCTGTACGAGTTCGGTTCATTTAAGCAGAGTGCTTGTTATTCAGTCGTATTATAAACTGCTCTCCCTGAGATCTGCTTGAGCAGGCAGGTATCTCTCGACCATACACATGGGACTAGACTTTTCTGTTAATTGTGTTTAAATCTAATTGGAACTGAAGTAAAAAGTCTGGAGAGCCTGCTTTGAACTCCTTTGAAAATAAAATAAAATTCTTCTGACAAGATGATGGATCACCTGTAAGTCTACCTGACACTGAAATTAGGGTTTTTAATGACATGCTGCCTCCTCCTAGATGTGAAATTCAAATTCCCTCCCTGGTCTCCCTCCCTGTCGTCACCTGTCCCTTTGACTCGCATACGCCAAACACAGGCACTTTGTCTTTGTCACTGGGAGCAGGACAATGTTTTTCACCAGCAAGCTTTTGTATTAACCAATCTCATATGGAACTGAGGACATAGCTCATTGAGCACCGTGTTGTTGTTACGTGAGCGTATTTTTCCTTTCATAGGGACCGGCCACAGATTTCTTGTACCACTCATTTTATCCCCGCTGCACAGGCATCCTTATTGTTCTATACATTATCAGAACTGAATTCAAATTACTCTCAGATTAAAATATTCTCAGTTTTTCTGTTGTATACATATTTCACAGAGGTAATATTTAGGAATACTTTCAAATCCTAATAATAACTGCACAGAGTGGGAGATGATATTGGAGGCACCCTGGCACAGTGTATGACGCTGCTATGGTGTCACCTGTAATCAGGTGTGGCACCTCGCATGAAGACTCGCATCGGCTCCCTTGTCACCCCACAATGCCTTGTTTCAAAGAGGGCCACAGTAATCCATCCTGAAGCATGAAGGAAAGGCCTAGGCTGGCTCTGGGGCTGAGCGCAGTGAGAAGCAAATGAAAAATCAATGCTACTGTGACACATTAACTTATCCCCCAATTTCATAACTGGCATTAGGTGTCAGGAGAAATCTGTTGTTTGGAGGTGGCTGGTTGGGCCTTATTGGCTTTTCATGGCCACCATGTGCTCTCAGCTGGTGAAGGAAGTGGGGAAAATTGGTGAGTTACGGAAAAATAATAAAAGACATGAAAACTCAAGGACTTTATCAGTGGTACCTGCTGGGCTCACATGAGCAACATGCAGTGCAGGAGGCTGCACATGAAGCCATGTCTCCTTGAGCATTCATTTACATATTTGACTTAACACTGTTAAGAATGGCATTATGTATTATATCATCGGGAGCCAGTAAATCATTAGAAAACATATATATATCTGTAGTACATATTTTAATCATGTGTATGGATCCCTGTCTCATATAAATTATGTTAATATACTACTTATATGTTTCTGCCAAAACTCCAAATAGATCATATTTGGTAGCAAGGTTTATTAAGTGTACGATTGTCTTCTGACATTTTTAACCACTATATTCCATTACCTTATTCTAATGGCTTAAACATTAAACATGTTAAGGTGTAGTATCCTTTAGGTACTGCCACTAGATCATAGGCCATTTTTCTACAAAATTACCTTTTATTACCTTTTAATTGCCTGGAATAACGGCGGTTTTAAAAGTGCTCAGGTCAAATTGAGTTTGTTTGTCTAGTTTTACCTGGTACCTGATATGTATATACAAAAGGGATCATTCTAAGGTAACACAAATACAACAGTCTTTAGGTCAATGTACTATACACTTCAAACTGTATTTATGCTACTAGATCCTCCAAAAGAGTCCCTTTACTTTCTTGAGACCAGGGTTAGTATATTCATTCACTTCTATTCGCTACAATATAAATGTATTTATATATGTTGCATTTTCATTTCAATAATCCTTCTGTTTGTAACTGAAATAATTTATGAATTTTAAAGGAGAAACAAAGGAGAAATTATTGAGGAAAATTATAGATTTTATTGCTCTCTTTGTCTTTGAAGTTCCTCTTAATTCAAAATAGCCTGCCGTTCATCTGTCACATCATAACAATAATAATCTACAGCAAGTCATTGGAAAGAGTGGGGAGAAAAATAGCCTTCACTTGGCAAGCCGGCCTAATCAGTACTCTCTCTCAACTGTTAAATGTATTTAAACACTAAATTAACAACCCATAAAGGGCCTCTGGTACACTACATTCAAATTAGAGCCGGTTCTTATTTACTGCCACAGAACTGCAAAAGTGACACTTTCCCTGATCACATTAAGAAAAGCAACGGAGTGACCTTGGCGTAATGGAGGTAGATGAGATACGAGCTCCACCACCCTCATCCTCAAAAACACACAGATTCCCTGTATCCTCAGCCAGAAGGCGGGGATGGAAAAAAGAGAATGATAGAAAGAGGATGACTGTCCTCATCTACAGTGCCATTAAATCATCAGCTAATGGTGTTAGCATCAGTTCAGCTGCTAATGCTGAGGCGAGCCGCTCAGATTTATGGGACTGACAGCTGAGAGTTGAAAAACTGAAGAAAGACAGAAACACTCTGTGTTTTAGTTTTAGAAAAAAAAGCCCAGCCAGCTTTCAGTTAACCTCTAAGTTCTGTGCCGGGGGTGTTGGTGTCATCTTGTTTAGTGGGAGTTGATCGTTCACATATTTAATGCTTTAATTACACCTCAACAGCTGTGCAGAGTGATTTAAGTTTATGGATGTGAAAGCTCTTAATTATGAAGCAAAACGCATAAAGTCATTTCTGATGGTGGATGCAGACAATTAAATTTATTTAAGATTTTCTGCAGCGGCAGAGTAAAATGGCTTTCTGAAAATGACCCTTAGTGAGATGCACAATATGCTGTAATGGTTTCCATAATGTATGATCAGTGCCAACAGAAGGCATCAATCAGGAGGCGTCATCAGAAAATAAAAAAACAAACCCTTGTTATTCGTTTATAGCTTACAAAAAAACTGAGAGTCTTAACAACAAAGGATATGAGACAACATCTCCTCTCTGGATGTATCTCTGGGTTTGATGAGCCCTGACTATGGGATGCAGTACTCAATTCTACATGGACCAGAATGGACTGTCTGCTTTAGGGCGGTGGTAACAGTGCAATATGTATACATGTAACATACGTAGAAAATATCATCTATTATATAAAAATTCTGTTTATTTAGTTCATCTCTATGGCCACTTAAGCAAACCTGGATGAAGACTGTAAAATGTGGATGGATGAAAACATATAATAATGATGATAATGTATATATAAGCTTACTTTCTTTTAAATGCAATACAAGTCCAGCATAAAATAGTATACGTAGGTATTTGCAAATGCAGTATATAGTAAAGATAAAAAACAGAAGGCAACATGTTCAACATTTTAATTATAAGATTATTCCTCCTATTGTCAAGACGGGCAAAATATCTTATTTTGTATTTGTTTATTCTTAATCCAAACCTGTAGATACAAATAAATGCAAGTAAACGGACCTTAAGACTTAGTTTAAAAACACTGAATATCATCACAGAAAATCTAGAAGCACAAAACAAGCAGAAAGCTCACAGACAAGCTCAAACACAATAGAAACAAACATTTCTTATGAAGAGATTTCATGTGAGGAAATTATGTTCATTTTTATGCACAGTATGCATGCAGTGAATTTTGTTGAGCTCTTTGTGTGCAAAAAGAGAAGAAAGATTGATTGTCACAAGCATTAAAACATAATGTATATATACACATCTACAGGCTTAATGTTCTGGCTTCAATCAAGATGACTTCTACTTGCAGGGAACACAACAGCCAGGCCAAAAAAAATGAAAGACCACCACTGAATGTAAACCCCTTCAGGATAATTCTGTTATTTGTCAGATGAGATATATTTGTCGTCTGCTGGTCACTGAAAATCGTGAACGTTAGCAGTACTGATGTACCTCTTCAGTCAAGTTCTGCTCGCATTATTTGGCAAATTGACTCATGAGTGCCGTTTGGTAACAGGAACGTAATGTGGCACATTTGTCTTTCTTCCCCTCCCAGCACGCTTTCTGTTTCGGCCTCCCTTACAGTCTTTTAAAGACTCTGTCCTTTTTTCCAGTTGAGCGGTCGAGGCCTGGACTGATGATTTAAAATAAAGTAATTCCCTTAAATGTTTTTTAAAAGCAGCAAGAGCCGTGATATCATGGCCATTATTGATGACATCATTATAATGTATAGGATCTCTCAATGAATAATAACCCATGATCTGTCATTTTTCCTCTTATTGGCACTGCAAGTTGTAAAGGTTAGGCCATTTATTTTAATGTTTAATGTGTCAGCTGGCATTGCCATGCACTGTCCCGATATATTCCACACTTAAAGACATTATTGTTCCATTTTACTCCAGCTCACAATCCTGGAAAAGTACTTGTCATGAATAATCTACAAAGTCTTATTTAATTGTCTTCAGAGCTTTCTGTGGCTGATACTCTTTTCTGTAGGTCAGAGTTAAAAACCAGAAACAAGAATAAATGATAGCGATATAATTGCTTTTTATATGAAATGGTCAAATCAGAAATACCACATATAATCTCTACCTATAAAATATTCCCTTTACCAGAAACACATTTTCAGGTAATCATTTACACATATCTTACTGAAATCAGCTTAAAAATGTGCTTTACGGCTAAACAAATATGCAATCTTTTTGGATATATTTTTCAACAGCTATATGAAACACGGAACACGGCAACAGAAAAAGGCCCCACATACAAAGACATTTCTGTACAGCATATTCCCCAAAGATGAATAGCTGTTTGGTGGTATGGTCGTGCAGAACAATGAGAAGGATTTCAGGAAAATGGGCTTTGGGGTGGCATTGTACGCATACATTGTGGAGGAGGGGGGGATCAGCACGCTTGAGCGCATTTAAATTTACACAAACTCTCTAGGAATGACAGTGATAAATGTTACACTCTATTCTACAATATGTTTAATGCATAGGTCTGAGGAGTTAAGTTTCCCCCTCTGGTATGAGGCTGCTGTTGTAGTTACCACTATATGTTACATCAGATTCCCTTCCATTAAAATGCCAAGTGGCACAGTGAAGACAGCAGGAGAATATGACACTGAATTTGTTTACCTTTCACCTTCCTCCATCCTTCATTTTTCCCCTCCTTTTGTGTGCACGTGTTTATTTGCTTACGACTTTGTGAGCACATGTGTAAGAGGTCAGGCTCGACACGCGCATTGTTTGAATAACACCAGAAATAAATAGAAATATAAACACTCGCCATAATTAGTCTGTCCATTAAAAGAACTACATTGCCTGTATTCTGCTTTACTGATCAAACCTCAGCAAATGCATGATGGCGCTGTAAGGATGGACTGTCAGGCTTCTGGAAAAATCTATCCTTATCTCTGAAGAAATTCAGCTGTGACTGGCCACATACTAGTGGTGCGTTTCCTGTGCTCTGCCTATGACTGTCACAAAACAACCAGACCAATGCTGTTGACACACATGGAAAAATCCTTGAGCTCTCCCCCTTATTTTCTCTTCTTCTCTTTCACACACACATTCACACAACCAACTTACACTTGTGTGGATTATAAGCAAGTGTATGTTGGAGTCTCTGACCTGCGTTTGATCTCTTGTAAGCAGGGTCTGCATGAGTAGCTGAGTGTACTTCTACTGTATGTGTACCACTGTAAGCACTGATAAGATAGCAAGCTTGATCTCTCTCAAGGATAAGTGTTTTGGCTCACAGTGCACCTGGATAGACACGGTAACACCTGAGTGGATGTTTTGAAAATGTACTGTATACCATGGTGGTGGCACAGTATATATCAGTGAACCAACTGGGGATTATACACACACACACCAAAAAATACATTTCATGTTCACCCCGTAGGTTTTCAAAGAAATGTCTTACGTTAAGCCCTACGTTTTTTTTTAAACTAATTGTACTTTGGACGGGCTTTTACATTTTTTGCTGATTTGCATTTCGCTCTATAACAGTAGTGAAAGGTCACAGGAAAATTGTCCTACCTGTAACAAACGTGTTTACTGAGTGCTTTTCATCTTTCTGTGGTTATGTATCACAGGTTCAAGATAAATAATATTTCTTTTGGAATGGCTGTGCAGTTTTATTCCCTTTTTTATAAAAGTGTTTAAGTCAACCGGAGCTGTTTTTGTGAATGTTTGACTTTTGCCTGCAGCTTCAATCAATTTGTTTATCCAATATAAAATAAAATACCTTTGTCACCCACAATATGCACCTGAAAGAAATCCTTGTTGTTCTTTTCCAAATGTTTGTTCTTGTAACACAAGTTTTTACTCCTCTAAACAAAACAGAATTACCAGTGAACAAGTGCTGGAGTGGGTGCACACAGCCATTATATTCTTTAGGTTTATGACCCATACAATAGCCTGGTCCAAACACAGCTCCTTGTGTTGTGTAGTAGGCCCTCTGTAAAGCCGGTAATATGTAAACAAACAAGCCCAAACTTTCTCTGATTTACAACATTAGCAGGTCTTGGCCGGGGATCCTTCACCACCTCCAACAGGCCAAAGCCAGCCAGCAATTCCAGTCGCAGACAGCTTGAGCACTTTCGATTTTATACCTCAGCAATTTTTATAGCGTCTTTAGCTCTGCACGCACAGACCTCGCCATATCCTCTGGAAAGAGAGAGCCTGCGAGAGACAGAGAGGAAGAAGCAAATAACAATATTGTACACACAAAAAAAGAAACAGGTGTTGATGAAGGATGCTAAGTAGCTGGGTCATGTGACTTGAACTGTCTTGCGCTGCGATTGGACCCTGATGCAGAATGCGGTGCCGTCCTGGCTTCTGATTGAATTGGCTGATGGTACAGCACTGTCTCAGTGCTTCCCGCTCAGATTAAGTAAGGTAGAGTAGCCAAGCCTCTGAGGGTTTTAGCATCTGTGCAAGGTTGCTGTAACTGATACTGTGAAGTTATAATTAAAGGTTCCAACTGAGAGAGCCTCGCTTGATGCAGTTCACACCTTTCGTCTCTCCTGCAGGATAACTACAGGAGTAATGTGGAAGGCAGGATAGCAGCCGAAAACTGCATTTTAAGTACTAAGAGCTTGTTTGTTGCCGCGCAGATGTGAGTAAAGCACAGGGGAGAAAGCATAGGTCAATATCTTTCATTCCAGTAACAGTTTAATTTATATGTCAGTCGTTTTTTGCTAGTTTATTTTACTCCTGCAAACAAAAGCTCTGACTGTAAAGAAACACAGTAAAATCATACAATTGATAAGTGCCATTTTGTCCTATGATTGTATTTTAAAACAGATGTTACCTCCCTATTCTCTTAATTCAGGTTTAAGAGTACTGATATGCACCTTTGAGTCCACATTTCATTACCCTGTGAACAAGGTTAGTGCTTTCGATTGCCACACGCTGTGTCCCATTTTTCATTTACCTGGCAGAAAATCAGATGCGACAGTTACATTTTGACAGTAAAGAAAATCTACTCTTTGCCATTAGAGCTAATGTCATGTTTCTGTGCTAATCCCTCATCATTTTTGGGCCTCATTGCCTATTTTTCTCTATGATATTAAGTATTCAAAGCTCATTTACATTCTTATTTTTCAATTTGCTGCTGCAGTAGTTTAATTTATTCCATATAATTTCTTTTTCTGAGAGGGACATTAATCATTGACTGTACGTTTTAGTGCCTCTGGGATTTTTTTAATCAATAAAATAAAGGGATAAAAGCCTCAGCACTGGGCTACGTTACAAAGGCTGTACAGAGGATTTGTTTTCTTCAATTCCTTTTGTTTTACCGGATCTTTATGTTTGTTCAAATTCAATTATGAGTCTTAGTGCACCTTATTATTCTGTCTTGTTGATAAATGTGTCTAAGTTCATTATTTTTTTTCCTTTCGATATTTATATATCTAAATGATGCGGCCCCTGGAGAACTTTTCCAAAAAGTTATTTCTATTAGTCGGTCGCGGTTTTGTTTGTAAACCAGCGACAAAGGCTTGTCTTAGAAATAACACTCATATCAATAAGGGACTCCCTGTAATGCTTCTGGTAGTTCTATATTTCTGGTCTGTTAAGCTGGAGGCCTAACCACTTTCATCCTCTTTCTTCCTTCCTTTTCTTGTTGTTTCTTCATCCTTTCACATTCATTTTATGCTTGGCTATTCCGTGGGCTATCAGTGTATTAATGCCATGGCTTAAGCCAAACAGCCTCCGTGAGATAAGCCTCTGGGTCGTCATGTGGCTGTTCACAGTTCATACTCCGCTTTCCCCCTTAGTTGGAAACCCCAAATCATTTAATAATATTAATCTGTTTTTTCTGTGTGTGTGTGTGTGTGTGTGTGTCCCATTTTTGAGTGCCTACAATTTCTCTCATAATTTCATTTTTGTATTTCCTTTTGTCTTGAAGAGACATTGCACGTCTTCATTAGTTATTGACTTGTTTGAGAGGCTTGACCTTCCAGAGGTGTGAATGAAGGTGGGGGTTTGATCGCCGGGATCTGCGGAGATGGAGGGGGTCTGTAAACTCTGATACATAATGCTGTGGGCTATAATACTTTGTGCATGGCTGGTCGCAGGCCTGCTAATCACAAGGCAAAGACCCCACTGTCTCACTCCATAAACCTGGGCCAGTAAGAAGACAGCCATGGGGGCACAATGTCACTTGTAAATCCCAAATTAAACTCAACTGCCCAAAGCTCCCCGGCGTAAAAACACCCTCACCTCAATTCCGCCTCCCCATGTCTTCCTCTCAGACTCACAGGGTGTTAAAAAACGGGCCGAGCACTGATAGGTGTCCAGGTGTCAACGGTGTCAAGGTTGTGGAGTGGTCAATTTGTCCGCTTGTTGGCCACGTTTGGCTTTATGCATGTATTTCATGGCACAAAGCTCCTGTCGCAAATGTGCCCAATCCCCCCCAACACCACCCGAAAGCCTTGATTCCTGCCTGACTTGTGGAAGTTTGTGTTTACAGGAATACATTTTCGAACAGCAAAAAATTATATTTTCTGTGATTTTTTTGTATTCAAAACCCTCCTCGATGTTTCATAGAGTGCAAAATAAATGTCTTTATATGCATAGTGGCTAGTTTGAGCTTGCTTTAGGGGAGGGGAAATGGTCTCCTTGAAGGCAATCTGTTCATTAAGATAATGTGTTAGTTCCAATTAAACTAACATTAAAACGGTCCCCATAAAGAGTTGGAGTCAGCGTTTTTCCCAACTTGCTCTTTTAATTACATCGTTCCTCTCCTGTCATTAAGGATATTAAAAATTCATTAACAAGAATAGTACTGCGTCACAGCAACAAATCAGAGAGACCCTCATCTCATGTTGTCAAAAGATTATTGCCATTAGTGATTTCATCTGAAAGGCGTGAAGTTTTCCTTAAGCGATGTTTCAGGATCTGTGTCAACAGGTTACTGCAGTGGTGAACTGTCAAGTTGTTAAAGCTTCACATTTATTTGCAAGGTGTTTTAATATGAGATTTAATGGAAAAAGAGGCAGACATTTCAATGATGAATGAGCTTTGGCAACATAGGCTTTATGTGTTGTATTTATCCATTTATTAAATGTACATTTATTTGCAGCGGCATCCAGCGTCCCCTCTAATGTGATTCCATTGCCGGCTGTTATGTTTTCCGTCAGTTATATTTCTCGCTCCTAATTTGTTTTCATCAAATGTGTTTATGGCTAGCTGAAACTGTTTTACAGCTTCACTATCGAACCGTGCTGCTGCTGCAGGAAATGAGTCTGTCCATGAATAAAATAAGCTCTGCCAGTGTGATCCTTGCCAGGGAGAAGAAAGGAGGTACTGCATCTCCTTCATATCAAAACTGCAGGTTTATCCTTATGCTGCTGCACAGCCTCAAACAGATAGTATATGAAGATGACTTTCTAGTATGGTAAACACTAGTGCGTATCCGAGGCTAACTCACCTAATGATGAAGATTAAACAGATAGAACAAACATACACACACACGGGAGATGCAGCAGGTGTTAATGTGAAAATAATTACGGGTTTGGCATGAAAATGAAGAATAATTAAATGAATAAATGTAAAACAACAGCTTTGAAATGTTTTGTTGGCACAGGAATGCTTTTTGTGTCCCAAATATTTCCCCTGTGGTATCTGTGAACACCTTCATGCAAATCTCAGTCAGTATTAAGAAAATGAAGCAAAACAACTTGTATGAATGATTGGCAAAATGTTGTGAAACTGAAAGATATTGCACATTTTAACATGCATGTCAGACATGGATTTTTAATAGTTGAATATTCAGACTCTAACTTTTATTATAATATTCTAAGCATCATTATTCTCATTCTTTTTGAGATGGTAAATTGAAACAAGGGGACCGCATTAAAACTATTTATTAGAAAATTAGAAATAAATCTGATTCCCCCTTCCCTTTCAATAACTTCCGTTCAGCCTCTTACCGGAGTTGTTCAGATGCAGGATTAGGTTTAATTTGCTGTTGGTAGATCCAAATCTAATAACTTTGTTTAAATTGGGTGCCAACTCCTTTCCGCCAAGTTTTTACTAGTGATTATGGTTTTAACGATGTAAACGTGCAGTTAGTGTATCATCACAACTTTAAAAATAACTTTTTTTAGGGGCAATTTAACAAACTTCAGTGCAGGTCCTGTTGCTATAATTAAATATGATCATGGAGAAAAAGTGTTTAAAATTAGTGGGAGATATCTGATTATTGTTATTTAACTTATACCAATTAGTCAGTTTATTATTTTGTTTGCACTTTGTGTCATATTCTTTGGTAATTTGAGGTGTATTGTGTCATTTCTGTGAAATGCAATTTAAAAAATGTGCAGTTTATTAATTCGCATTTTGATCATGAAAAGATTATCAACCATAATAGTCAATATTACATATTTTAAATAAGCTAATATTAGTTTTTATCAGATGTCAGTTTGCTACCTTACAACTGCAGTTTGCAGTTGTGAGGATATTTAGTAGCAGTGATGGGCAACATATTTCAATTTAGCAATGCATAGATTTCCACTTGATCAACACTTGGATTTTAACTTTGAAGTTATAAATGGCTGTTTATTACAACACTTATTTATATCAATCAAAAATGTGTGTTTGATTCATGAGTGAATGTTTTGCATCCCCTAAGTCAACCGTAAATACAATATATTGTAAGTAAAGGTTTAGAGTTTCAGTTTGACACTGAAGAAAAACAAACACATTTAGACTGGTAACTGGATCAAGCGCTTTGACCAGTGTGTGAACCCTTTCCACGGGTACACCTTGACTGAAAGCTGAGAAAAGAAGAACATAACGTCACCACATTATTAATATTCCATTAGGAGCTGTTGTGAATTCTATCTCGGTGCAGCCACCATTGTATCATAGACCACTGAAATATTCATATCCTCCTAATTAATTGGCATCAGAGGGGTGCCTTGTTTTGTTTCTCCAGTACTACAACAGTAAAGTAAACCAGAGATTAGACTGAGTATTCACCACAGCGGGGGATTAGTGCATTAAGTTATGGAATAAATAGAAACAATATCTATAATTATCTCATAGATAAAATAAACGTCACTGTTTAAAAGTAGGCTTTTATTGGTGAATTATGGCCAGTTTAGCATGTTTTACCCAAACAAAAAACATACCACACACCCACAAGTGCAGTTATTGAATTGCATTAGGTTGCCCTGTGGGGCGTCCATTACTCACTCTGGCTAATCTGTAATGACTGGCTATCATCAACCAGCCGAGCCCAAATGGACCCTCTCATTGATTATACTTAGCAAAAAAAAATCCAGTGGTCCAGCAGAATACTGATTATGAGAAACTATCTTCAAAGCCCCTTTCACTTCTTTCCAATATCACTCACTCTATAATCCCATTTATGCATTTCAGCACACCCCCTCTTCCTCACAAGAATATGCTATTGATCAGGCCTGTCTGTGTGCACATCTGTGTGTTTTTATGTACGTTTGTGCGGGTCGTGGACGGACAGCTCTGAGCCTGTTTTTACATACCGGCCCTGCTCTTATTGGCTTCGGTCTGGAGAGCCATATCCCAGCTGTGTTGGAGATCCATCAACCCTGACAGGTCCATTGTGCCACCACTCTTCACAGACTCTGACCAACGACTTGCACTAAGATATCACTTTCAATTAGAAACACATTCATGAGCAGGGATGGAGGTGGATTTGACTGCTGCAACTAACAGGATGCAAGCCAGGATGCTAATTTAAGTTTTTTTGGCATCGGAATTTTTTTTTATCAAGTGCATCTTAAAAAAAAATGAGAGATTTGAGAGTTGCCTTCAAATTTGTATATATTTAACACATTTTGCATTTCTGTGTCTTAAACCTGCAGTTTATTCCTTTTGTAAGGAAGTGGACAAACATGTAGAGCTTTGAGAGGGTGGACTAAACATTTTTATTTGAAAATTATTTGTGTAGTCAAAAAGCCTGTTCAGGGTTGCACAAGGCTAAAATCAGCACGTAATGGGCAAGAAGCCAGCGTACACAAATGCATTGAGGATCTTTACTGTAAATGTATTCTTACTTCAAACATTTTACAGTTTATTCCACCTGTTTCTCCAAAGGTCATCCGAGTACTTCAATTACTATCACAAATGATTATGACCGAATACAGCTGCCATTATTCCTATTAACCCTGATGACAACACGTTAAATACAGTACATGCCATTGCGATAAAAGATTGCTATTAAGTGACTTCAGTGTGAATGACTGGGTTGGCTATCTAAGGATATGGCATTACATTTTCTGTTATCATCACTATACCTCTTTTCACGGAAAGAGGATCCTAATTTATATGCTTATTCAGGGACGCCATCCCAACACAAATCTGGAAATCTTGCTTAAGAACAAATGATTGTATGTTATTTGCGTTAGTGGCTATGAATCAAAGAGACAAGCCCACTCTACAACCAAACAAATAAACTGGTTTTTGATGGTCCTCGGAGGCATGAGGATTCAGAATTCCAGAAATGAATGGGTATTTGAATGATTGCTGCTGTGACAGGCTTGCTGTGATAGAATAACACATTCTGTTGAACAAATAGGCCCTTGAGTGCCGGCTGGTCCCAGGGGTCTGTCTATAGCCCCGAGGCTAAGTCTTTCACAGAGATGGGCTGCTCACAGCATGGCCGTACTCTGACAAACACTGACTGTTTCTGTAATGCCCTCTATGTGTGTTTTGTGCAGGCAAATTGTTAAAATACTGTGCTGTACATGCACATAAGGACTGTGTTGGTGTGTGCATGCTGGGTGAATTTAAACTGTACAAACAGTCAAAGTGGAGACAAAAAGACACAACAAAAAGAGAGTAGTCTCAGTAAAATACATTTACAGAAGTAGTACGTTTGATCTAGTTGCTCTCTCCAACATAAAATACTACAGTATATCAAATAGGATATTGCTTTAACAGTCAAAATGAAACCCAGTTTATTTTATTTTTTGTTGTTGAATCTTAACCAAACTGTACAAAAAGATCTACTGTCTGTTTTGGACAGAATGGAAATCCGAGCTCTCCTGTTTACCTTGTTGCAGCAGTATGTCAGAAAACGCTCCGGCGGAGGTAAAAGCAGTGGCGCTCAGCGTTGTTCACTGGTGCCTTACGAGACATGTTGCTGGTGTTGTAATGGCATGAATCCTACACTGCAGCCCGGCAGCCCCACACAGCACGCTCTTTGATGATGTCACAGGGTTAGATAGGCGCCATTGTAGATATGGGCTTCCAGAGAGCCACTACACACTGTTCTAGCATCTGTTGAAAAAGAAACACCCTCCCTAGTCCCTTTGACACAGCTTTTTTTAAAGGAGAGCTGGACAAAAGCCACAGTTTCTTCTGTGATATCCTGTTAAGGCTGTTCTGGAACCAGCCAAGCATGGCCTTCCTTCACAGAGCTGGGGCAACATCATTCAGCTTCCTCCGTGTGATCCAAGGCACACAACAAACCCTGTGGTCCACAGCTCAGTGGCCAAGGAAAAAGACCCATCACACAATGTATTTTACCCATACTCACATTCAGAGGCATGCACATTATGCATCACCCCCATTTGGACATACACAGCAAAGCGCATGCGTGCACACAGAGAGGAAAAGTAGGTTTTAAGATTGTAAAATTGCTCTAAGTTATAACTTTTCATCTTATCTTTTAGCTCCCTACTTCTGGTTAACTGAACTTCTCCTTCATTCGCAGTGGTTTATCACCAATGACAGACAAACCTATTACCTGATGATTATGGTCTGCAACAATAGCAACAGACAATACTTTGTTGCATGGTTCTCACATTGAGCAAGAAGGGAAAACAAAGGTCTCTGTGCCATACAGTATGCTAACAGCCACTCCAATAGACCCTCTGTTTCCACTGCGCTCAATTAGACCACTGCTAACTCTGTATAATTAACACCCCCAACAGAGTAATCAAACAGAATCTAAATTATTGTCAATGGTGACGTCTTGAGGAGAGGGTTTGAGTGGTGGGGGTAGACAAAATACAGAAAGCGCATCTCAGGGGCTAACATGATAGAATTACAAAATGAGCAGCTTGCAAACTGTCTCAGCTTTGATGAAGAAACGTTTAATTATCCCCCTGGTGAAAAAGGTCCCCTATTGTCTAAAGCTAATTTGTCCCTTTTGGCTACTTCCCTACCCCAGAGGCCTGTCTGTCTCAGGTTACCCCCTCCTCCTTCCTACTAGCCCACTGCCACCCTGGGTATCCGCATCTCCCAGCTCCAAAAGACAACCACAACCCTGAGTTAGGTCCAGACAGTATTTTGTTTGTTGAGTGTAGCCCAAAGATCTGGGCCCTTGGGAAAAGATGAAAGGACGAGCGCCGCCTCCCTCTCAGGGAAAGGATCAAGCAGGTCAATTTCCTCTGACTTTGTCCTGTCTTGGAGTTTGTATTCCCTCAATCCACAAAGGCCACCATTGGACTGCACCGGAGGCTCACTCTCTCTCTGCTGCCCTGTCTCTGCCCCCATTTGATTCACAGAATAATAGATGGCAATGCATGCCTCCTAAGCACAACTCCTTTTTGAAACAAGAGATAACACTCCCTAGAAACGAACTGACATCCAAATAGAAACAGATACTGTATCATTTAACACACAGTTCTTGTGGGATACTGTAAAAACAAGATTATTATAGGAGAAAACATTAGTTTTTTTTTTCTTTGAGACATAGCTCAAATGTTTTACTATTTTATTTCAAACCATCAGTTCTGCTTCTCTTTCCTATTTAGCCCCGAACAATTTCTCATGCTTTCTAGATAATACAATTAAATACATTCACATTAGGCCTGACATTGGATCCAGTTCACATTTAAATGCAATTTAAAAGGGGCATACATTTGCATAGTGAATTAAAATTAACACCTAATTATGCAAATAAATTATCAAATGCGACAGGGGATGGTTTTCAATTCAGTTAATATCTCATTTTGTGAGACAATAGTTACTTGATAGTCCAAACAGCAATGCGCCCATTTGGCTGCAGAGCCATACTATGGTGTTAAATATTCAGGTGGTATTTAATTACAAAAAAATATAAGCTCATAAATTACAAGCATTGCTTCTTAAATACACTTAGATAAATTCTCCTCCCCGGGAATTAGGTTTCCTTTATGCACACTCCTTAATTCATTTTGCATGAGGCCTTTGAAAGAGAAACCAGTAAGTGCTGCCATTGGGTCATGGAGAGTAAAATCTGCCTGTAAAGGAAAGGAGTGAATGTACAGTCCTGCAGTTTGTACTGTGATTGTGAAAGTTGTACACTATTTAATCAGAATTAGGCATTATGGTATCAGATTTTATTTATTTCAGATTTTTGCCCAAAGAGAATCACTTTCATCTCATTATGAAAGTAAACTAATTCCATGGCAATGACTGAATGGTTAAGCAACATTTGTAAGAATTGTAAAGTTGGTAAACATCTTTTAAATATTAATTATCTGAGAGGTGGAGAAGCGGAAGCCCAATTCCCAAAAGCGCACCGCTCTGATGAACATTATCTGAAACAAAATGAGAAACTCTGCAGCCAAACTGAACAAACAAATCCCCACCATCAAACCCAATCCGACACACAGCAAGCACAGAGGGTCAGCCCGATAAGAAATCCTGTACTTTACATGAATACATAATGGGGGGGGGGGGCTCTTTCTTTGACGGATGATGCCTCCAGCAGGAGTCCTCCATTATACAGGAAGCAGTAAAAGTGTCAAGAGCAAAGATCTTTCGTAATCTATAGTTTTACCAAAAAAAAGAGACTGTCATGTTCATGATTTTTAATTAGTAGCCATTTAAAGCTACACTATTAAAACCAAAGATGCATCTCTTTGGTAGGTGGTTTTTATGTTGAGGACGTCTGTTAGTGGTTTGGTTTAATTAAAAATCCCATAAGGATAAGTATGACTTTTAAAGGATAGCAAGGGGGGGAAATATAACTTTCGCTCAAGCTGATCCTCCAGATTTCCTCCATCAAAGTATGGGAGCTGAAGTGCAGTGGGTTAATGAACTGGTCAAACATGACATTTGCTTCAGCATTAATTAACATAGCTGTAAAACAGAGTTGAGCTGAGACGGCAAGAGAAGAAAACTCATAAAGGAATTTGCGGTCCTCTGACTGTTTTTGTAGTTTATTTTTATTCACTCTCATGATTCAGGAGATTGCTCTGTACGAAAGTTCAATAAAAGCTGCTTTGCATTTTCTATTTTCTGAATGCACCTCACACACTGCCAATTTATTTGTTTTCTCTCAAAAACCAATCCCCTTTATCAGGCACAAACAGGTTTCCTCCACTATGACTGATCCACATATCAGAAATAATCAAATTCGGAGAAAAACCTCGAAGCAGGATTCAGAGCGGAAGATGAGATACATTTGGAAAAAAAAGAATATGATGAGATTTGCAGTGTAAAATGACAATAACTCAATAACAATAATGTTTTCCAGTCTTCATTGTTAATGATTTGCTCATCCACCATTATTGTATAATCAGAAAAAATGTATGAACTAAAGATTTGGCCATAATCTATACAGTTTCAGGGTCAGGATTGGGTTTTCTAAAGTCATCTCATCCCACCCCTCCCCTGAAGAAATGTTGGACAGTGGTGACCAACAAATTAATTTAATGCATTTATTTAACCACTCATTTATTGTTGATAAAAAGAACGAAATTATGAACTAAATTAATTGTTTTAATTTGTATAATTTGACTATAAAACCAACCATGTCTAATTTATTCGTAATTGTAAAATGTGAACTCATTCTTTAAAAAGGCCTCCTTGGCAGACCCAACCCAAACCATAAACAGTTATCTAAACACAGATCTGCACATTGTTTTAAAGTTCCCCCCATGATGTGACTACCATCAAACAGCCAGGCAGAGCATGGAGGGGAGGTGGTGGATGAAACAGGTGGAAGGTAATGAAGAGTATCACGGGGTAATTGATTACCCTTCCTCAGCATTGGGGATATTGTTCCAAGGCTTAATCTTTGTCATCAAAGAGAGACAGAGACAGAGGGAGAGAGTTTGTGTGAATGAGTTGGAGGATTGAGAGCAAGAGGCTTACTGTGTCAACTTTCTCTCTCTCTTTCTCTCTCTCCTGTGGGTCAAGTAAACAGCCTTCGCGGGGACAGCTCAGGGGCTGGTGTCTGACCAGCCAGGCTGAAAATGGCCCTTGTCCATTCCTGCCATGTAGCATTTATTTCCCCAGCTGTTTGTCCTTTGTCGTGGACACAGCTTGTAATAAGAAGAGCCAACATATTTATGGAGTGGCCGACCTCGCTGGTACACAGGTCTTTTATCTGCCGGGCACAAAACAGCTTTGTTACTCTTTAACAATTCACAAACCCCGCACAGTGGTGGAGAGGGTCGTGTTTGAAGCGTGTTTAGGAGCGTGCACGTACTGCAGGCTGGTTTATGGTATGCGTTTGTTTGGCAGCAAGAACATAGAAGAGAAAGATACATTTTTGTGTGTTGTATTTTTCGCTTTAAACTCTGACTCGTCTCTGACCTTGGGGCCAATTAGGCAGTTCATGGCGAGTGATTTGTTTTGCTGTGTGCGGTGGCTGTCCACTCAGCAACATTTATGAGTGATTAGTTAAGCTTCGCCTGAGCTCTATGAAGAACCTGCGAGGAGTGACAAAGCAACATTCAGATGGCTCTAGTAAGGGGAGTCCAGGGTAGGCTTAGGAGTGAACTTTGGTAGAAAAAGAAATGAATGATGAAACGAACAAAGGAGTCCTTTGACACATCCAGTGTGTGTGTGTGTGTGTGTGTGTGTGTGTGTGTGTGTGTGTGTGTGTGTGTGTGTGTGTGTGTGTGTGTGTGTGTGTGTGTGTGTGTGTGTGTGTGTGTGTGTGTGTGTGTGTGTGTGTGTGTGTGTGTGTGTGTGTGTGTGTGTGTGTGTGTGTGTGTGTGTGTGTGTGTGTGTGTGTGTGTGTGTGTGTGTGTGTGTGTGTGTGTGTGTGTGTCAAGAGGCACACAGGGGATTCCCATTTAAGCCAGTCAGCGGTAGGTTAACAAGATACATTGTCGTGGAAGAAGTACTCAGATCACCAGTAAAAGCTCTCAAAATCCCATTCAGGGAAAGTACAATCATATCAGAAGCATATACAGTAAGTAACAAAATAAGTAATTTTTGTATTATTAATACTGATGCTTTAATTTGAGAGGAACATTGTACTGTACTAGCTGGTAAAGGTAGAGCTAGCCTAGTACTTTAAGTATTGTCCATTGGTTTCCAAAATACGGGTCAGGCCCCTTCCGAGCATCATGTGTTATGGAGAATTTATATTTGGGAGGACTCAAAGACATCTGAAACAAGCTGTTCAACCCGGCAATATTTTTGTAAGGAGTCATTTATCAGTATAATATTGCCCTCTTAAAAGTAATGGTGTAGTCCTAACGAATGTAATACATTAGAAATACTTAAGAACCTCAAAATGTGACTTATGTACAATCTTTGAGTGAACTAGCACTGACTGTATATCTAGAAACTTAGAAGCCTAGATGCTGCTCCTTTGTCAAAACAAAACATTACATCTTTATTCATCTGAAGACCCCCCCCCCCATCTTTGACATTACATGATCGCTATAATGCAAAAAAATCTAATTTTATGCATTCCCTCATATCTTTAAATTATATTTGATGTGTGACATCTCAATTCCAGTACTTTTATCAAGGTTAAAGAGTGAGAATGTGACCTCCTTAATCAATTAATAGTTCACATCACATAATGGCAGTTGTGTGTAATGAATACTGTTAAATAGCCTAAATGCATTTTAATCCTCTCCATCAAAGCATGATTACAAAGGACGGGTATATCAAGTGGTCCTTTCATTTGGTTAACATGATCAAATTGACTCCTGTGTCATGAGAGATGACACCAGTAGTAATTAATTTCTCCATTAAGGGTGGCCGATGTGACAGCCATGCAAACAGAGCGGAGTGACAGGGAGGACACGATAACTTCAGCAAGCCCAACTGCAGAGGAGGAGCGCCGGGTAATCACATTATCCGTCTGCGGGGAAAGCATTGTTCATTAAAATAAAACAACACAGGCTACATTGTCTGTCGCTGCATCATCAGCATATTTGCAGATGCGGCAGATTTCATTGTGGCTATGCATTTACATATAGTAATGAACTTTTTAAAATTCATTCCAAATTAGTCAAGTGAGCTATTAGAGCCCGTGGGTGTTTCCGCCAGGGGCCTCATTCACTTTAGTTAGACAGTTTCTTCTTTTTTTTCTTCAACTACTAAGCAAATGAAACAAAGAGATGTATTACATGAAGACAAAGGTGCTGTAATGATGAGGTGGTTATTAAGATGTGCATCAGCCTTAGATCATATCAGTAGGCATATGAACTGATTGGATTCAACACAAATCTTCACTGGACTCATACACCGTGATAGAATCAGGTACTATGGAACAAAAAATGTTTTTCCCCCTGGAGTATACTGGACCAGTTTTAATCCTTTTATGTTTGGACTGCAATATTGCTTTGCATCTTTCAAATCCTTTTTTGGCTGCCATCTTTAGATGCTTGTCATTTATGGCTATCACACAGCTTGTTAAATAACCTGTGTGTTTATCAATGAATGTGTGTAAGTGAGAGGCTGCCTCTGTGTGTGCCTGCAGGCTGTCTGGTCGCCTACGGGGGTTTTGATAAAAAGTGAAACCAACAGTTTCTCTTCCAGCAGCAAGACCCGGGGGCTTCTCCCAGGGAGGGGGCGATTGTCCAGCATTTTCACCACAATGCTGCCATATGGGGAACAGAAGGATCAGCCACTGGCACCCTGCCAGAGCAAAGGCAAACACCAATCCACATATGCATAGAAGTGGTCATTTAGAGCCACCACGTTTTACCATAACAACAGATGAAACACAGGAGTCATTTTGTTTCCTCTAAAAGGCATTGTTCCCGGGGCTCACCGCCTCTTAAGCTGGCTCCATATGAGGCAGGATAAACTTAGGGGCCCAGGCCTCGATGTAAATAACAAAGAAAACCTCACTTACATGCCTCCTAAATCCTATCGAAAGATGAAAAGAAAGAAGAAAAAAACCACTCCATTTCCTCATCTCCTGGAAATAAGATTAACACGAGACAAATGAATTTATTTAAGTGGCTGTCCATAGTGTGTGTGTGTGTGTGTGTGTGTGTGCGTGTGTGTGTGTGTGTGTGTGTGTGTGTGTGTGTGTGTGTGTGTGTGTGTGTGTGTGTGTGTGTGTGTGTGTGTGTGTGTGTGTGTGTGTGTGTGTGTGTGTGTGTGTGTGTGTGTGTGTGTGTGTGTTGGGGCTCTATGCTTTATCATTCGGAAAACTGATGTAAATAAAAAACCCAAAAACTAATACGTAACTAATAGTACGAAATGCTTCGGTTGTTTTACCATTTTTTATATTAGGCCGCAATAATCAACAGCATGTAATCATATAAGTGAGTTTAGCAGCAATTATGCTCGCAACTGTCATGATGGCCACAGACTAAATGAATGCTGTCCTAAAGGAGCAGTTGTCAAATATGATTAACTGTTGCATTTAAGAATTGTTTACAGATTAATTTTAATTGAACAACATTGTCCTAATGGCTTTGTCTCCACAAAACAGTTTTGCTTCCACACAGGATGTGAACTGAGAAGACAGCATTTAATCTTTGTACACAGGGAGGCCGGCTTCAAATTTAATCTTTAAATAATCTCATAATGACTAACCTTATTTTTTAGACTTTTTAAAATTCAGATATGTTTATTTTAATGTAAGCATTTCTACTGAGCTGCCCCCTTGCCATTTTAAGGTCAAAAATAATATGCAGTTCTTTTAAAAACTGAAATAAATGCAGGTTTCGAAGGCTGTACTGAAATACAAATGATTAAATAGAAAATATTAATGAGTTTTCCTTCAAAGATGTCTCAGGTTTGCGTTGACAAACAACTTTGTCTAAGTATGTGTCAGTGTTCTCCTTGTTGTGAGTTTCTTCCTTTTATCACTAGAAGCAATGAGCCAAAAGGCCATTTTGTGCAGGTTTGCAAGTGGTTTAGTGTGTATTTCAAAGCTGGTCAGCCAGTCAGTGATCTACTTAAGAGCAGCAATATTGTAATAATGAGTCACTGATGGGAAGGTAGCAATGGAGCTGAACTTCTCACATCTCTGCATGATTATGACTTTAGAGGGATAAATTGTAACTTCAAACAACCTCATCATTTTAACTCCTTCAGGTAGTGACAGCATCCTGTGTTGTGGAGATTTGTTTTGTAGGTTTCCCTTAAGCTTTTGCGTTTTTTAACTTTACACAACATCGATAGCACGCACATTGCCTGCAGTGTTAGTATGGGCACCGTAAGTAAGATGGTTGAAGTGAAGTATTATTTTCTTCTGAACCAATTATCTTTGCAGAGGTCACTAAAGTACAATTTACAATGAAGAAGCCGTCCTTGTGTTTTTACTTTAACCAATTATAAAATATTAATACCATAACAAAATCGGACATCATCTTCTGAAGACAATGGTGCATCCTCCCCATGTGATCAAACCCCTATTAAGCTTATTTTCGATGTGCTTTATATTCATATATTCAGTTGAACGGATTGATATGCTGACCTTGGTAATAGAAAAGGAGTGTTATGGTCAAAACCGCCAGGGGTCATTTTCTCCTTCTGTAAGTTCAACCTTGATTCTTAACGTGAGGAGATCATAGTAAATCATGGCTAAGGCGTCCACCAGCCAAGTTTATTGGATACGAAATGTAAGACTGCCAAGTTGGTGGAAGTGTTTGCCAGTAGCTCGCTAATGCAGTGTGTTTAAGCCACAACCAATCTCAGTGAAATATTATACAGAGTTTTAATATCCAGAGGGTGTCGGGCTGGAGCGAGAGGCAGTCATCTGCTTCAGTATAACCAAATGTTACAGTATAAAACAGCGTGTCGCCGCCGCTATTTGACATTGTGGAATGAGATTAGATGGAATTCATTTCTAAGTGAGGGGAAATTACAAGCCTATTGGCAACCCTCCCCCCCCCAACCACACGACGGCTGCCCCCACCAGTGGCCCAACAACGGAGGGGTAGTCGGGCATGAACAGTGACATGAACAGGGAATGACCCCACAAACCACATCCGTAGCCACCTTGAGTACGGCAGGAGGAAGCTGTGTTGTTCTAAAGGTCAGAGCAGTCTGAGGTCACACAAGCATATGTCTGCTGCTCACCGCAACACTGTTGGCAAATTGGAATATTTGTTTCAGCATAAAAATGTACTGGACTTTAAAAACATGTTTAAATATAAGAATGTGAGGACAATAAACGAGTAAACGATAAACCATTATGAGTAAAGTAGTCTTTTCTTTATAAAACGTCCTTACACATAAGCCTTCCATACAACAGAAATGCCTTCTGTTCAAGACTTTTCTGCTTTTGTTCCTATGGTGCTGTGACCAGAGAGAGGCCCTTGACATCCTGATCCTTTAACACATGTCTTGGGGTTTCCAGCACATCAGGATGACACCTAGTGAAAGGGGAACCCCACCTTTGGCTTCTCCAGGAGAACAACACGTGTCAGCGGCCCCCCGTGGGCCCTGTCAGGGGGTGAAGAGGTTAGGCGCTATGTGCGGCCGCTCACATCCCGGCCTTCTTGAAGACCACCATAATGACTGCTAATTACGCTGCCATCTGTGGGGTGGGCTGTGTTATGTAGACACCTGTTCATTAAGTAGGAGAAAGAAACTTTTCTCACAGCGGCGCATTCAACACAAAACAGTAGATTCAATAGCTATTCTGTCTCCATGATACAAAAGTTAAGCATTTTGAGTCTTTTATAAACTGAGTAAATCCAAGCTTCACATTAACCCACATCCAAATATCAATAAAACGTCCAAGCATGCAGAATTGAACTCCTCTGCACTGCTAATGATTGAGTGAACTTTGTGTGATACCTTTCCAGCGTCAGAAGGCATCACCAAGGTTAACCAGGCCATCGGGCAGCATTAGTAGGAGGGTGTTTGGAGGGGAAGCCAATAAAAAGCTCTCAGAATACTGCTGAGGGGGAGCACAGCCTGTCAATTCTGTGGCCCTAAGAGGTGATCTGCCATTACCGACTCAGAGACGACTAATGAGAACCATTCTGTTGCCAGCACCTTGAATAATATGTCAATACTCATTCAGGCTATGTGGAACGTTACCTGTTTTACTTTCACTTGATGTGATCAAAGATCCTCCCTTATTTCTTGAGAATATGGAGTTGGGAAACTGTCCAGGGAATTAATAATGTAATAATAATAATTTAGATTCCCTGTAGCCTAAAAGCTGAATGCCGAACTTTGATATTGAGAAAGGTTTTAAAACCGTCTCCTCCTTAAACGTCTCCAGACACATTAATCTGATCTCTATCTTTCAGTTTAAGATTTATACAAACGGATGATTTCTAAGCATCACATATTTCAACATTTTATCTGTTCAGCTCATGACTCCATTTAGCTTTAGATCCTGCGAGAGTGAGCCAGCACAGCAATCATAAAGTGAGCACCAATTAGGATGTTGACGGATTGATTTTGGAAGATAAATTTGGGATGTAAAAGGTTGACATAGCTGCTGTGTCTCTTTCACTGCGTGTGTGGCTCCCAATTAAGTGAGGAGAGGCATTTTTTTCCTTCTCCAGGATCAGAGTGTCTCCCTGACAGATGAGCCACTAATGAGAGCAAATCTCACTAAATCCTCAAGAAACATGATGAATTGAATCATGTTCACCCTGTTCATTTGTCGTGTTCACAGATGAGACAAAACGCAACATTTATCTAGTCAACAAAAAGCAAATGAGTGGGTGGGTCCATCATTGTTCAAACAGTGCCTGGCTTTTTAACATAATATTAAGCTACGGATACTCGCAGGCTTTGCTCCTATTACTGTAAATCCTATCCTCCTTTTCTGTCCTGAAACATAGTATGGAGGTTGAAAGCAGACATATGTTAAGTCCTGAGGCTTCAATCTGTCTCCCTCCCTAATATTTATAAGACAAATTAAGGGGGCTATCTCTCTCATTACCACACTGCAAACCATCACCATATGTATATCTATTATTAGAAAACAAGCAGAAGATGTCCTATTTTCCAAATGTAAATTACCAAGTCTAACCTTAATTGGTTAGAAACGTTGCTTAGTGGATGGCATTAAAGTTGGGCTGGGGGAGAGAATCCGACAGATGGCTTAGTCTTATGACTTGTATTAGCACCTTCGAAGTTTAATGAACTGTTAATTGCTTTTCTAATACATAATGGGACCATTGGAATACAAGCGGTAATGCAAACAGATTAGTTTGTAGACAACAGATACACACACGTCCTGTTCAATGTCACCTTTAACTACCTTCAAAAACAAAAGCACAGAGGACAAAAGAGAGAATATACAGCAGGAGATGGAAGTATTTTAAAGGAGCATTATTAATCCACATACATTTATATACATACATAGGATGTCAGTGCGAAATGGAAAAATCAAATAAAAATGGTTTAATATTTGGTTAAAACCGGTGCCTTTTTAAAGTGAGCCAATATAACAGGCATTGTAGTTTCAAGGGACAAAAGCGGGATGATAAAACATGCAAAAAAAAACCCACTGTAATAGAAGTACAAGTGGACAAGAGTTTATCTTAAATCTATGGACTTTAGCTAACAGTTTCCATCAAAAGCTAAAGGTAAAACCAGGTATGGCTGTAGCAGTGCAACACCTAAAGGGATTGAATTATAAAAGGCTGTGTTTTATTGTCTCTAAGTTTAACTTAGTACACAGTCCACCTTTAAGCCATTTTACAAGACCTAAATTGTATATCATTGTTCAGAGGCTGGTTTCTAATGGATCTTGTTTGTACAGTTTGCTTACCCCATAGCCCACACTCGTGTTCCGGGGATTGTTTTTAGAGAGTATAATCTTTTCTGTCTCCCTGATAAAAAACTCCAAAATCCACATTCACTGCAGTAGTTCATCCATCTGTTTTAACTGTGCTTGTAATACGGTGTGTGCATTGTACTTGAGCGGCCATAAATGCACTCCTACCTTCAGAGGTAGTGCTTTATTAAATTAAGCCCTCTTTAAGGTCAATATACTTCTGTAATGAGTTGTCTCTTTTGATCACCAGAGGTTATATTGTACTTTGATCCTCACTCCCTTTAATGGTGTTGGTGTGTCACAGCTAAGCTAACACCAACACTGATGTTTTTCATAAGTCAGTGCAAGTAATGCTTTGCATGCTTAAAATCCATTTCCATAACTAAGTGTAATTTCCCCTCAGTTTGTTCCTGTTTAATGAGGTGAAGTCTTGTTTGTATGCCTCCCAATGTCACCAGAAAAGTCATTCAAGCGGCGGTGTCAGAATTAAATCAAATTAGCATTACTACACTGCCATTTTACATCAAACTGTTGGAGTAAAAACATTTTTGCTCAAGTCAATTCTACATGAAATTAGCTTTTGCTTTTTTCTGTAACTCTGCTGTTTTATTCAAAATTCTTGGAGGGGTCTTAACGACAGAATGTGTAAATGACTTGTGTGGGCGCAGTGAGGCGTGGAGGTGATAGAAGAGGAGAGAAAATGACCAACATTGATTTATCCTGGATGTGCTCTTGTCTGGTTGGTGCCGTCAGAACACCTCGATGCATCCCATTCCCTCCCATTATCTCCATGCGATCACCGCAGTCCAACGAGTTTCCTACAGGGTCATAAATACTTCCCCAAGACCCCATACTGCTTCCACATCATCCTCTAGACGCCGCCTAATGACAGCAAAAGACAGACAATGCATCCTTTCTCTTGTGACTACCGTGCTTCTCTCTGTTCATACACATTTTACAGTGGCTGAAGAACATATACATACACCACGAGAGGCCAGACGCTGTGTGTCCCCCAGACTTTGCATTTAAAATGGTACATTAAAGCAACATGTCTGAAAACATAGCACATGATTGATGTCCGTAATGACAGTGTTTTCTCAGTGTGAAAGTCATATGTGTGCTTTTCTCTACAGTTAAGGTCCCCAAGAAAAATAAAATGTCAGAGCCCTGATACAAACAAAAGAACATGTGAAAAAAAAACGAGGAGGAGGAAAGACAATGCTGTCAATCATACCAGAAATATGCATTGAGTGAAATGCATCCAACAAGGGGAAAAATACATTTTGTAATAAACAATGCATCAAATTAATTAATTTGACGCGCTGGTCATCCAAATCAATTAGAGCTGCACACAAGGAGCAACTAGCGTAAACAAAGTATTCTCACCACAAATCCCCATGAACAGCCTATTACAGAGAAAACCATATTCATGAACCGCTTACATTCATGTATGAGTCTGCCGATCTGATTCGCTACAGCTATGAGGCCTAGTCAAGTGGGCGGTCAATTGTGTCATTGTTTACGTGTACATTAAACAGCAAACAATTTGCTTCTTCATTTTCCAGTTCACAGAGGGAAGCAGCACATACCAGACGAAACTAATGAACTCTGACTCAAATTTGGCAAGTAACTGGACCTGAGAGTCCATCCGCCAGTGCGACTTTATTTCCCAGTGACGGTATTTTGTTTTGACGGAAGCCTTGCAAAGTAGTACAGACGAACAATCAGGATGAAAAAACAAGGAGTGATAACATCCCCTACATTAGTGTTCGCAAGGTGCCCTGGGTTTTGGGGTTCCACTGACCGTGTTGATAGTAAAACATGAACCGCCTCAGGGGACTATGCAGATGTTGGAATAACATGACATGAACAATTATATCTTGTGAGAATCAGTACTAACAGTACAAGCAAGGCTACTGGGACAGTGTGGTCTATCTGTGTTCCCAAATGTAATATCCTGTTGAAGAGTTTTATATATTCAGCAATGTATATGTTCCTGGGTTGATTAGATACTGGGTCTCCTAGCAACTTGGCTCTTTAATGTTACTCAACTGCTATTAAGAGTAACGCCACCCAGGAGATAGCGTTTCCACAAATTCATCCAAATAATGTTTTTTAGTCTCATTTGAAAAATTTCACAATACACAAATAAGTACAATATCTTAGAAGTTACATTTTCCTTGTGAGAAATACATTTCAATTTCAGTTAAACTTTAATACATTATTCTCACAACCCCTACACTGTGTTTGGCAGACTACTTTTAGGAACAGTCAGCTGGCAGAATGAATTGGCCACCCACAGATCCCTTGCATTGTAAAGCTGCCACATGCTCTATTAGTCCCCACTGTTTGAATGTATACATTCATGATAGCAGCCCAAAATAAGACACCAAGGCCTCCTCTGCGCCATGAAATCAGAACATGAACATCCTTTGGTCTAAACAACAATATTCACCCCACGCTTCACTTTACATCGTTAGAAACCATAGCATGAGTGCCAATGCGGGCTTTGATGTGATGCTTTGAGTGACTCTCCATACACAGAGACCCAGCACTTATTGTGAACTGTAATATATGACCTCTAGTTGAGCATATACTTTGTGGGGTCTCGCAGACAAGCCGTGCACTTGGGAGGGACACGAATGAGTGAACATCGCTCTATTGAGTAAGCCTCCTAATAGAACACCGTGTTTAGGCCTGTCATTCAATTCAAAGCAGAGGAGCGCCGTGCGATGAGGAGGTTCGGTAAATGAGTATTTTAGCAGGCATAGCTAATGTCTACAAACCTGTGGTGTTTAGTTTGCTGTTAAGGACGACATTAACAGAGACACAGACCCAGGGATGCTGATCAACCCCGAGGTCCTAACACATGGGATGGTGTTTCTGGCTCATTTCCTGCACCATAATCAAGGCTTATGTACCTTTGTGTGAGATTGGATAAAAGTGTGTGTGTTTATGATATTTCAAGGCTTTTGTGTAACTGAGCTCAGCACTAGATGGCAGTTTTCTCTGTATGTCATTGTCACTGTCTCGCTCTTTGTCTGTCTTTCTCTCTTATCCTCTCTCTCTCTCTCACTCTCTAATGGAAGCAGGGGGGAATCAGCTAATTAAGGATGTAAATGGAACTGAGGAGTGACAAAGAGCCTGCTTGTAATTCGCATCTAAATTGTCTCTTACCTCAGCAGAAAATTTATCACAGGAGACAATGTCAACTTTTACATGGGGAGAGCCATTTGCATTTTTCGAAATTCATTACAAGGGTGGCACTGCAATCATAAGCCGTGATACAGACCCCTACCCACCCTCCCTTCTGCTGCACCCACCCTACCCATTGCTACCGGGTAGAGGATAATCTGATGGGTTCCTCTTCAGTGGTCACTCAGCAGTGGTGGATGCAGGGAGGAAAGAAGGAGAGGGGCAGGAGTAACAAGGAAAGAGGTGAAGAGAGTTTGTTGTATGTGGAGCATAAAGTGGTCCACCCACTTGTTTATGTGTGTGTGTTTGTGAGTGTGCGTGTGTGCAGCAAAGCCACACCACTCTCCCGAGCGACAGAAACCTTGTTGTGATTTATGCAGCCTGAGATATGAGTGCTGGTTACGCAGTAGCAAGACATCGATCTGACAAAGCAAACCAAACAATAAAGAGGCGAGGAAGATGATGTGCCCAGTGGAGTGGGGAAATGGAGAGTGTACCTATAAGAGCTAATTATCTGAGCACATAATTCTTCAGGTTAAGACAGGGGGGCTGAGAGCCAGCCAAGACGCAGCTGTCTGAGGAAAGGCTTGGCTACACAAAAGGCCTAAGGTCCCAGACCGTGGTCAAGAATAACTCAAAATGAAATTGTATACCTGTGCTGCTTGTCAATAAACTAGGCTTAACTATTATGAGTAGAATCTAGATGAATCTGTAAACAACAAAAACCTCTTTGTATATTGTCCTTGATATGGTCCTATTTCAATTAAAAAGGTACCAATGGTGAATTTAAAAGCATCAGTTCATGTAATACATCATTTTGTAGGCATCCTTTGTGTCCATGTGATGCATTCTCTTCATATAAATAGTCAGTTTTTCATAATAAATTCCTGTGAGCAATTTAACATAGTTTTATGTTTGAAATGAATATAAGGTGTCAGTAATATTTGATGAAAGTGTAACTTGACAATTAAATTCATGATGAATATCCTCTAACTGGAAGTCTGTTAGTCAAGCAGTAAGTGCAAAGTTCTTCCTGAAAACCTCCCAGCCTTTTTCTCTCCAGCTGAGGAGATTAGAAAGTCTTGGTCAGAGGTTATATAATAGCTGGCCCATATGGTTTTATCAGCAGTCCATTACAATCATTGAGCGAGTTCACAATCCACTCTCTATAAGCCGTGAAAATAATAATGATAATATTTGCAATTATTATTTCCTATCTTGCAAACCCATTCTCTGCTTCTGTAAGCAGCGATCCTTTAATTAGACACGAGCACACGTACACAAAGACTGGGGCGGTGGGTGCTCACTGCCATTAATAACACGATATAAAAGCAAAGCCAGACAGCCTCTGACACTTTTAGTAGTTTGGGAAACAAGATGTAATCTGCGCTTGGTGCCAGGAGCGGACCGGGGCTGTGTGTGTGAGAGAGAGGGAGTGTGGCCTGTAAGTCAATGCAAACAGAGCACTGTGAGTACATCACTGATGAAGACATTATCTGTGAGTTATACTCAAACAAAGAACTGGAGGAAGAGGTGTAAAGGAACCATAAGAAAGAGAAAATGAAAAGGGCATTTGCTGTAGCCAAGGCTAGTCACTGATGTGTGCATTATTAGTGCTGTGAATTAAAGAGGAAATGCACACATAAGTGTTCATACAAATGGTGTTGTACACCAGAAGAACTGGTCTTTTTGTTTTGGTGCTATGTGCTTCCATGTGTCGACTGCATTTTGTTTTATATGGCATTCTGTTATTATGCAGTATTTTGTGTTGGGCATGAGAGGACGGAGCAGAGGATGAGGTTCCGTTTAGTGGCACCCTTGGCACCCATCTAACCTTGGCATACTGCTGGGCATGCTCCACTGGCCCTGAACATGCTGAGGTTTGAATCCAGAAATGCCTTTGTGCAGCACAGACTACCAGAGGAGATGTGGGAGGCTCCATTAATATATCCCCAACTGTATCAGTCAAGACTCCATAGCTAAACCCACAGATTAGATCTCCAGTTCATCTGCAATACCTGAGGAGCATATGCTTCAAAATGTGATTCATCTTAAAAAAATAAGCAGTAATAAATAATAATAAAGGGCTATAACCAGTTTCCATATATCTAAATACATATAATAATTTACCAATTTGCCAAATCAGTTGCAGTACGCTCAGTGCATGCAAGGTCAATTTGAGTCGTTGTTTCCTTGTTTGTGTGTTTGTTTGTTTAATATAAACCATGAATTATAATTCTGGCAGCACAGCACAGCCACATTAACCAGGCATGGCAGTCTGGGACGGGGTCCAGCTGGAAGCATGCAAGGGATGCTGCTTTCCCGCGACAAAACTAGCTTCACTGGCAAGAGCTAAACAGCTTCTCATTTCCACATTATCGGTAAAAAGGGGAGACATTGGAAAGCCAAATCATCCTATGTTTTATTGTAAATCATTGGACTTAATTTACTTACTTTCTTGCTGTTGCTACTCCTTAATAGTTTTAATTATATACATGATTTATAGATTGGCTTTCAAAGGGTTTATCCCACCTGTGCCAGAAGTAACTGATAAGATTAAGGAGGGTCTTATTCTATATCCCCAATGGAATTTAAGAGACATGATTATTTCCAAATCTTTCTTCACTATTCATCTTCTCCTCCCTCCTGTTGTTTTTTTTTCAGCCTCGCTGGCTATAGTTAGTTTGTTGGATGTTTGTCTGAGCTGTGGTGTCTAGGTGAGGGCTGAGTTCAGGAAAAGTGCATCAGTGTGTGTGTTTGTTGGGGGTGTGTGTGTTTGGTGAGTCCATGGTGACCATATCTTATATTTTACATGGCAGTACTGCATTTAAACTCTGCTCTTGATGGGGAAGGGGACACATATGCACAATGCACTTGAACATAACAAAAACATGCCAAAGGTGCACACAAACACACAATCATGCACAAACACACCCAACCAGTAAGTGTATATCTCCTTTAGTTGTTGGACCTGTCACATTTAGAATTACATACACTTGAGAATATGTGAATGAATGCATTTCATTGGCTCTTTTGTTGTAAGCCCATGTTCTACACATAAACAGGAAACAAACCAAATGAACATACAAACACGGGTGGTGTTACTGTCACATGGCCGCAGTGCGATTAAAATCTCCTTCCCTCCTGCCATTCCCACCGTGCTGCAGAAGCAAGGCGCTAATCTTTGGTCCTCTTGCCTTCATTGGCCTTTACTGTGTACAGCCGCCTTTCTCTCACACTTTCATCACAATCCCATTTCCCCCCATAGCCTGAAAGCCCCCTCTGGAACTCTACCCCGCGCTGCTCTATTCTAGCCGGCCTATGATGGATGGCCGCACCTCAGGTCCTCTCAGCCTGTCCATCAAGCCCTGCGATTAAAACACTTGGAATGACCAACATTTTTCTCTCCCTCTCCCCCCCTTCAACCCCTTGTGCCCCATACCACCCCTCCACTCTCAGGCCACCACCACTGCAGCCCTCTACCCCCTCACCTTTCTCACCCTCCCTCCCTCCAACACTCCTCTCCTGCTTCAACTGCCCCCAGAACCCCACAATCCATCTTGTGGAGAAAAAACATCATTTATTCTGTACTTCCCAGATAATTTACTTTTTCTCTCCCTCTGTCGTTCCTCTTTTCTTTTTCCCCTCCTTTCTACAGGAATTCTCCATTTCCCTATAAAATGAAAATTCATCTGGAATTACATCTTATGTCATCATTATGTTTATTAAGCGTGGATGATGTATATGAGGAGCTGCGGCGTGCTGCTGAGTGCTTAATGATGCATAAGATTAAGCCGAGCCTCTCAGCTGTGCTGAGACTCCCCTCTGCTTCCCAGGCTGCAGACACACGCTGGGGGAACAGGCTCCAAACGGCCATCAGGTGAACAGGGGAAGAGGGAAAGACTACATCCTCTTTGTGTGTCAGCAGAGAAGGAGGGAAAGTGTGCAGTTGGTGTTCAAGAGTTGTTGATAGGGGAGGATCAGAGAGTTGGCTCGGACTTCACAGAAAGAAAAAGAGATGGTGTTTGTATCAGTTTGTTGGGTGCAGTCAAAACGAATTTCTGGGATCCTGTCCACACATAGTAACTACTACAGTCATCATTTTCAGTTTTAATCATGAGCTTCTCCCTGTTACCTCCCCCAATGCTACAAACTACATATCTCCCTTTTTCTTCTTTGATCTTTTTGATCTTAGTTCACACGCACATACAAAGACACACATTTAGCGGATTTGTTCTTGGCCTCCCTCTAGCTTAGCAGCAGAAGCACCAGCAGTCTATGACAAAAACATTATCCTTCTGGTACTAAACAATCCAATAAACCTCTCCACGGGGAAGAACTTAACCTCTCCTCTGCTGATGCTGGCTTCCAGACCACGTGACTGCTGCCACAGTAAATTCAAATCATTAGTTTTCTCACTCCGCCATCACACAGGGAAGGAAAAAAATCTGCCTCTATTAGTAATGGAGACCTCGTCAGAGACCTTCCTCTGAGAGCCCTGCCTTCCCAATTCCCATAGGAAAAATCCCCAGCAAAAAACTAATTCTACTTTTAATAATCTGTCATCAGGACCAGAGGCAGTCATAAATTATGTGGGGAGCATGAGCGGGAGCGGGCCACGAGAGGGAACTCAGGGGGAGAAATCAAAGCCTGAGTTTGACAAACTTTGCTGAAGATAAATAATAACTTACAAACAGGATTAGTTGTAAAGTCATGGCTGAGTGCCCTGCCAAGCAGTTTCCCTAGCAGTCTATGCAGGATGAAGAATGTACAGACACACCTGTCATTAGCACCCCCACCCCCCCTCCACATATCCCCCATCCTCTCTTTTCATTCTCACTCCCCCGATCTCTCTCCACTGTCTTCGCAGTCCTGACAGACCCCCTTTGCGTTTTTCTCTTGCAGCGAAAACGGTTTGTGTTTCATCATTAGCCCTCTTGGTTCCCAGGGACAGGTGCAGGAGGAGTTGGTGGGGATGTAGGAGAAAAAGAAAAAGAAAGGTGGTTAAGAGGCAGTATTAGTGTAGTGTGGCAGGGGAAATGGCCTCTTCCTCCACCCTTAAGTAAATAAACAGTAATAACCAATCAGCCCCCTCCCATACATACACATACACAACCACCAGAGTACTAATAGCAAATGGAGCTGGGATTTACCCTGAGAAGCTGATGAGACACCATCGATTGGGATGATTGGTTTCTGGGCATCTTTGTGTGCAACCAGCGTAAGTGTGTCTTTATTTGTGAAAATGTCTGGAAACTGTAAGTGCGTTATGTTGTGTGTGTGTGTGTGTGTGTGTGTGTGTGTGTGTGTGTGTGTGTGTGTGTGTGTGTGTGTGTGTGTGTGTGTGTGTGTGTGTGTGTGTGTGTGTGTGTGTGTGTGTGTGTGTGTGTGTGTGTGTGTGTGTGTGTGTGTGTGTGTGTGTGTGTGTGTGTGTGTGTGTGTGTGTGATACTGAGTTGGCGAGTGAAGCAGCCAGTATTGGAACAGAGGGCTCTGAGCCGTGGGGTTGTTCTCTCACTGTTTCCATGTCAATATTTGCTGGAACGATCGACATGCATCATAATCGACTCCCTCTATCAAACCGCGGCTAAAGGCCCATCTCCATCAGGTGACAGAGACCAGTCAGGTGATGAATCCCCCCCCCCCCCCCACACACACACACACACAGCCAACCACGAGGGGAGGAACTGGCTGAAATGAGACAGGCATGTTCCCACAAGTCTGTGTCAAATCTCTATTGATTTAATCATCAACAGCCACTCTCTTGGCTTACATAGTATAGGGTCACATGGTGTGCTGCAATAGCTAACTTTTCTAACCTCAAAAGACAAACAGGGCATCACGGATATTGTTCTCTTGCTACATTGTAATCTAATTATTTGAGAAGTACTGTTGTTGTTGCACATTTGTATTAATATACTGGAAGGCATGTTTCAGAAACATGTTTTCTATTTTTTGGAAAGAGTGGCAGTATTGTTTTTTCTTGTCCAAAAATCCCATGACAAAGACCAATGCTGACAAGGAATAGATCTTACTAACAATATATAATGTATTCCTCTATGCCAAATATTTGTTCAGAAACCACCCAAAGACATTAATTAGCCCCTCCATATGAAATGGTCCTTCTTTATGATATACACTGAATTAGTTGTTTATTTTAACTCTGATTAACATCGTCCTCTTTTCATAAAACCGCTCTTAACACTGATGTGTGCAAATCTGCTGCTGAAAAAGTCTGGATTAAATTATTATTTTAGGATTGTTAGGACAGCATTCGCACAACAAACAACAATGTCCAGCTGTTTTAGTAATTAAGCAAGCCTTATTTAAAAATGTAACTATATATGTGTGACACATACATGTATATAATATGTACTTATTCAAAAAGAACAACAAGGCTTGGCAGTGAGAGCCACAGACAGGATAGGAAAGTTGAAAAGCATTGATTTTCTGTATTTCAGTCTTATTTTTTATTTTTAATTTTTTTTATGGTTATTTCAGTGGACAAGTTTACAATATTGAACGTGTGGAATAACATCAGCCTTATCCTCTAATCAAAATGTATTTCAATCAGTTGCAACTGGTTTCCTACCTATGGAAAACCACAAAGTGGTTTGTGCTAACTTCCAAATACAACCCTAAACCCTCCCGTGCTTCTGTCTCATTGAACACAACATAAAGAACGCACCTCAAGCGTGTCCCATGAAAAACCCTGAGAAAATGCAAACATGCAGTACTGGGATTTCAAACCCGGCAAAGTCAAGTGCTCAATTTTCGCTCCATTCTCAGGCGATACCAAAGAAGCTCAATCATACTGGGACAGTAATATGAATCAAGGACAGCTCACTCACTCTCAATTGCAGCTTGGTCTAACTGGGACCACGGGTAAAGCAGAAACTGGATTCTCAATTCAAATGGGAGAGCGAGTAGGCCAGCCGGACTCTCCCGCACGTCTCAGGGCTGATAGATTACCTACTGCACTAAGGACAAAGGGAATGAAGATGACTACTCTGCCAAAGCTGGCTACAGATGAGACATGCACGGCTGACTGACCATGGTACACCTCTCCCATTTGTCTATGTGTTCAAGCTTTGCACTACCTATGACAAAAGAGTCCGTACACTACACTATTGACATATAGTCTCACCTTAATATTGTGGAATATCTTGTTCCAACTTTCATTTTGAGTTAGATTTGGAGCATGTTAGAGCATCCATCAACTGGATTGGCCACTTAATGTTCCATACAGTACATGCTTCTATTTATTACGCAAAACGCGCGATGAGGGTATAAATCCAAATAAATGTCAGTCAACTTGGTCTCAAAAGTTAAACAATAAATCTAGGAAGAAGCTTATGAAATATTTTTTGCACCTTGATCCATGTAAAATCTGAAATACGTCCTTTGGGAAGTACTTTCTTGGACTTTGGAGGCCTTTTTCAGAGCAGAAAGGCATATAATTCTGCGAGGTAGCGATATTTTTGCACTGAGTACATGATGTGCCATCCTCACAGATTAACCTAGATGTTCTTGAGGCCAGGTTCACTTGTATCTGAGCCACAGTCGTATATTACAATGCAGCTGAGGTGGCAGTGGCAGTAACTCATTCTTTTCTATTCTACTCTGCCTCTGCATATTCCACAAAGCTCCCGCTGCTCTGCACTTAGAAGGTCACCTCTTTCATCAGCTATTCTATTTGCATTCCAAATCGTACGTACATGAAAAATGTGCCACTGAGTTTTCACGGCGGTCCTTCGAAGGCAGATTAGATAGAATTTGCCATACGAACCTTATGCATGCTAACCTTTGCAGATGGCCCCACTATTGTGGAGAAATGGATTGCCTAATAAACCATATCATCCAACATATTTGCCGCTTGGCTGACCAAATAGAGGCTGTGTTTTTTGAGCAAATTTCCTTTGTCAAATTTGTCAGTGTTCATGCCGCCGTTTTAGGTTTGGGTCACAGAGAGGAGGAGGCAGGATCTTTAGTGTATCAGGTTAAAGTGCCGAGCAATTTGGACCAATTCTGAAGATGAGATTTTTCCACTAGATTTATTTCATCAGAGGGACATATTTCATATGCTCTCCATTTGTTTGTTGTGTGTGTCCTATTCCCTTCTCCCCTCACATAACCTGCATTATGTGCAGAACTGTTTGACAATGATGGACAATTTATGGCTACTTATTCCACCAGATTAATTGAGACAAATAAACAGTGACCAATAATGGGTTGGCCCCCTTCGTGTCATTTGCAATATATCCAGCCTTTTCTCTGTAATACATAATGCACTTTATTTGACGTATTAAATCTCCATGAAGCTATTGCTCCTACATGTCCTTCAACCATACTATCATTCATCTTTATCAATCACCATTGAATTCCCAACATCATTTCACTTCTATCTATAATTACCATTGGGCCGGACGGCACTGAAGAAACAATGCTACTTCTAAGCCTCGCAAAGGTTTTCACCAGAAATCTAATTTCACAGCGGAGCCCTAATTCATCGCTCCCAGAAAAACCTCTTTCATCAAACTTTGCATATGAGCAGCCAAGTGATGCACAGGCTCTTAACGGCATGCTTTGCCTCCTTTGGTGAGTTGGCCAACCAATCCATCTTCCTGAGTGTGCTCAGAGCCGAGGAGTGGGCAACCGATGCTCCCGTCACCGGGCTCCTGCGGGAGATGGATTGGGGCTCCATCGGCCACCTCCAGTCCGGTACCAGCCCAGTGGCACAATCTGGACCTCAGCACTGAGAGCCACGTGGTGGGCCTTGTGGGGCTCTATGAGGGGGCTATGAGAGGCAGGATGGAGGATGCTGTGTCTCAGTCACTCATGTAGAATCCAGATCCTCTGCTCCACGGGAGACGGAGCTGGACCTCCTGTTTGTGTACCACAGAACAGAGTGAGGGTGTCCAAGTCATTGCCTGCCTGTGCAGCTGCTAATGCCGGCATTTTATCTACGACAAAATGTCACACCATAATGTAATCATCAGCAAAAGAAAAGAAAACTTACTGTCACACTGACTTGTTTAACATATTAAAAGGCAGATATTGCAATCTACTGACTTAATGTGTGACCTCCATCTTAAGTTATGTCCTTCATTGGCTATTAGTCACTGAACTGTCTGACGGAACAACAAATACAATAAATGATGGCCCTGATTCCTCTTAATCTAATACGCCTTTTAAAATCTACATCCTCCCTTAAAATAGCCTGTCCTTCAGCCGAAGGAGGAGTTTTGTTTCATCCCTTTGTATCGTTCATCTTGACTGGCTTTAAAACTGAAGTGAAAGCTTCTTTTATTAATCACAAAGAGCTCAAGTCAAGGCTTTTCACTCCGTCGCTTGCATCCAATTTACAGCAGCGATAATTCATGCTATGCTAAACATTTCTTGTAAAATGTCACTTTGTGTTTGTAATTAATTTCTAAATTAATAAGCAAAATCTTTGAGTTATGGCATCAAACCCTTTACCTTGGTCGCTAAACAATGCATCAAGGTGCCACCTGGAATGATCGAGACGATAATGAGAATGTGACTGTGGGGAAAAGAAGAGATGAACACTTCACAAAGTTGGCAGCTTGTTTCAGCGTAGAGTAATGCGACAAAAGTGTCTGCAAATTACAGATGATCTATCTCTCTCTTCTCTCCTATTCTCCAAACTTTGGGAGTTACAAAAAAGAACACGCCTTCACTGTCTTCTCCTGCATATTAGCACTATCACTCACTCTGTCTTCTTTATCTCGCCGCTGACCAGGGTGGCCTGGTCCATAGGATTGCAAGACATGCTTCCAAGGAGGGAGCTGTGTGTTAGGTTACCTCCTATATGGGATATCATGTGTCCTTCATCTAATGCAAGCTATGGGCCCTTGATCAAAAGGAAACTAAAGAGTGGGGGGTCAAAAAGAGAGGAGGAGACGTTTCTGTGCCCTCAGAGCTCGGACATGAGGGGCAATACACCTGTCAAATGTGAAACAAGTGCACACATCTCTGTTTATAAATATGCATTTCTAGCTTTAAAGACTATGAGATATGCTGTGGGATGTTAAATCAAAATGCTCTAACTTCATTTTCAAGTGTTACATGTAGAGTTTTTTCAAGTAGCCCATCTCCGCTCCTTCAATGCCATTGATGGCAACATCCATAACCTGTCCTCTGATATTTCATTCCCATACGGGTGCCTTGAACCTAAGATGTAATCGATACACAGACACACAGGCCTCCTGTGTTATTACAAGGGGGACAATGTCTGCTCAGCTTCCCGTGCCGTTACACAGTTCAGGCTTCCAATTAACCTGAGCGGATCCCCATGCCAATCACACAGGGCTTCTATCGACAAGCCGCATGAAAAGAATAATGTTGTTAGGATGATGTAGCTCACGGTAGGAGGGCTGCTTCTCCCCCCTCCCACTGCTGACAGGGACCAGTGTTGTAGTCATTTATCACCTCCTCTCTGGTCACTGAGGGGCCAAACGGGGCTGCACGCCTCTCACACCCTCCCTCCGCTTCATCGGACCACCATCTGAATAAGTCTGATTACAATAATAACAAACCAGGGAATAAATCTGAAATTTGTGGGCGAGCAAGACCGCCCGGCTCTGCTTTCAAACATCCACAGCCAGTGCTACGTTGTTTCAAACATCCACAAATTCTCATCAGTATCTCGGACAAATGCATGTTGTCGGAAGGCCTATTGTAGATATGTAAATAACATGTTACCTTCTATTTTATTCTTTATCCTTTATTCCCTTTTGTACATCTCTTGCGTCACCTGTTTCCAACAATTACAGCTTTATGTTATAAACTCAATTTTCCTAAATCACTCTCCTCTCACAATTGTCAAATGACTGCAAATACAGTTAAGTGTTGAAGTTGAGTTGTCATGGTATTTTAGACAAATGAAGAGCAAAGACATCGTACAGGCATGATAACAATATAATCCAGAGGTTGTGAACATACCTGTTTATTTGTCAGCGGTGACACTTTTTATAAATCTTCTGTGAAAACAGATGTGCTGTAACTGTTGGACTGGGACGGGAGATCAATCCATTCATTTTTCTCACGTCTACTGAGAGACAACATACAAATTGAGACTGTATCTAAGTTACAATAGCAGCCAAGTGTGGCCTACTAGGATTTCAGGAGTGATTGAGAGTGTGTTTAGATGCTCAGGGCCAAACTCTAAAAGCACTGTTACATTGACAAGGCCGATGTAGAGGAAGAATGCTTCTCAAAATGTACTCCCCCTTTCTTGGGCATTGCTGCCACCGGCGACTTTGATATTGATTATTGTGAAACGAAAATCAGCTCAAGGAGCACGATCATTAAGACAAATGCAGTTCCACTCAATGCCAAACGCACAAAGACCTGACATTCACTGAGGCTTCTCAGAGTCACAGTTTAGGAGATACACAAGTCCTCTGTGAACTTTACCTTTATTGTGAAGTCCATACAGAACGATACGCTCATAAAAATAAGATATATAGTCTAATCAATTCTGTGCACTTGAGTATTTTTGTTGGATAAAAAAAACCTACTTACATTCCGGGACTTTTGAAGATTTCAGATCCTTTACTTAGATAAAATAACAATATTGCAATTCTCTATTCAAACTAGGAGTCCTGGGTTGATAATGTTTTACGAGCATAATGTACTTAAAGTATCAAACATGAAAGTACTCATAATACAGAAGAAGTATTCAGCTGGTACCTTAATGCCTGAGGACAAATCATTCCTGTCTGCTGTGGTTTAAAATGAGGACAACCTGAAGTGGACAGTGTTAGATTGCAGTGTAACCTCAGTACATCACCACATTATGAAGAAACACTATAATATATTACAATTTTAGGACACGTGTAAAATACACTAAATCAGATGTATATGATGTACGTTATTATGAACAGCGATATTTTCAAACTTGACTCATAAGTGTGATCAATTTCTCTTGTTTAGCACAGACATAGCTCTGACTTGAGGATGTCATTGCAGATTTAATGTGGCCCCATACCTTTAAAACTTTCCATTTGTTATGTTTGGTCATCCCATTAGTTGCCATTTATTATCATTAGTGTGATAGAAGCCTCTTCCTTGCAGAAGCATGAGGAAAAAAACTCTACATTTTCACATTAGACGGAGCTCCACTGGTGCGTCAGATTAATGTTCCTTTCACAAAAACAGAAAAGGTAGGTGGAACATCAACTTCAGGAGCCCCACAACTATTACATTATGCTGTCTGTTTATTTGCTTATTTCCTCGATGGTTCGCTAATTTCTGTCGTTTTTCTCATGATGTTTAGAATTATAGCTCGTCTTTGGTCTAAGTGCATTTTAAGAACCTGTTATTGATGCTTTGGTTGTTTGGTGATATTGTAGAGTAAACCTTCACTTAGGATACATTTAGCCATCGTTTGAGGAGCTCGTGGGTAACAACAATTTCATGCCCCAGATTTCAACAAAAAACACAATGTTGCATATGAAAAACAATTATTATTTGAGAGATTTGACTGATTTGGTCAAGAATTACAGAACGTTTAATATTCGCTATAATTTGGCCATTCACCAAACATTCCAGATTCAGTTCCTCCAAAGAGGAAGTATAAAGAAGAATTAAATTGAATGTCATAACACATTTTTTTAATATTTTGTAATCATGCCTGAACTGTATCCATCTTGTTGGAGAGGGCCGGTCTGGATATGTCCGCCCCAGGTTCATGTCCCTTTGCTGCCCAGTGTGAGTGATCAGTAACACGCCCCCCCCTCTGTCGCTGATTCGCTCTGTGTTACACCGTGATTAATGGTTTTCTTAATGTACTTGTGGCAGTAATAGAAGTCTCTCACGACTAACCTTGCATAAAAATGCAAATGAATAGAGACAAACTGCAGGAAAAAACACAATGGGCAGGGCTAAGCCTCCGAGCCTTGGGAAGTGGGTGTGCATATTTCTTTATTTCAGGGAGAACAACTTCAAATTGTAAATTAGCCGTTGTTGCGCTGGAATAATTAAAGATCGTAAGATTAATTCAGGGTTGAAGAGGAAGGCCACCGGAAACCAGAGAAACATGTTGGATCAAACAGTTGACCCAAAGTCTTTCTATTTGAACAACTTTTTTATTATATCCAAATGGGTTACCAGTTTATTTTAACTGTGCATATTAGGTTTATATAGGCAATGAACAATGAATTCATGTTTTAAGACCCTAAAATGTTGTAAACATATATAAAGGCATTTATTTATTTATACACAACTTTAACTAACTATATTTATTTATTTATATTTACGCACATTTAATCATTCTCAACAGTATAACCAAAATAATAATTTTATAATAAGATTAAATTAACTTTCATCATAATTATATTTAATACATTTATGAATTAGGTATTCCTTTATTATTTTACAAAATGTTATAATTCTAATGACAATGGAGCAAAACCAGGCGCTGAAAACTCTCCAATAAACAGAGGAAGTGGATCTTCAGGTTCTTTTGTCAAACTATTTTTAACTAATTCCAAGGTCAATCACTGATTTCAAAGATACATTTTGAAGTTAAAATGTTTTTGTCAGAGTATTTCATATAATAGTTGATATTGAGATTTGAACAACTAAGAATATGTTTTTAAAGGGTAGATTTCAAACCTTAAAGGTGGGGTAGGTAATTTTGGAGAAACCAGCTTGAGTGAGCTAGAATTTGAAAACACACAGCCGGAACAAATCTGCCACTTCCTTCCAGAGCCCCTCCTCCAACACACACGAACGCGCACATGACCAATGAGGGCACGAGATAAGTTTGTGCACAGATGGAAGGCTGACAGGCATGTAGGCCACCCAGTTATTTTAGCCGGGCCGGCTAAAATGATTGGACGTGCTTTTTACAGTACTACAGTACGAATTCCACAGATGACATTTTTTTATGGATTTTTTGTGAAAGCACTTAAAGATATTCATTGCTATCGGGATGTTAAGAGCATTCCATGGAATATAACAAAAAGTGTATCTCGAGCCAGTTTCTCAAACTTACCTGCCCCACCTTTAAGATCAAGTTTAACATACGGTAACATTATTTGTTTAAACATGTTTTTTACAACTGCTTTTACACATCTGAATAATGATGTACATGTTTAACAGTTATGAAATGCTTTACTGTATGTATACACTGGATTTGTAATCACTGTATATCATTTAAATATGTTTTATCTTTCATTTACGAAGATGCCTTTCAGGAGGAATTATAGATGTTAATCAATACAATAATAATACATAAAAGTGCACTCTGACTCCTTTATAGGGCATTACTCGTTATGAATACTAATTGTACAGTTATTTGCCTCAAATATATATAACTGCCGTACACTTTTACCTTTTTTTCCCTGGTAAGTCATTTAAATAAAATCCATGGCATCTACCTTTTTCCGAATGTGGATATAGCTACACTGGAGCAATTACATGGAATAATAATATTTCAGAAGTTTACTTGACTGCGTACATCATGATTGCTGAGGCAGTCTGTTCATCAGTAAGTTTTTTTCCCCCTCTTTTATCATCATAAATAATGTTGATTAATTAGCAAGTCAGAATCACTGAGGATAATCCATGTAGAATATATCACTGTCAGGAGAACTGTTGAATATTGCATTTGCACCAGGAGCGTTTTAATCACAGAAATCTTAACATATTAATTAGGACTCGGAAAAGAAACATAACAGTTGGAAGTAGAGACCTGAAAATAACTTTTGGACCTTAGATTTTGAATAACAACTGTTTTCCTCTCTTGAGTGCTTTTTCCTCAGCCATTGGTTGTCTCCTATTTGCGTCAGTTATTCCATCCGTGTATTAAAAACATAAACTTTACATCTGCTTTCAGTGCATCTCATTGATCAAATGATGATTTTAGTTTTGGGACAGAATCCCAAGACCAAAGCTCGCATGAATTGATATTAACATTAATAGTCTGTGTATTTATAACATGATACAGATCATTCAACTGCATTATAGGGTTATACAGGTTTCCCCAAACTTTTATAAACTCCTTAATGAGCCACTCTTTTGCACTTGCTGACATGTTACTTCACTACGATGAACATTGGCATTGCTGCTGCTGTAGGTACTTGTCAACAGCTGAAAATGGCCCCCAACAAATGATACAGTACTGTACCAATCTTTTTAGAAATGTAACTGTAAATTATTTAAGATGTATGCCTTTGGTGGAAATTAATTAGCACGGGGTGCCACCGACAGAACAGGGAAGTCTAAAAGCTTTGGGAGGCAGACTTATTTACGTTTTATGGGGGTGCTGGACAATAACTTAAATATAGAAAGTTGATGCTACAGAATGCAGTTTTTTTTTTTATATCTGTCAAGTACTTCAGAAACTCGCCACAACATTATTTGAATTTAGTTGCAGTTGTCAGTAATTATTTTATTTATTCTTTTCTTGAAGCTCCATTTCGATAAACTGATGTTAGTATTGTTCCCACCATTCTGTTGGGTGGGACCAACCATGTCATTAAAGCTTTTAGGTTACTCTAATAAATAAGTCTCATGAGCAGTTCTTTACACCTGAGTCTTGAAGGGCAGACCATCTATTTGTATTTATTTTGTTTTTTTTAGAAAGGGGCAGGTCATGTAAGATTGTATTCTTCTCCCTGCTCCTTTTCACTCAATGGTGTGTTTATAGAGGCACGTTTTGTTGGCAATTATTGTACATTTGGTTATGCGTACCGTACCATGAGCGGGAAAATAAAAATGAAATTAAAGTCTGCACTAGAATAAAAAAAAATAGTCCCAGTCTTCTAGGTGTAAACTGGTTAAGTCACAGTGAGGGGTTGTTTTGTAATAGGTCTGAGTTTAGTCATCTCTTCAGGCTCCAAAAAGCATGTTTTACTGCTTTATGAAGCCATGACACACTCATATCATCCTTTATGAAGCCAGCAACCAGCCTTCTAACACACAAGCCCATCAGAGCCAATCCCATCAGAAGGATGTGGGGCACAGATGAAATTGGGCTCTTTAACTCCCTGTACCGTAACATGCTAATGCAGGACAATGACTCGCTCATTGCCTGCTATTATATAGTGGAGGCCCAACATGAGGGCTGTGACAGAAAGGACTGTATGATACATGAAAATACAGACTGGGCCTCATAGAGTGAGAATCCAACTTTTACTGTCAAGTGTGGTGTTGTTGAGGAACATCCTTCAAAGTTGGAAATGAAGATTGATGTCTCATATTGCTGTTATTAATATATTGATGGTGCTGTCAAAAACATTACACATACATTGTTTTACTCCATATTGATACATTAGCCCAGGTAATTGATGAAAATCCAGTGAAACTCCTTAATTTATTTCCCCTTACGCTATCTGTCTACCATCTGTTCCACTTGGAGTTCCCCTGGGATGGTTTTGATTGGTTGAAGAAATCACTGCTGATGGGAGTCCTGGGTGCCCAGCAGTCCAGATTAGCCTCTATAAGAGCATCTTATTCTGTGCAGAAAATGTGTTTTTTACAATGAACATCTTGCGTTCAGAATTAAACAGTAATTAAACACTAATCAACATATTAAATGTAATTTTAACACTTTTAAAGTTTCAAAAAACATCAGTTTAAGTATTGGTATTATAAAATATAACACGTATGTAAGTGTTTTCTCAGAAATAACATTTGTTAACACATGTTGCCTCCATTTTAACAGTGTAACGGTTCAATAGAAATTCATAAACACACAATTCGTACCAAACAGTAAACATTTAGTAAACAATGTAAACTCTGTTTCTGTTTTTATTTAACATTTAAAAAATGTTATGAAAAATTGCAACACATAGAGGATTTTTTGTCATGACATTTAAATTCCAAATGTATGTCATTTCCATTAAATATAAATCATTTCAGCAAGATTAGTTTTCTACAATAATCTAAAATATGCTGACAAATATGCGCTGAACCTTTGTGGACCTTCAAAATCTGTTTTTGTCCATTAAACTCATCCTTAGATTGGTATAAGTATAATACAATGATCATTACTAAATTAGAATAGTCAACTTATCAAACCCATTTTATGCACAACATTACTTACCACAATAGTTGCAAGTACTTCTATTATTTCCATATGGTCAAGACAGAGTTGATTTTCTTGCTAAAAGTAGAAAAATAAAGTTAGTATACAAATAAGGGAAATAAAATAATTGCTGTAGATTTGGCTGTGAGTAGTTACGCTAACAAAAACATCTGCTGTGTGGAAAATGCTGTTAAAATAGAGCAAGACAAGAACACCATTTTTTTTTTAACACTAACCTATAAAGAAAACACAGTGGAGGACGTTGTGTCCTTCAGGGGTTACATTTCATGAGGCTGTGTTTCATGGTGAAGGTAGGAGTTAACCAGTCACCACTCATGATGTAACAGTCAGTTTAAGATTCATGGGGACAATCACAGAGTCATAAAACATCCCCATGACACTGTCTGAGTTCATTTAAGGAAAACAGATTAGACGCTATTAATATATCAGTTTTTGTTGACAGGGTTAAACCAAGAGATTTCCCTCAAACCAGAGTTAAATTAACCCTTCAAACTCTGATGATCCAAGCATTACAAAATATACATTAGATCTAAAATATGTATGCTTATGGGATGGGAGAAGCAGCAAAGAAGGATGGGGGGCATTTAATCTCTCCGTAATCATGAGGGTCGTTGATGTGAAATGAACTGTAGCCACTCTCCTTGACCAGTTCGCAGTGGTCAGCGGTCCACATCCAGGAGACTAGATTGGATTTATTGCTACTGGGCCAAAGGTAACAAATACATGCACTATGAAGGCAGAGATGGATGTCATTATCACTGGATGGATTTTGTGCCCATCATGAGGGGCAATCACATGGAATAGATTGATACTGCAAGCAATACTTTTATATTAGGCTTATATGTCTTAACTGGCAATTCACTAAACTAGAAGCGGTTGACTGAATGCAAAGTAAGACATCTTCTATAAGAAATACTGATTTTCTTCTATTTGTTTATGCATTTCTTACATTTCTCTCACTGTTTCACTGTGAATTTGATTATCTAAGAATCAGGTCAAACTCTAACTTTTGTTAATACTCTTAAAACCATTACCGGCCAGAGATTTCAGTCGGCTGAGGTGGAAATATCTTCATCTCATCAGCAGGGTCGGCCGGAGGTTCCTGGGATTCCTCGGAGAGATGAGATGAGGTTATGAGAGGTCATGTAGAACAGCTCGGTGTGACAGCAAATCAGAGGCCACCCCTCACAGGAGTCACGTGAAACAAGAGGAAACAAGGGGATCAAACACAAACACAAACCTCTGTGGGCAAACTCTGTCACCTCAGAGCTTTCTGCTGCACCGGTGACTTATGGCCACATTACATCGTCGAAGATAGAAAAATATTTCCACAATTGATGCTCACTAAACACTTTAATGTGAAACTGCTTGGTTTGTTTTTTTAGGAATTATTCTAAATTGCCTTCACAGGCTGTCTTTATTGTGATTTTGTATGAGGAAAATAAAGAAAGCCTACATATATATTTTAAAGTGTTTGGTAATAGATTTTTAATGTTCATTTGTCTATGCCCCGAAGGCTTGGAACTTTGACATTTGAAATAATTGTTGTTCGAAGGATCATCACCAGGGGAGGGTTGTGAATAGTGTAGGGACGATTTGAGTAAATGACTGTGTCAGCCTGTTTATTTGTAACATGATTGCCTCGGGCGCTGCCGCAGGACAGCTATTAGAGGCTCTGGCCATAAAGAGATAGGAAGAAAAGCCCAGCGATCACCCAAAAGTTAGCACTTAATGTGACAACTTATCAGACAAAAGCTCCCCACAGAGAATGTGAAAATGAGAGCGAAAGAGGGAGGGAGGACATCATTGCCTTAAGACAGAATTGTCGGGTAATATAATAGTACAACAAAGAAGAAGAAACTGTATTATAATCACAATTATCTGAAGTGGCTCTAGTGTCAAAGATCACATGTCTATTCAGAGTCCCAAGCATCGTCCCGTATGTTTTAGCATATTGCACAAAGCTGTCCAATCCATGTTGGCCTGAGGGGGACGCAGGGAGCAGAGGCCTGTATTTAATTAGTTGACACTAATACCTCTCGCCTGTGGCTCGACCTGAAGTCTTTTTACTGCCCTGTGTAAGAGCTGCTAAAAAAAAAATCCCAGTGGGCCTGAGAGGATGCATGTCAATCTCAAGATATAAACACAATCGAAAGAAAATTGAAAGAAATACAGGCTAGGACAAAAACAAAAGTAAGTAAGTGAAGATGTGTGTTTTGAAGACAGGTGTTGAATATTTGTCGCTGTATAATTAAAATAAATTATCTCATCTTTTAATGTAATCAGCTATTTTTAGTTACAGAGAAAGAGGGAAAGCATATTTTATCACCCTCTAAATGATCTAGATAATTATCTTTAGAACCTGAGGTTACAATTACTGAATATAAAAATCATGATCTGTCTAAAATGGAGGAAAAGGAACACTTAAAACGATATACTGCTATAATGTGTGTTAAAAGATGCTAACTTCCCTGCAGCTAATTTCAACACATAAGTTAAGTATTAAAGATACATTAACGCCTTGTTCTTCTTCTCCTCCAACAAAATAGTATGTAGATTAAGAATTCTGTGTCCCTGCAACAATCAAAACCATTAAAAAAAAACACTGAAAGACACAGCTAAGTTCAGAAAAGTGGCCCCAGCATCCCAGGTCTCCACGGCGACTGCGGCCCGCCTGAAGAATGCTTGTAATCTCTTTGGCAGGGACGGATCCTGCGGCTCAGGCCGGCTGTGGAGTGGACAGTCCCATTGTCGCCTCAAACCTCAAAGGAGGAGAGGAAGACAGGAGCGCAGGCAGGAGGCAGAAAACAGAAGACTGGGAGGAAAGGGGCTCTGGAGTTAAATATAGTGCAGGGGTGGATGGATTAACGGCGTGGAGTTGACGGTAAGGAGCAGGTAGCATCCCACTTTAATCCTCCTCATAAAACTCAACTTTCCTTTAATCCTTGATGTCCGGGGAATCAATCTGCCTACTTCAGTTATGTATCCTAATAATATTTAGTTTATTGTTTTAAAATGACATGAGGGCGAGTTGGATTTTTTTGTATTTATTTATGAGGAAACTACTTAGCATGTTGCTGTTCACTTTAAACATTAATAAGGTGTTTTGATAGTGAGAGGATGTGACTGCCTTTTCAGTCATTCCCCAGTGGATGATAATATGGAGAGGAAAAGTTTTAGTACAGAGATATATTGTGTGTGTGTGTGTGTGTGTGTGTGTGTGTGTGTGTGTGTGTGTGTGTGTGTGTGTGTGTGTGTGTGTGTGTGTGTGTGTGTGTGTGTGTGTGTGTGTGTGTGTGTGTGTGTGTGTGTGTGTGTGTGTGTGTGTGTGTGTGTGTGTGTGTGTGTGTGTGTGTGTGTGTGTGTGTGTGTGTGTGTGTGTGTGTGTGTGTGTGTGTGTGTGTGTGTGTGTTTGGAGGAGGCTGAGGGGGAGGGACCAAGGTTTTTTATTATGCTAAATCAGGGCCAGTTAGCAGAGGGGGTGGAGCAGAAGGCCAGACAAAGACAGAAGAGGATGCTGCCCCTGGCATTTAAATGGGCAAGAGGGTGAGGAATCGAGAAAAGAAGCTAAAACGACGAGAGAAGAAGAAGAAAAAAGAAAACAAGAGCGAGAATAAGCAGTGAGTTTCTCCAGCATGGCAGACACTTTTTTCTGGCTGCTCAAACAGATGCTGAGGCAGATGGTGGTGAATTAACAGAAGATGGGAGAAGAAGAAATGAGAAAGCCCAAAACGGGCCCATGGAGGGCAGACATTAAAACATTGTGTGTGTTTGTGTAGACACTTAAGTGTGTGTGTGTGTGTGTGTGTGTGTGTGTGTGTGTGTGTGTGTGTGTGTGTGTGTGTGTGTGTGTGTGTGTGTGTGTGTGTGTGTGTGTGTGTGTGTGTGTGTGTGTGTGTGTGTGTGTGTGTGTGTGTGTGTGTGTGTGTGTGTGTGTGAGAGAGAGAGAGAGAGAGAGAGAGAGAGAGAGAGTGCACAGGTCCAGGGGAGAGGCTGTTAAACAGTATCTCAGCTGGGAGGACTAAAGAGGATGGGTGGAGGATTCCCAGTCAGAGATAGAGCTCGCGATAATAATCACAGGCGTGAAATTACAATGCTGATATTTGTTGCACCCCAGGGTGTGGTGTGGTGGGGCTACCGGAGCTCAGAGGGCCCACATATCACCAGAGGCCTGCGCTGGCTGACGGTCATCAATGATCAGAAGAGCGGCCCCTCACACACACCTCTGAACACTGTAGATCCTAATCGCTCAGTGGAGACACTAGACCTGCAGTTAATACAGAAAAGCACAGGGATGAGTGGGAAAATACTTCAACGTTAGTATGATTAAAACAAGTTTTCTTTTTTTTATAACATTTAGAATAAAATTTTTTCGATTGTATTGAATACAATTTGAACATTAAGATAGATTTGCAAACTACTGCTACACATTTATCTCTATGTGAATCTATTTAATTCCACAGAGCCAATTTGGGCTCAAAATGTTTAACTTTTTCTATGAATGAAATAACACATTTAAAGGGAGCCTCTATGGGTCTTTTGGGAGGCAGAAATCACAGATACAGTTGTTTGAGTTGGTGAAGAAAAATAAGTGTGCGTTTTGTACACTCATATACAGTAGAGTCGACAATATACAATATTGAAGTAAAGTGTTTTAATTTTCTGTATTCTACTAGAGTAAGACAGTGCAGTATGTTCAAATGTAAACATTTTGGATTGTAAAAAATTCCAATTTGAAATGTTGGACAAAATCCTAAAGACATACAATTCAAACTGTTGTTATTGTATTTTCTGTATGCTGTGCTTTCCTCTGATAATGACAGAATTGTGTGTAACAAGCAGCATGTTCATCATCTTGTTTGACAGTGAAATCAGAAGCAGGAAGGTGGCTGGACGTATGCAGCATGAATATCAACATGAATATCCTCTTGGCCAGGAGCCAAGCTCTGACAAGATATGACACCACATTTTCTTCCATCCACTCAGTGAAGGGGGGAGAGAGAAGCTCATTTTCATGTCCATCATCTCCTGCTCTTGCCACGGCCTCTGTGAAAGCCAACTCTGCCCCCCAAATTTCTGGGGTGAAAGTGGAAAGTAGATGTGTTGTCAGGGCAAAACTGATAATGGTAGTGGGACACCGACAGATCCCAATTGCCCTGCTTTCAGCCCCTGCCACCCCGAGCTCCCCAACACTAAAGGGCCCACTGACAGATGGGACGGGGCATTGTGGGACAAAGTGCTGAGTTGGCATAAAAAGCCCAACAAAAGGCCTTTTTCTTGGCATCTAAAGCCCTGCACAAATGATTTACTGTTGTGTTCATTACTGTCTGCATTGTCCCTTGCATTCATCACAAGGGCATGTAACCCAAAAACAACTTAAAAATGTTGAAAACTTTTTTAATTGCAATATTTATATTCTTAAGAACTAAACTTGGAAACCGTTTACTGATAAGTTTCAAAGTTCATGAGTCCTCGTTGATGAGTCATGGCTTTCGACTCCCTTTAGGACCCTTTTTGTTGAATATGCTTCTGATTGACTGCTTATCAGCGTTGGGATACATTCAAAGCTACATTCCAAACTGAGTCTGGGACCAGAGCCAGTTGAGCACAGAACCTCTTCTCTTCCCTAATGTGTTTATTTTCAGCCATTTGTAAAGTAGCCGGGTTCCTTAAATGCACGGTGGTTATCACTTCACAGGCCCATTTCATTCAGGTAATCTTCACCTCTCAGCAGAGGGAGAGATAACTCTGGGGATCTATCACCAGAAGGAGCAAAAAGTGAGGGTCATTATAATGTCATCACAAGTTATCCTGCCGGCCCCGATGTCCCAGAGAGTGAATATTGTCCTCTGTAGAGCAGACAGAGGACATGAAAGCAAGAGAAGAGGGACAGTTATAGAAAGAGAACAGGACACGTTGACAGACAGGAAGTGAGAGGAGGAAAATATTTGGAAATAATAACATATTACACCAACACACCTATGCAGAACCATGTAGCAGCATTGTAACATAATGTATAAGCTGCCTGTTATATTTATACCAGAGGGAATAGGCTGGTAAGGATGCACTTTATCTTCAGACATGAAAACAGCCCTTCTGCGCGACACAATCCCAGCAGGGGCTGGTGGGAAATTGCTGTTTTTACATTTCTGTATTATTTTCCCATAAGGAATATGGATAACAAATGAAATATTCAGCCCCATTGTCTGATTTATTCCTTTTATTATCCACAAATATCAGCCCGGCAGTCAAAGGATGCCTCGGCTCATTCAGGGGGCTCTTCCCACTTGGGGCCTGACAGCCTATCAAGTCTCCTCGCATAAACAGGTCAGGATCGTGTGAGCGCTCCAATATGTTATACTTTAAGGTTTCCACCATGCACGATCACTAAACAGAAATAGAAAATTACCGAGGAAACATTCCCAGAGGTGCTCTGTGGGCCCTTCTGATAAAAAAAAATAAAAAAACTACACACATATCACTTGAAATAAACATTTAAATAAATGACATTAAATCCACATAAGAGCCACAGACACTTAAATAATGGGATGCAAAACGTTACTTTCAAACATGTGGTTTCTAGGCAGAGGTGTGTGACCCCCCCCTGCAGTAAAAGCCCCCGTGTTGTCGTGATGTCTGTTTGCAAAGCAGGAGACAGATGCCTAGTTACGGCGCAGTCGTAACACAATGAGCCTCATCAGATATTAGTAATTGACCATTAATGAACTGCCTATGATAGCCCACTAAGGAATACACACAAGGACCCTGGGGATCGTAGGGCGGCGGGGGGAAAGGGCCTCATGGCATTAACATACTCCCAAGGCTACAAGAGGCTTTTAAATGGGCAATCAATAAAGAGCATTAGTTCATCATGCCCTCTGAGGGACCCTGGAGGTGTCTGTTGTGTTGAAAGGCAGCCCAAAAAGGGGAAAGTGTGCAGTCAAGAGCCCTATTCTTTGGGAATGATGAATGTGAGAAATCCAACATGAGCTAAATGTGTTGTCCATGGATGTAATGTCTTATCATCTTATTGATCTGAGAACAAATTCCCAGCGGTGTTGTCTTTCATGGTGGTGAAAATAAATATATATATACTTGCCAAAACTGAAGCTCTTCATCTGGGTTGCACTTCCCAAAAGCCCCGTGGTACTTTGCTACGGGGGCAAGACAATATCAACACTTTTTAACTGCTTCTGTAAAACCAGGACAAGGGCATCACACATATCACGTGACATTTACTGTACATATCCCATTAGATAGCTATGAATAAAGCTAGACCTACACTGCACCGAGCTGTTTTATTCTTAATTTTCTCATCTGTGTTATATTGCACAATGAAATGGATATCATTACATAGAATAGCACTATCGTACAAATACCATGCTGTGTCCTTGAAGGCGGCATAATAAATGGTTCATCACTTGCAACCAAATGGCAAGACAGAATTTATGGCTACTGATCTCTCTCATCATCAGAGCAAAGTACTCTGTAAAAATTTCATTGTAACTTCCTGGGAAATAAATAAATGTGCCCCCTGACCTTGAGGGGAAAAAAAAACCTTCAACCCATCCATCTAGGCGGGGGGTGACTACATCATCCCCCCCTCTCTTTCAATCACCTCAATACATCTTACCTTCTTTGGCACTGTGTCCATACATATTAGGTTAAATATTTTGTATTATATACTAAAAATACTGTTTACTTTAATACTTTTTTATGCATGCTTCTACATGTAACATTAAGCTGCCTTTGGCTCTTTTTCTGCTGTAACAAAATGTACATTTCCCATCTGTGGGACTAATAAAGGTATTCTGATTCTGATTCTGAAAGATAGGTGTCCCACCTTCAATTGTCTATACCCCGACCCCTTGAGATTTGTGCAGCGTCTCTTTCTGCTGTCACTGTTGAGACCCCAGCCCTCCGAAGAGTAACGATAGAAAGAAAGAGGAGTGAGATTACAGAAAATAGCAGATCAGGGGGAGGGAAAGAAAAAGTGTGAGGGGTGGAGGCGAGGAATGACAGGAGACTAATATGCAGAAAGTCTCAGTTTAAATCAAGATAAAAGACAGAAATAGAAAAAGAATAGAGGGAACAAACCCCTGGATGGTGGCTCTCACATAGCGGAGGTGAGTCTGCCCACGCACACTCACATTGCTGCCTGATAATCTGGACTGCCATAAAATTAGAATAGCAAATACCCCACTGACAGAGATGCATGTCCTCCCTCCCTTGTGCCACCATAAAAAAACTCCTGCCGGTCCTCTCCGAACGCCACGAACTTCAATTTAAATTTACAGCGCCGCGAAAGGAGAAGTGATATGCATTCAAAGATTTTAATAACCTATTAAGTTATGACTTCAATTTCATTTTATGAATATTTTCCTTGGGGAGCGCTGCCATCACAAAAGAAAGACAGACATTTAAAAAAGATAAATAGTGCCATTAATCTATAACATTTCTTTCCCATTATTCTCCAAAATGAGAAGTTATTTTTGCCCAGATTGTCATATAATTAGCTCCTTATACTTGACTCACAAGCCAGAAAATGACCATGTTCGAGAAATTTGAAGTCTGTCATTTGGCGGAGAATAAAATCATCATCTGTCTTAATATATTGTCTACTTGACAAGCAGAATGTGAGGTTGATTAAGCTTCAGTAGCTTTATTAATAACAACCACTGGATCAGAGGGAGATAAGTTCTCTACGTTTCAGAGCGACTCGCTGTGAGATGGAGTTGCTGCAGAGGTCAGTAAGTCTGCTTTTGTTTTGAAAAGATCCCTGTGCTATAAATTCTCACACGTCGTTTATAACCTAACATTGTGCTTTACTTCATAAACTGGTTTTAAGCCTCAAAACTATTAAACAACTCATCACAACTCCACTTTGTAGAGGGTGAATGTGGGAGTGCAGCAGGGTATAATAGCTTTAATCTGTCTGTTGTTTGTCTCATGGGCATTAAACACCATCTTGATATGAGTGAGACTACAGTGCACACAGGAGGGGGTCCTCATAATATTTAATAGGTCATCAAAGGGAATGGGGGGTAGACTGCTGACATTTGCCTGGATAGTTAGGAGAAACCCCAGGAGTTGTCATATGACTCATTACCAGAGCACAGTCGACTTGACAGTCGGTTGCATCATCGTTCAAAGAGGCTGTCTGGCAGGAGAATCATAATCCAACACTTATAACTGTTCAAGTCGCAATGGCCCCATTAACTAGCATGATATTTTGATTCTTGTTTCCACCCTGAAAATAGAGACTAATCAGTTAATAAAACTCTATTACTGCCACCGTGGATGAGATAGTGGCTGCCATTAGTGTGAAAACCCTTTGAGTACAGCCATGCCTGCCACAGATATAGATAGATGATGTATTGTTGCAACACTAACAAACTCCTCGCCTACTAACTCTGGCCTAAGATTTAAAAATGGAGACTTCAGCCCAAAGGAGATGAAGGGACATCATTTGGAGTTGCGAACATTTCCGCGGGACTACAGGAATCAGATGTCAGGTGAGTAAAAGGTCATGTAACCTCCAGTTTATTTTTATACTTTAATATCTTTTTGAAGTAAATATAAAGAGAAAAACAAAGCTGCTGTCTTTTTGAAATACAACTTCTTAGTTACGGTAAGTAGTTGTAGTTCTGTCAAAGTTTAAAATGAGGGTTGCATTTGACTTAATTCAAAAATATAGGTGACAGCCCTGTCAAGTTTATGTTAGCTATTTTGTGATGCAACAATCAATTTTGGTTTGAATAGATTAAGATTTTATTTAGGGATTTTGTTAATATTTCCTTGGTTGAGTTCACACAAATCCACAATTATTTTGAATGGTAGAATCCAACACAAGGGATTCGTTTTTGTACCAATAGCTATGCATGTTCCTATAACATCAGGTTCCTCATATCACAAGGCCTCAATCCAATCCTGGCTATCATCATTTTGGGCTGTAGTGTTCTTTAATCACCACAACAAACATTAAATCCAGTTTGTTAGCTTTTGAACAGTTGCATTTTGGAGCGTTACACGAAACCTACAGAAAGCAAACAAAACATTTCAAAAGAAAGTCAGCTGTCAGATCTGTGACCCCTCAAACTTTGGACCGCCCCGCACAGAGCAACACCGCAGCACTCACATACCCCTCGCACATTGATTCCCCTCCCGAGGGCCCAAACCAATTTCTCTTATTTTCAGACACTCTCCCTGCCTGAACCTGCAGTGGCCATCAAAGACATTCATCCATCCGCCCAGGATGACTATGAGTGATCTAGCCACCAAACGATCAATTTGTATCCCTCTCTCTTTCTCCTTCTTTCTCCTTCTCTCTCTGTTGTTTTCCCTTCTCTTTCCCTCTTTGTCTCCTTCACTTCATTCTCTGGCTATTTTGTTGATGTGCTGAATATGATGAAAAAGTGAGAGTGCAGATGTCTCTGACACGGTGGCATGTGAGAGTAACAATGCAATCACTATTTGACCTTGGAGAACAACTAATTCACATGTTCATCTATCTATATTTTTGACACGTGTAACTTTTCAATTCAGTTGAAAGCCTACAAATCATTCATGCAAACATACAATAATAAGTCTTGACTTGCAGGATTTGATTTTGCAGGCCATCAATACCAAGGATCTATAGACAAAAATGCCCTTAAAACTACACCGTAATATATTTTGGTTTGGCTTCCGTGCCACTTTGTTCAGTTATATGTGTCTCCTTCATTCATTAAGCTGTAATTGGACGTGATTCTCACCCAAGAATGCAGAATCCTCAGATTCCTCCAAGGCATGCAAGGTGATGATGACAGTGTTAGAAAGAGCTGTTAATCCATCTTGTAATTGCAGCAAACAGACGGCAGGCTTGATGGTGTCTGTGAAGAGGCTGGAGAGAAACATTTGTCACCAGACGTGAACAATAGGAGGCATATTATGGTATTTCGGTGCATCTGAGAAAAAAGCTTTTGTGTGTATTTGTGGCGGTGTGCAGTGTTAAATCAAAGTCAAAGGCGGGATTGTATACAAGTGATGCTCATTTTAGCACGATATGGCTGTGCATGTATGTTGATGCTAATGTTGTTTGTGTGTGCATGGTGGGGTGTGTGTATGTGTGTGTGGTGGGGGTTCTTTTTCCTTGCTATTCACAGACAATTTGTAAGGCCGGCTGTTGAAGCCAGGCCAAAGCCGTGGAACAGCTGGAGCCCCTCCATGATTGATAAACGTGGCGGCGAGAACTTCATCTCCCCCTGAATGAAGACAAAGGCCCACAATGCTCAGCCAGTGTGTTACGCCTGCCTGTCGTTAAGTGCGGAGTGCGGACCTGCCCCGGTCCTCAGCTGGGGGAGTCGAGGTGCCAAGAGGGAGGTCGGGACCCAAACTAATTACCATTTTATGACAAAACGGTTCTTTTGTCGTCATTATATAATTGATTTACCTTTCAGGGGGAGATCATTATGAAGTGGCTCTGGGAGGGTGGGATGAAAGAGGGCTGAAGGGGATTAGCTTCAGTTGTACATGCTCTCAATGTTATAAAGGTGGGCACAAGCATATGTGTTTCCAAATATGAATACAATCATTTGAGAGTTTGAGAGATGTTATGTTATGTTAGGTGAAGGATATATATTGTTAACAAAAATCATATAGAATATTTTTAAGTATTTGTGTCAGTTATTAAAAACAAAACAATTGTGAATAAATCATAATGGGAGATTAATTAATATTGAAACAGTAATCACTGACCCCATGAGTGGACATGTGCTTTGATCAGCTAGGTGCATCCACCAAGAAAATGACGGTCAAATTAGCATCACTTGCGCATGATTACATATCACCATGTTGTATTGATCCCAGCAGATATCACTACATTTCCCAGAGACATGCAGGATTTAACAGAGACACGTTCAAAGGTCCGTTGCCTCAGAGTCGTAAACTTTTGCTTAGTTTGTGACCCATGCAGGAGCAGGTCAGTGAGTCAAATCAGGACCAGATTTGTCAAAGTCACCATGTGGGGATAATCGTTACACTTGGCTTTGATGAATCCCACACAAGGATCTGTTTCCTGTGACTACACATTGTGCTGGAAATATGTGTGGTGGCATTTGGATTTTCCGGTTGTAGTCTTCTTTGCAGCTAAAGCTAGCCGGCTTTGCTGATATTCCTGCACAGAAACCGTAACTCATACATCTATTCAATGCATTATTTGCTTGTGTGTATAAACCCCTGGCTGCAAGCATTTCCGTCTGTGTAAAACAAATGATGTTTTGTGAACGTGCCCCCAACTTTCATTGTTTGACTCTGAGAGCAATGTATCCTGGGTACATCCATCCTTGACCTATTTAATGGCTGGGTTCTGTTGAAGACCCGCCGCACAAATTGAAAAGTTTTCAGTCACTAAGTGAAATCTATGGCTCTGCCTCCGGTCCAGACAAATTGGGGATTGTTCTATTTTAATTCCAAACTCAATTTCAGACATCCTCCACGCTGCGACAAAGTGGATTTCTGGCCCATCCATTGTGCCGTGCTTGTCGACATTTCAGCTGCCAGGACACACGATGAATGAGTGAATATTGATGAACACAAAAGATGTACCAGGGCCATTTTTTCCTGTTATTGTTGACGTGGAGGTGGGGAAAAGAGGAGAGGCACCCTTTGGAGCCCTCCTGGGATTGAGGAACCCCTCTCCATATTCAGAATATTCCCTGTGAAGTTCAGAAAGAGATATCAATCTCACTTTGAGGCTCTGGGCCTTCATTTGTTTGTGAGAGATGCGGAGCGCTGCTCAGATGACTGTGCCAATTCTTCAAATCCCACTTACAGTAGGAGTTCACACACACTAAAACACACACACACGCATACACACCATGCACAGCAAAGCATCTGCCACTTTCCTCAGCCTGTGTGTCCCGGGCGTCAGTGTCTTCAGCGCTGGAGTCTGCACTGTGCCACTCGGAGGTCTTGATTGAGGAAGCTCTGTTGGCAGCTGAGAGTTAGCAATACAAAATACACCATGGCTGTTTGAGCAGAAGCAACATAGTCTATATTGGATAAATGGGTTCGTTTTTCTTTGTCAAATGTTGTGCAAGAAAAGGCATGTGTGTGTGGAAGAAAGTGGTGATATGGTTATGTAAAATAATTTCATATTGCTTAGCTGGATGATTTTTTCCCCAATGTTAGACACAGATTTGGGATTTTTATGTGTTTATAAATAAAATCACACTTGATCTCTCAACAACAGTACACCTGGATAGAGTATTTTTCTAACTTAGATAAAAAATAAAGGTTAGGAGACTCACGTTTTAAGGCACTGACCACGTAATCGCAATTCATTGTACATATTTGTTGCAGAATACCTCTTCTCACACCCCATTTCCTGTAATCTTAATATTTCTCGATATCAAAATAAAGGCATAAAGCTAAGAACGTAAAATAAACTACATAGAAGAAATGGGCCAAAATCATATGCAAATTAGTATAACAAAAAACTATAATGAATGCCATTGAAAATACAGTGGAAATATCTACTGTACATCCTTCCAGCATAAATATTCAGGGTCTTCATCATTAAAATTGAAGTCATGTCTCACCGTTTTTCAAACCATGTTTAGCCTTGCTGCCTATTTGTATAAGATGGAGGAGGTGCTTGCCCTTATTTGGAGCGGTCTGATAATCATGATCAGAGGTAAGAGAGCAATTTGAGGGAAACACGTGTTAGATTGCTACAGTGGAACATTACACTTGTGCTCTGCATGTAGATGTAAGGTTCTTAGCTGCTGACAGTGCAGCAAGCAGGGCCAATAATGACTCTAAGAAGTGAAATAATTACATGCATCCCCACAAATACAGCCATTCCTCACCTCACTGAACATCCGCTCTCTCTCTCTCATGGTGTGATGTGTCCTCATGTAGCTCACTGCAACAAATAGAATCATGTTATTAGTTACTTATTGCCCGGTAATGTTGAGTATATCACATCATATATATACTTTGATTTTCTCAAAATCCCACTCTCTTCTTTCTGCCTCGGTCTCTATTTGACCATGTTTCCACCTCTCTTCCAAAGACACCAGTGTGGCAGTCGTCTAAACCTGGCTGTGATTTGGTTTTAGCAAGGCAATGGGCCATGCAGGCCTTTTTTCCCCACAGTGGGCTTCTGAGCGGAGTCTTTGCCCTCACACGCGTTCACTTGGGCCTGCTTTACCCACACTATTGATTGCAGGTGATGTTCTGGACTCAGTCCAGCTGACCTCGAAGGGGAGTCAGATACATCATTGTCCGAAGAGGAACCTCTGGAGACAGGACAGAAGCTGCACACGTGTTAAACAGTCTGACTTTGTCCAGCTGCTGAATCTGTCAACAAATGCTTTGGACACGTGTTTGGGCTGCTTAACATGGACCAGTAATTTCAATAGTGAAACAGAAATTATTTTAGAAGCTCCACAGACAACAAACACCCATGATTCAGCTGCCGTGTTTCTTGAATGGCACCACATGGCACTGTTTCCTTCTGCTTGCTAATTAGAAATCTTAATATGTAATAATTTTAACATTGGGTCTAATTTGTGTATCTTTGTTTCTTACACACCTCACAGCAATTGATGGATATCCAATGAGACGCAGAGCCCCTGCCAAAAGGAGTAGTTCTGCAGCTTGTGACACATCGTTGAGGCTGGGGGGGAAGTACGCCTTAAATTAATTAACATCGGACCTCTTGTAGCTGCTCACTTCTGTAAACAAACATTTTAATATGCAGTAATTAATTAAATCTGCCAAGCTTCTCTGCTCCTCCCATAGATCTCCCTTCCTTCTTACTTTCCCCATCTTGTTAAAGTGTTTATTATCTGCTGCGTGAGATGAGGAGTAAATTCAGAACTTTGCCCAGCGCCATCTCTCCAACACACAGATTTCTACATTTCTAACTGCGATCAGATGTGTAATATTGTCATGCTCGTTTCCCATTCCTGCCCAGATGACTACATCACATGTAGGGTGAAAGATATAAGCAGAAAATGTTACTTGGCACTTGTGAGGAATGGACCAATAAATCGTACATCGCACCAGTCCTGCCCTCTCTAATAGCTTCTGGGTTCTGGCTGTGAGAGAACAAAAAAGGTACCAAAGCCTCTTGGGCTACTCTGACCGACTGCAATGAATAATGTTTGGTCTGACAGACAGTCAAAAATGTGTGTTTGACATCCAATATACTGTACTTGTCCACTATGAGTGTGTGTCTTATTTTATGGTCCAATAAGATGTTTTCATGAGATACATTGTATTTCTCTTGTGTTTCTTTATGTACTTGAAGATTAAGCGTTCAACCTTTGAATGATGCTAAGCGTTGATATACTGTATAAGCAGTTGAATTAACTTTACTGCAAATATAATCTCCTCGAGTAGATAAATAAAATCAGATCAATGTTAATGTGTATGGTAATTCTAAAAATAAACAAACAGACATTTACTGGAATTTCTAGGCTGACTACATTAGAATACAACTGTGCCAAATATCAATGGATTAAGATGTATTTGGAGAGATTTCTTATTCAAGATGAATACATTAAAACACTTCACTAAATCCCTCAAATTATCTACAGTGGATAGTTTTGCATTTATCAGACATGGGGTGAAAAAAATATTGCATGAGTTTATGGAAATCCACATCAGCAGGGAATGGATGCAGACTCAAGGGGCATCACTGCACAGGTAAGCTGCTTTTGGAGGGTTCATGTAAATCCTAAAGTCCAAAAGTCAATTACTGGGGCATCTCAAGCGTGTGTTACTGAAAGACTCTGATGTTTTATTGAAGAGAGGCTTTAATTCATCAGGCTTCTCAGCTCCCTTTCATGCAGCTTGGAGAGGGAGAGCAAGGCACCTCCTTCAGATGGCCAGTGTCATATATCACCACACACACACACACACACACACACACACACACATACACACACACACACACACACACACACACACACACAAAGAAAGAGAGAGAGAAAGAACACACTAATGCCCAAAAACAACTCTCAGGTGGTCTGCTTCACTCCACTGACCAGACCATTACCCACCACACACACACACACACACACACACACACACACACACACACACACACACACACACACACACACACACACACACACACACACACACACACACACACACACACACACACACACACACACACACACACACCCCTCTCAGTACAGACCACACAGACTAAGCAATTCATCCATGTGCTTTTCCTGTGCAAAATTAACATTTCAAATTATAAAAAATGTAAATGACAAATTTCATTTACACAAAAAAAAGGATCTCCTAGTGTGACCACCCACAGTTTTATTGACAGTCACCCTTCCTGCTGCATTGCCAGGCCTTGAGATGTTTTATTTTGATGTAATCCTCAGCACCTTGGTAGCTCATTTCCTCACAGCTGGTTTAATGTTTTGGGAAGACGGGAGGTTTTGTTCCAATTGCATTGTACCGCCATTCCTATCTGCTGATCACACTGCGTCTCTGTGCTTTGTTCCTTCTGGAATATTCATAAATAAATACTGTTGGCAGGCTGACACAGTCCCATCACAACGGAACGAGCCCTCTGTCTCTAATGTCTCCACAGCTGGAATGAAGGCTCATGGTGGCATTGCCCAGAGTGAGGCAAGCAGACAGCTTATTTTTCCACCGTGATTAGCCAAACTGTGCTGCTCATATACAAATGGAAATGGGATGTGCATGAGTGTCCTCCTCTCCTCAGCCTCTCTCTCTCTCCCTCTCTCTCCCATCTGTCAAGACAATAGATTTTAATCTTTAATCCATGAGCAGCCATTGAATACTTGAGAATTACAAATTACAGATGTTTTACTGTGTGTTTTTTCTCAGACGACACCTCCTGCCCGCTGTCGGTCGGGCCCTTCAGCTATCATGATGTTACCACACAAAGGTGTTCACACTCGAACGTTTGCCACAAACAAATGTGTACCACAGAGACAGGGAGAGGGAGAGACAAACATACACACGTACTCACATTACACTCCCTCATTCTGTGCCATCATGGTACCATATGACACTGTCATCATTTGGTAATTAAACCCTTGCTGGCTTTAAATATGAAAAGCTGGCAAGAGTTGATGATGATGATACTGGCTGTCGCTCAGCCCAGATTTCCAGCAAACCATCCAGACAACAGGCAGGAAACATATTGTCCCGTTGTTGTCTTAGTTTGGCCATTTCCCATCAGAAGAAAATAAATCTGATGCAAACTATATATTTTAAAAATGAATATACTGTTAAGAGATAATACTGGCATAGTATTTGTAATATTTAAATAATATGTCTAAAGAGCTAACTTCAGACCTCGGGGTGATAAATGATGGGCATAGCCAAGTTTCAGTGGCCTCGGAGTTAGGAGAGGGGGGTGGTGCCAGGGGGGGCATGAAGGGTGAAGGAGGGAGGTTTATTTAATGTTCAGCCCATGAGCAAGTGGGACACTATTTAAAAAAAAAAGAGGAAAGGAGGGGAGGAGGAAGAGATGGCTGTGTGGTGGGGGTCTGAGAGGATGCAGGGTGGAAGTGCAGGTGAGAACTTTAGCTTTGTGTGGAGGGGAGACAGGAAGAGAGGGTTTGAAGATACTTCAACATTAACCTGACCCCCACTCCCACTCACACACACACACACACACACACACACACACACACACACACACACACACACACACACACACACACACTCACTCACTCCCTCCCTCCCTCCCTCCCTTTCAGCCCCCTGGCAATCTTGAACAGAGTAGATAGCATTGACCAGTCTAATGGACTATGCCATAAGATCTCTCTCCCCCCACAACACCGTCCAACCAAAATCACTCCTCTCCCTCAATTTTCAATCTGCCTCTCCTGCAGACTCCGGTCATAACCCGTAAATGTGCTGTGTGGCTCTGAGAAGAGCTTAGGTTCCATTACTGACAGCCCACACAGCTTTATGGCCATTTAAGCTTCTCGATTTGGGTTCCTCCCATTCGGATGTTCCTGCAGACCCCCAGTGCATCGCCTGAACAGATAGAGGGAAAAAACACTTATTAAGGTCATTAATGTCAAGATTACCAAGGCAGACTTAGCTCTTACTGCTGGAAATGTATTTTTAATACTCACAGCAATCAACAGTTACAATTTAAACACAACACTGAGTGTGTGTGTGTGTGTGTGTGTGTGTGTGTGTGTGTGTGTGTGTGTGTGTGTGTGTGTGTGTGTGTGTGTGTGTGTGTGTGTGTGTGTGTGTGTGTGTGTGTGTGTGTGTGTGTGTGTGTGTGTGTGTGTGTGTGTGTGTGTGTGTGTGTGTGTGTGCCACCCTGTAAATCTAAGTTTGTAAATTAACATAAATTAAATATATTGGCTATTTCTTGCTTGCTGTTGATTATTTTGGAGAATTTGGATAACTATAATTCCATAAACTGTTTATGGATTATTATTTTTTTAAAACAACATTTAATTGTATGGATTATTTTATATATTTTCCATACAGGATTATACTATTTAAATTACAAATATAGATATTAATGTGCATCTTTTCTTCTGTTTTAAAGAAAGACATTGCAATGTGCAAGGTTAGCTAATGTTTAAATGACATTTCTAAAGAGTAAGTAAGGAGCAAGTCCTTTTTAAGCTGAGTATCTCAGATATAAAGTGTTCCATAATATCCATTACAGGTCCTTGGTCCAGTGGCAGCCTTATTACCATTTCTGAACTCAAGCACTGTAAAGAGTCTTATAATACAGAATGTTTGTTAAATAGCCGATAGAGAAGCTATAATCTTTTAATGTTGAATTTTATAGCTTTATCACGCTCTGTCGTTCTTGTGGATATTGTAATATTGCATTTTTACTGGTTATTCATCTGTTAATGTTCCAGTTACTAAGTTTTATACTCTCCCTTATACTCTTTTTTGTATTCCTTCACACTGTTAAACACACAGAGAAAGTTTCCTCTGGAAAGTTTATGTATCTGTGTGATATCTGACTGGACTTAATCTCTTGAGAAGCACTTTGAGAAAACTGTGGGCAATGGTCAAAGCATTTGATAAGGAAAAATGCGAAGAAACTCAAAATATCAGATGTGTTCGACGAAGTAGGCTTGATAAATAAATGTATAAGTATTAAGTGAATTCTGAATGTTCACTATTGTTTTATGCCTCTATCCTTCCTGCCCCCACCACCACAAATGTGTGTGTGTGTGTGTGTGTGTGTGTGTGTGTGTGTGTGTGTGTGTGTGTGTGTGTGTGTGTGTGTGTGTGTGTGTGTGTGTGTGTGTGTGTGTGTGTGTGTGTGTGTGTGTGTGTGTGTGTGTGTGTGTGTGTGTGTTTGTGTGTGTGTGTGTGTGTGAGAGAGAGAGAGAGAGAGAGAGAGAGAGGGAAAGAGACTCATTATAATTTAGTAAATGTTTACCAGTATTTCAGTGTTGTCATAAGCCTGCACTTGAACGTATACCTTAGTTAACACAAGTTTATACAAATAAAGAAATCTCATTTTAATACATTATTATTATTATTATTATTATCCAGTAGTGTTTCCAAAGCATGTTGAATGTTGGCATCTTCATGACTAATATCGATTTATTGTTCTGTGTTGATATTATTTCTGCTACAAAAATTATTTTACGAAAGAATACTTTATGAATATAAGCGTTTGATAGAATGACAAAGCTATTCAACCACAGTCCAACTCAATATATTTCCTGAGTTTTCAGACAAAACGGAGTAGTTGCAATTAAATTAAATCCAGACTATTGCAAATATAGTTTTTTTATTATTATTATTATTATTTTATCGATATAGCTGAAACACTGCTCCAGCTGTTTGGTTACTAAAATTGAGGTTTTAAACACAATTTAAGCAAGTTTAACAGTTTGTTTAATTGAGCACCTGCAATGATCTTTTTGTATTTACTTTATCAAATCCTAGTTTATTGGAGCCGGGTTGCTTCCGCTTTTTGTTGTCGCCTAAACCGTTTAGTTTTGGATGATCGGTCAAAGATTCTGACAACCAGCGGGGAGAAGCTCGACGCCCAGCCGGGGAGGGAGCGCAGGAGGCCGGACAGATCTACTGGGCTGCATCGGGGAGACGCACCATTAGACAAGGGGAGAGCCATGCCTCACAGCGCTGGTCGACCAGGTAAGGATTTCTCCGTCTGCCTCATATTAATGTCACTGTTTGTTTGCAGTATGTATTGGAGCACTGTGTGGGACAAAACTCCGAGGAGGCTCCCTACCTATGTGTCTGGATTTTATTTTATTTTTTACTTGAAAATCAAACAAAGCATATAGTTTTCTTTTTCTTCCATATTTTGCAGTAATTTTATCTGTTTCAACTTTTATGTCAGAAATTGCGGTAAATAATGTATATTTTGATATTATTATTATTATTATTAATTGTCGTTGTTGCAAATAATTGCTCGTCTATTAACATCAACTAAGCTTGGGGCTGTAATTGAAAAACATAGATCACAATCTAATTCACCTCTCAATTTTGGGTTTGGATGGGAAGATCAATGGAAAACAGTTGTAATGATCTAATTAATTATGGCAAAATTAAAAGCAAGTACAAAATCAATCTGTGATGGTGTCGAGGATAGAGTCAAATTGATATCCATCTGCTCCCGTTATAAAGCACATGAATAAGCAATCTAAGGACGCAGCTGATATCCTGCAGTTTGGCATAGCCTTCCCATATGGCTGTGGGTGTCAGGAGACACCAAATCATTGTGGGGTAAAGAGACTCCCGCGGTATTATGCGGATGTTTTGACTAAAAGGGAGAAAAGGGGTCCAGGGGAAATGTATACAGTATTACAGTAAATAAATAAGAGTGGAGAGTGAAATGAATCACATCTTGCGCTTGAGTTTATTTAGTGTTTACTTCACTGACACCTTTGCTCAATATAATAGCCTACTTACATTTGTAATGGTGTAATATTCTAAATAGTAAAGAGGCCAATTGTTTAGAATTTGTAAAAAGGCTCATATGGTAAAAAAATCGAAAACGAAACCATAAACTAACGTTCACACAGAGAGCTTGCATGGCGAAAATGTTAACAAGCTTTACACGCTCAAGAGTCAAACTTTAACATGCAGTGGGAAATATAGTGGATCCCAAAGTTGGGGAGGCTGCAGGGGACCTTAGGGGTCATACCAAAATGTTCTAATTGTTGAATTTGTAGTTTATACTCTATAGTCTGCAACTTCCACAAACAGATTTGTACAATCAGTTCAAATTTAATTTTAACATGTAATCACTGTGAACGGTGATAAAAGGGTCCGTCACATGAAAATGTGAACCTCAGCATCGTCTGAAGCTTGCAGTAAAGACACAACAGGAAGATGAAAACAGCAATATCGATTGTTGCGTTACAGGCCATATGTTTCAAAAAACGGATGAGAAGGATTTGTTTTGTCCTCTGAGGAAATTCATCATCCTCCCCTCCCGCCCTGTCTGCTGTCTTTCCACCTCAGTATTTTTATTTAAAAACCAAATCAACGGAATTGTTATTATTATTATTTGAAATATTATTATTATTTGTATTATTATATTTAAATGTACATTAACAATGGGGATAGTGTATTTTAGAGGAGATATCAGAATATAGGCCTACATCTGAAATTAATTAAAAACAACCCATAGGCTTATGTTTAGAAAGGAACGATTGTGTGATTATTCACAGTGTTAGAAAATGTATAAGAATCAACTGTTTTCATAGTGCGTGACAACTGTGCCGAGGCTCTGTATTGTATAATGCAGTCACAAAAAAATCGAAAACAATAATCGCATTAGGTCCTTGGTGGCTGAGGTTTTAAAGGGGTGAATCAGGACTAACAGTTTCTTAATTATCACGGAGTTTGTTTTGCTGTAGTGCTGTGACATGGGGACGTCATCGTAGCAGTGCAAGAAGTACGGGGGGCAAATCGGGGTGTTGTGGGGGAAATAGCAGCAGCTTTAGGGCAAAAGTGCACTGACGTGTGAAATTACAGCCCATGGTGCTACATATTGTACCAGAAGCTCCCTCCCCAAAAAAAAAAAAAAAACAGAAACAAAAAGAGGAATCGTCCTCAAACTTGTCCAGAGGGCAGATCTGGACGCAACACAGTCCTTTTCCATAAAGACCACAACCCTTTAAATAACGTTATTATTATTTGTAATAATAATATTATTTATATTATATTAATGGTATTATACAGATGCCTCTTTCAACAAATACATACATTATAATTAATACAATAAGATTGCTGTGTTATACGTTGTAAACCACGAGTTGGGTTACAACACTATCCTGATATAATTATGCATAATGCATACAAATATTTTTTCAATTATATTTTTGCTTGAAAAACTGTAGCTACTTTAAACAGCAGTAATGTATTGACAGAATAAAACATAGAGGCTGTAAAAAATAATCACTTTTAAGCTATTGATTGTGTGGTTTTTTTTCTTTGTTTCCCCTCGGATTGAGTCCTACCGGAAGATATTACGAGTGCATAATACAGCTACAGTAGGTTTCCCCCCCACCTTTGACCCGGCCGGCCCGGCAGCATCGACCTACCTGCCTCTGTTTGAGGAGCACAGCGGGCTGTAACCTACTGTATGAGCGCCATCTACAGAGCAATGCTGCACACAGGCGGGGAGTGGATGATGATGGTGATGATGATGGTGGTGATGATGATGATGATGGCCTTCTGACTGACTCTCCCTCTGCAGGCTGCGAGCTCACCTTGCACACATCCTGTATGACCACACACGGATCAAAACAGTCAGGATAAAAAGTAGCAGCTCTTGTTTTTGCATTATTGACTCATGTAAATACTTTTTTGGTTAAAGAATGTTTTCTGAATTATTTAGGAATAGGAATATAGGAAGATAAAGCAGTAAAAGAAAAATTGCTGTAAAAACACACATTTTCAAAATAAAGATGTTAAAGCAAAAATGGTGTCACAATGGGACAAAAATAATAACTAGGCAGTTGTGATATTTGAGAGTTAACACTTTGAACCAGAGGCTCACAACGTGGGTAACTGGGCCTATTGTTGTGTTTACAAGATGAATAAATTGTTAAATGTATTTTTATTTAAAATTATAAGAATAGTAAGATACATTATAATTATGATTTTGTTTTCATATATCTTGTTTTAGGTTCTTTAAAATCACTTTTGAAAATTGTGCCAACATCAAAAATATTCACACATGAGTCCCAGTCTCATCAAGTGTTTCTATTGGGAGTCTTTCATATGAAAACATTTTAGATACGTCTCTTTAAACAACACACAGCAGCCTGACAATACTTTTACCTCTCTTCAACCCCCTGCCTTTAATTTCCTTGATTCTTCACCCCAAAGTCTCATCATTTCCCATTTCGTCTCCCTCCCCTTCCTGGCTGTCGGATGCAGGGACCTCCTCATTTGAGCTGCAGGTTTTTACGTGGGCGAATCACAAAGTGTTGGAATCTATTGCCTTTGTCTGACAAGTCATCCATCTCTATGCGAGGGGATCTGTGGGATGGAGGTAGGAGAGGGGGGGGGGGGGGGGGGGGGGGGGGGGTGATCTGTGGGACTGCAGCTTTTAGAAACAGACACACAAGGAGAGGGGTTTCATTCTCAGCCCAAAGCTTCGCTCAGGCACAGCCCATTCCGGAGGAGAGGGGGACGCACTGCTCTGTACTTCGCCGTGTCCATGTTGTTGTCATCTCCTCCCCTATCTGATTAAAGCACACAGCCCGCCGTCAGAGGAGAGGGATTTCTCGGCCACAGATTCGCAAGCGGACCCGTGGAGACTCAGTTATTCGCCTTTTTGTTTTTGCTCATGATGTCCTTAAAAGACAACAAGTGACACGGTTTGAGTCAATGTTGCTGCGACTGGTGCGCTCTGCACACGCCTGGGTCATGCTCTGCACCTGACAGCCCTTCAGAGACACTTTTGAGTTTAGACTTGAACAGGAGGAAAACTTAGCATCGCCCGGAGAAGTTGTCCACTGCTCCGGACTCTTCGCACACGGACTGTTGTTCGCTGCTCCGAATTGTAAATCTTTGTTTTTTCCAGCTTTAAGCTGCACCACAGAGGCGAAACGGCGACCTCAGTCGATTACCTTTCCTTCCTTTGCTATCCAATGGATATTCACTGCAAAGCAGACCCCTTCTCGGCGATGCACTGTGAGTATATGAAGCCTAGTTTACACACGCTTGTGTTGTGACCATATTTTGAATTAGCAGTCTAAGTACCGCAGTTTAGGCTATGTTATGTTCTTTATTTTAGATGTTTAATATTTTAAGTCCATTAAGGCTTGTTATTTGCCATCGTTTTATTATTGTCTTAAACATGTTTGTATCTTTAGTTATTTTACCAAAAGAATATTGGCAAGGATTTGCAAGAGTCACTTGAAAAAATATATTTTGTTGGGTTAATTTAGGTGTTAATGAAAAGGAAAATAATAAGCAGAGAAAAACCAAATATATGGCTGCTAAAATGTTTTTAATATAAGGATATTTCTGGCTTATAGGAGCACGTGTCACTGGAGTTTTGTTTTAATTATTTTTGCTAAAGCTTTATTGAGTCAGAGTTGAATCAAATTGAGAATATTTGAGCTGTTTTTAGCTACATTTTCTTTGAAGTTATAACTTCCCAATTTAAATACAAAGCTTTTATTGCCTGTGAAATCGCAGATGCTTCAGACAAGGGCACGCTGTGTGTAAATGGAGTAACACTTTATTTATCTCCCACTTTAAAGTTAGATGTTTAGTAATAAAATTGACGCAGTTCATCCAACTGTTAATTTTCTTCATGTTTTCTTCTCCATACGATATGGGTAAAGAAGACCCGGGCTGCGTGTACATTATTTATTCCTCCTCATTCGCACCATCCGCGTTTGTAATATGAGTTATCAAAGCTCATTTGAATTATTTACAATAATTGTGCGAGGAAAATTAAACAGGTTGAAACATAATATCTGCGACATGTGTTAGGCTGCAGTGGAGGAGGTGCTCTTGGAAAAATATTGCCTATTGCCAATGCACAGAGAGAAAGGAGTTTTATTTTTTATTTCTGTGGTATCCAAAGAGCCATTGCGGTGTGCTTTTATTTTTCTATATATTTCATGTTGGTTGCTTGTTTTTTAATATGTTCTATATTTAAAAGAGACACTACAATAATCTTATTGCATTTTACTCTGCTGCTATATCTATCATTATTAAAATTACGTTAGCCTAATATTATTACGACTATTATACTTTGTAATAGTGTTGTTATTATTTAAAATCCTACCATTGTTTATTTAAATGTTTATAAATATATCTTTTTATTTCAGAGATAATGCAGCAATAAATATTGGTCAAAATTCAAATGTGCATGTGTGCAATTACTCTTTACACGTACATGTGCCTGTGGATTATTCATGTGATTTAAACATTTAAACCAAAACACCCACAAAATAGAAATGAACTTCCATGTTCTCCACCTCACGTGAAGAGAGCGCGTGTCTCCTGCAGGTGTGTAATGTTATGCTCTCCTGTGCTGCTGTTGTGTCCCACGCAGGGCACGGCGGTGTGAACCAGCTCGGCGGGGTGTTTGTGAACGGCAGGCCCCTCCCGGACGTCGTGAGGCAGCGGATCGTGGAGCTGGCCCACCAGGGGGTCCGGCCCTGCGACATCTCCAGACAGCTACGGGTCAGTCACGGCTGTGTCAGCAAAATCCTCGGCAGGTAAAAGGGGGGGACTACCAACAGTGTGTCAAACATCAATCTTCTATAGCCCGTATATATGCGCACCCAGCTCTATTTCAGCCTCAGCCATCGGTTATAGGCAGGTCATTTTTTTCCCCTTTCTCTATTTTTGCTTGAACACAGCAGTTCTGCGTCCGATATTTTATATCCATCACATGCAGCCCTGCAAGAGAAAAGCATCATAATCATGAAACAATTTAGGAGTAGAGTTTCGAGCTAAGCATATATACGGACAACAAATATCACAGAGGAATATGAGGCTGTATTAATATTAACAGTGACCACAGGTGATAAAGAAAGCTTATAAAGTAGCACGAGGTCACTTTAAAACTGTATTTTCAAGTCTACACACACGAATGGGAACATGTCTAGCAGATTAGGAAAATAAAGCAGTCTACGTCAACTATAAACACATCTTTGAGTATCATAATCCTTTACAGAAAGCCCATAATACACACGTTATGTTCATATATTTTTCCATCAGTGTAAACGCTGCTTACATCCTGATACATTAGGTCTACATCATTATACATCAGAGCACAAATGCTGTGAGATAATATTTTGAAATATTTTTTTCAGCTATCAGAAGGCATTTCAGAGGTATTTCATTTCACACACACTGAATGTTTGTCACCAACATTTACCAATAGGTCATGGTGGCATGTCGTGCATGCTACTGTAAACTCATGGAGATTGGAAATTAGGTCTAAACTGTGCTTTTACAGCTAAACTGTCTTTTGTTCTGTCCGTCTCACTGCTTATATTGTGTGATTTTAATTACACTGCTTTTCGTAGAAAAATCCGCTCTGTTCACCTTCCAGCTGACACTCAATTAGGCCCATAAAAAAGCACACTTCCACACCAATACATTTAAGCCGCCATCATATTTTTAGGTTTTTTTTCACACTGTGTACTAAGGTCGGCGGGGATTTGTTTACACACAACATATATTTAAGCCACCTTTTCCATTCAGACAGACTCCATTCAGAACCATTCACTCTGTCCCCATGCAGGTACTATGAAACCGGCAGTATTAAACCCGGAGTCATTGGAGGCTCCAAACCAAAGGTTGCAACTCCGAAAGTGGTGGATAAAATAGCTGACTATAAGCGCCAGAACCCAACCATGTTCGCTTGGGAGATAAGGGACCGACTACTGGCTGAGGCCGTCTGCGACAACGACACCGTCCCCAGCGTTTCATCCATCAACAGGTAGGCGAAATAGCCGTTTTACATTTTATGTTGTTTTGAAAAGCATGCCGGATTGTTGCAAAGTGAATTTTTATTTATTTCTATACGTGTTCACGCATGTAAGAGAAGATGTTTGAGTGGGAACAATAGAACAGAAGAGGAAACAAAACGCAAAACCCCCTTGCGTAAACTGGAAAAGTCCGTTTTGAAATAAGCACATAGCTATTTTATCTATAGTCCCAGCCGAGCCTAACCGGGGTGGTCTCACAAGTGGAATTCAATCTCCTTTGCGGCCCTCCACAACACCGCCAGCACGGGAGCTGAGACTGGGGCCACGAAGAATCACATCTGTCTCGATGAAAACCGATCAATACCGCGTAACCAGATCCAAAGGCGGAGGGAAATACCCAACAACGTCGTTCAATACGCGGACCACACTGCGACAGAAGCGGCAGCAGCCTTTTTATTACCAACCAATTGCTCTGTTTTCCAACACCGAGGTGAATGTGGAGCGTCAACAGACCACGCATTTAGATATAGTGTAGTTGTACAACTCTAAATTATTACTTTTTTAAATTACACATGATAGTATTATTATAATAATTATAAGTACTAATAATTAATAATAATAAAAAAACAATAATAATATGTATTTTTGCACTTAACCTATATTTTTCATAATGCAGTCTAACATAATTGTAATTAAAGCATCATTCAAATGAATTCAGAATGTGACAGACCATATAAAAATCCCCCTCAAACAGTGTTGATCTATGGGTAAATGGACTATAAAAGAGTTTCTGTTCCACTGAAGCAGCTAAAGCAGCAGACACCCTACACCTTCACCTTTCCACATGAAGCGGGACAGCAGTGGACAGAGTATCTTTAGACAGAGGACGCCGGTGAAAAGCCCTAGTGCATGTGTGCAAAGTGAAAAAAGCCCCATAGTGCCTGCGAGTGATGAACTTTGGTTAGGAGGCACTGTTCCAGAGAGCTGGTCATCGGCATTACATTTTAATGAGCTGAATAGAGTCTCATAACACATCCAGCTAAATGCAGGAGATAGATGAATCTTAACAGAAGAAGAGAAAGGAATATTATAAAATCAGGCTGTGATGGAAATGATGGTTTCAACAGGTCCTTTTCACGCTGTTCACTTGTTGTTCCTAAAAGCAGAGGAAAATGTATTTAACTGTGTGTGGAGGCAATGTTTTATGTGTTACTATTAAAAAAACATTTCTGACCATCTGCTTGGTTTTAAACTGTGTGGAACAGCACTATTACAGGAATGTTGTGCTCTGAAACTAAGTTGGCCTACGCATTAATCATTAACATCAGAGCTGGTGGCAATGCATAAAACAAACTGCATTTGTTATTCTTAAAGCATGTACTTACAAATCCTAACCTACTAAGTTTCATTCTTAAATGTCATCCCCTAAAATGTATATTAGCATTTAAGAATGGTTATTGGTATCATTATATATATCATAATACATGTAGAGAATGCGGCAGATTATTTTGGAATGTATATTAAAGAATCACACCTATCATTTATTACATAACTATCATTTCCAGGCTATTTTAAATGTCTACGGTTATTTCTTGTTCTCACTGTTGGTCTTAAATAAAGGGAGGATTGGGAAAGTAGTGAGGAAGAGGAATAAAGAGGCAGTCAGTGAGAGAGAAAGACACAGTGGACCTCTGGTGGTCTCTGTGGTTAAGAAGCTGACCTCTGGTCTGTTGACTAAAGAGGATGTCCTGGCTTTAAACACATTTTTCCTGCATGAATTATTAAAGATTACACAGAGACTGGGTTGCACTTTGTGTTGTTGCTGCAGAGAGGAGTTTCCACCCACTGCAACATGCCCAGAGGACAGAGGCGAACCCATAAGGTCCTAAGCGGCTTTCAATCATATTGATCCACATTTTAATCTTTCTTTGGGGACTTTTTTTTTTACACCCAAAAACCAAAGTCGTTAATTCACCCATCTAAATTGCTTATTCAATATCAACAACATAGACTTGAAACAAAGTCCTTGAATTTATGAGGCTCCCTCGAGTCATGAGGTCAGATAACTGTTGTGGTGAGATGTTAGAAATTCAAATAAAATATTGATATGTGTTTTCTGGAGGAGGCTGCTAGCCTTTGTTGCCCTGCCTGAAGGAGAGAGTATGGAGGACACATGAGATAGTGAGGGGAATGAAAGAAAAGAGTCTGATGTACATTATTTGCCCCCGAGGAAGTTAACCTCGTAGCTGCCTGATTCAGAATTGATAGCTCATTGCTGGATGCTGCTGCATGCACATGTGAAAGTCATTCGCCTCATCTGCAGTCTGTAAAAGTCTGTTTTTGTCACACCTCCCGAGTGAGAGGGCTTCCATGTGGGATATCTGTCTCTGCACAACGCTGCCTGTTATTCAATGATCTCACGCACGTCTGTCAATCAAAAGATTACCATAGTCATGGTTTAATGTAATGCGATCATGTCCCATAAGAGCGATCACTGAGCTTGTGTAAATCCCACTGTACCTTTACAACAATCTTCATTTTAACACATGTAGCATTATGTCGTATTTTAAGTTTTCAGTTTATTGTGATGCTTTCTTTTATTTTGTACTTATTTAATTCAAAGAGCACCCCGGATTAAAATGCAGCGGATGTGGCAGTGCTCTCAGGTTGGGCCAATGAGACACTATTGCTTTTCTGTCACATATCATTTATAGATCACCATTTGCATTTGCTGTTCCTCCCTGCCATTCGCCGTCAACTTTTCTATCCCGGTGTCCCAATCAATAGGCTCTGATCCTCAATGAGCCCGGTGGATTCCTGTGTGCTACACTGAGCAACAAAAATACCAAAAACTACAGCAGACGCCCGAGAGGTGACCGAGAATAAAGAGAGAAATAAAGACATGATTTGGAGAAGAGTTGAGATAGAAAGAAGGAAAGAAAGAGATAAGGGTTTTGAAAGACAGTTATTGTAAAGTACAGTAAAACGTAGAGCACATTGGACAGTGAGGCCGAAATGAGAAAAGGGGATGAGGTGGTAAGAGAGAGGAGTTAAAGATCAGGTTTGAGAGATGGAGAGAGTACAGAGAGAGTGAGGGGAAAAGAGGGAGTGGGGAGCAGGAGAGGGAGATTATTAGACTTGGGCCAGGTAGAGCCAGTGAAGCTGATCATTGAGGTGAATTGATGTGATTTCATGCTTTGTTTGCAAGATCATTCAGACCAAAGTGCAATGAAGACTTTCCCGCCACATCACATCTTACTGGTATGGGGACTTTATCATATTTCTAACCTCAGAATCCAGCTAGATTGAATCCACAATCTCAGGGGGCAGCCCCCATTCAGCCTCACACAGGAGTAGAGAGATTGCCCCTAAAGCCCCGAGATTGGCTATTTGTGACAGAGGCCTGAATATGAGGATACGAGCGCCCCAAACGATGGAGCGCTTGTACATGCACGGGTGGAAGTGGAAGTGATGTGCCGTGTTTAAGTGTCCCGAGGCGGCCGGGCTGGTGTGAAATCTCCATGCTCTGGAAGCAGTATTGATTGATCCGTGTCTGTTGTTCACTTTACCAGGATTATCCGCACCAAAGTCCAGCAGCAATTCCACCCGTCCCCCGACGGATCCGTGACGCCGCTCTCCACGCCCGGCCACACCATAGGTAAGTGTGAGGGAGGCTACACACAGATTACCGCAGTCAGATGAGCCGTGGAAACACCTAAATATAAACACAAACATGCATTTTGAAGTATATATACACCTGAACACACACATACTGTACACACACACTAACTCAGCTCTCTCCCATCAGTGCCCAGCACAGCTTCTCCCCCTGTGTCCAGCGCCTCCAACGATCCCGTAGGTTCCTACTCCATCAACGGCATTCTGGGTATCCCTCGCTCCAACGGCGAGAAGAGGAAACGAGATGAAGGTAAGGAAGACACAAGATCCCTTTGTTTTCCATCCTTCTAATTCTCTCCATCACTAGTCTCCTACTTTTTTTTTCCTGTGTGTGAAGAAGATGGCATTTATGACAGCGCTGCAGCCAAGTGTGTGTCTGTGTGCTGTCTCCAGTGACTTGTTATGTTGTATATCAGGCAGGGCGAGTGTTGAGAGAGTGTTGCGATTCAATCAGCTTTTTGATGCCCTGCGTTTTACCATACGCCTACAGAGCTGCATCTCAATTTTATACCATGCTCAGACGTACTGTAGATATATCCCATATAGCTGTCATGCAACTCTAATCCCCCTTGGCAAGGCATCAGAGCTACTGCTGCTCTATAACGTAATAAAACAGAAAGAGAAGCTCTGTTGTGTATCTGCGCCTAGATACTATCAGTTAAATACTTTACATGTAATAATCCTGCACTGGATACTTAGATATATATTATTTTACTGAAGATAATCTAAAAAAGCATTAAAATGTTCTATAATAAAGTTTTTTTTAAGACTACCAGGGCAAGAAATGAGACTTAGATATGCTCAAAGATTACGTAAGTGGGAAGCCTATCCGGCCCAAGCCAGAATTTCCCATTCCTAGGCGAGGCAAGAGAGTGGACACACACTGCCTGAGGGCTATTAGATTATCGGTTTCGCAAACAATTGGCTTTTTTAATGCCTATGAATTAACATGTCCCCGGTGGAGGCCTGAACAGGTGTAGGAACAGACCGGTGGAGGCAGGGAGGGAGCTGCATGTGTGTGTGAACATGTGTGTGTATATGTGTGATGATGTTGTACTGTTTAGAAGTGGCTGATGGGATGAAATGGTTTAAAATGATTCCAAAGAGCACTCATCAAAACAGGCCACTTCCTTCTTTTATGTTTCTCTCTTTAGTTCACTGGAGTGGCAACCACATGGATGGAAGGAAAATAGGACATTGTAAGTTGAAGTTAGACTACCTTTTCTTTTGCTTTGGTCAATCAGACCACAACTCTGTCCTCTCAATTACTGTTTCTGCTCTTCCGGGGGTTATGAGTTTATGGGGACAAGGCGGGGAAACATTTTCCAATAAATAATCTGCAAGGAAATAAAAATGAATTTAGCTGAAGTGACAGTGGAAAATCAGGTTTTCCATGTAATGGCATGCAGTTCAATATACAGTAAAGCACAGCTTATTTTGATTTTGATTCTACACATAATGATTCCGTTTTTTGTTAACATATTTATTCTTAAATAATTCTAAAATGTAATTTGGCCTGCAGCCCTTGTCATTATTCATTATTGATTAATTTGAACGGCTCACAATTAAAATGTTTTTTATTTTTTAACAAAAGGCAGACCATTTACCTGAGCTAGCTAATACAATTTCAAACACAAAAAGTTAGCTAGTCAGACAATTCACAAAATATGTACATGCGTAAACAGATAAGTAGTAAGTAATAACTTTTTTTTTTAAAGGGGAGATATAGTGCAGAAAATATGTTTGATGTTGTTTAGAATATTGTACAAATGACTCTGTTGCATGTCTGTAAACAAATCAAAGATGTTATGCTTGAAATCGTCAAATGCTTGTTCCTACATTTTGATCATTTGACCATGATGAACATGAAAAAAAAAGCTATGTACAGTTCTTGTACCACCGGTGCTGTGATGATGTTGGTGTCGTGTGATCCATGTGTGGCTGAAGTCAGCAGTTGCCCTTTGAAGAGGAAAAAGGTCCCCAGTACTGGAGGGCTGTAGAGATAATGTAGTGTGACACGCGTTATGTACACGGGATCCCAGTAAGATGAGCTTCAGGGACGTAGGTGCCATAAGAGCCATTAATCTGTCCTTGTCATGTGCTATTGCAAATTAAAAGTAGCATGTTACACTGGACGGCTTCAAGTGAAGATGGGGGAAGGTACAAAAAAAGAGAAGGTAGAGCAGCTGAATGAGAAAGTGGTTTAATGAGGGGAGGAGGGCGTAAGGAGGCCCTGGCAGCCTGAAGAGAGTCCAGCATTGTTTGTAAAGATCTGCTCATGCTTAGGTAGACACCTATCCATGGAAATGTGAACGAAGTGTGTCTGTTTGTATCTCTGTGGCTTCAGATGCTCCTCACACAGTGACATTTAAAAGAATTTGCAATTCTGCGGAGGGAAGCTATTAATTCACAAATTAACATCTCACCCCCCCTCCCTTCCTCTATCTTGGATGTGCAAGCGATCGAAAAGACAAAAGAAATAGCCTTAAGGGGGGAAAAGAGAGTCTCAGCCCTATCTGAGGAGAGATTGGTTTGCATGTCTGCAAGCAGCGATACCAATTATGCCAGTGCTGGGAGAATGCGTCTCAATGTGCCCCCTCCCTCCCACACACAACCCCCCCCCAACCTCCTCCCACCACCACCACCATCATCACCACCACCCCAACCCGAATCTATCCATAGCCAGATTTATTTGTGTATCTCATTACAGGAAATGGAATGTTGTTCCTGCCAAATGCATTAATAGTGAAGTGGGGAAATTAGCCTGTTGTACAGCATGCTCTCACTCAGTCATTTAAACCTATGGTGGAAGTGGAAGCCAAGAAAAGACAGAGAGGATTGGGTGACAACTGCTGTGGGATTGTCAAATGTGCATTACAGCGCTAGAAGTCCATGCACTCATTAAAAAAAGTTTGGGCCTTCCAGTTGTTGGTCCAAATTATTATGTAAAACATACCTGCTCTAGTTTGTTCTAGTTTGAAAAGGGAAATCTGTAGAGGTGTTGCTTTATGTAAATGCAGTGTTTTCCTAGTCTTAGCACACAGTGACAGGTTAGCCCTGCTGTTCAGGCAGGTTGATGTGACCTAGCTGTATGTATGTCTCATCGCTGGATGGAGCCCAGTGGAGCTCTGGGGAGGACAGGCAGTCGGGAGCTACAGTGATAAATTAGATGGAGAAAGCAAAGGTCATAACTTGTGATTGTAGCGTGGGTGTAGGATGAGTAGGAGAAGGAGTTGATGATTGTGTGAGCGGGGAGAGAAAAATATGGCCTGGCAGGTTGTTCATTCATGACATAAAAGAAAGATCGCACCAGGAAGCCAGAGTCATATCCACCTTGTTCAAAAGCCTAAGGAAAAATGAATAGAGTCACTGGTTTGATTTGTTCAAATTTGATACTTGGCCCTTTTTGGAGATCGTCCGGTGTGTATCTTTTAACACATGACCCATTTGTGGAGTTTGAATCAGTTAGTGTATGGATTTGAACCTGGGCCTACACTGGTTGGCTAGTCAAGCCAGTCCATGACAATGAGTCAATAGAGGATCACTTTAGAAAATAAATGCATCCAGAGCGAGACAGAAATAAATGGAATCATGAGCACCATGATGGCCCTGATGGGGTGTGTGTGAGAGAGAAAAGCCCAGGTTTGAGAGGGGCCACAGAGCGTAACATAGAGACAAGAAGCTGTTAGGCCCCCGACAGTAGGGGAAGACACAAAAGGGTCCACATTGCATTTCACCCCCTCCTCCTTCACTTCTCTATCTCTGTCGTTCTTTCTCTTCAACATTTCATTTCTCCTCTTATCGACCCCTTCTTCTTTTTGAGTCTTGCAGGTTAACCATTTGCATTCAGCAACATGGCTGCGTGAGACCCCACGTTTAGTTGTAAACAATATACAATGAGGGCCGTCACAAAAAATATTAGGAGAGGGAATTCACTCAATGAAGAGGAATCATGTCAGAGAAAAGTCAATTACGGGCAGCGATGCCGGGAATTAATGGAGCGATGCATTACTCAGCTTGAGGAGGGAGAAAAAGGCAAGAGAAAAGAGGGGATACGTTAATTGCATTTCCACAAATACTCGCCACACAGGCAGGCGACGCTAAACGACAGAGTGGTCCAGAGGAGGACAAAGAAAAACAAGAGATGGGAAGGGAGTCTTGCTAAAATGGGAGACTGCAAAAATATATTTCCTACCAGGTTATTTTTCCACAAATTAGTAGGGAGGAAGATTATTTAAACATATTTACAAAGAAAACCAAAGTGTTTTAAGATTTCTATAAATAAAGTTTCCTTTTGTGCAGCAATATGCTTTATAATTTATTGTTTAAAGACATATTAAAATATACAATTTGTAATAGTGTACCTAAGTAATATAAGTAGCCAGGAATCATATTGCCAACCTTACAATTTAACACCAACTCTGATCTACTGCCACTCTCTTATTAATGTTATAAACTCAAACTGCTTTCAAATAGCGGTGTACTTTTTATTTATTATAAAGTTCTGCTGTGGCCTAGATCTAAGAGTTTATATGAAGGTAAATAAAATAACTAGAGTGCTTGAAAATACTATCAACACAGCCTCAGTGCTGGCAGTCAGTGCAAATATCAAATAAGCATCACTATGCCTGCTGACAGTCAGTACACTGGTTGGTGGTGCTAAATCGAATTAATAAAGCTCTTAAACACGCCACAACATAACAGGATCTTAACAGCCAGCTACTTCTCCCCCTCTCTCTCCCGCCCCACCCACCTCTCTCCTTTCCGCTTCAGAGGTTTCATAAATATCGCTAGCTTACAGGGAAGGAGTGTTCACCCTCTGGGTATACCAGTTTGTTTGTGCTCTCTTATATTTTTTTCAAGCATAACTGCATTTTTAAAAACATCAACAAATGATCCACAATTTGCGATAGCATCATTTCACCTATCAGAGAGGACTCCCAGCGTCTGATCTAAGAAACCCAGTGTCATTGATTTACGGAGAGACACAGGCGGTGTGTAGGAATTCATTTGCCTTTCAAACAAGCCCCCACCTCTACTCTCGCTGAGTTATCTTATCAGAGGGACAAGGGAGATGAAAGAAGGACATAAAGTGCCACCATGCCACCACAGGACGTTAACATCCCCCTTAGAGACAAAGAAAAACAGAACAGCTTTTGATAACATTGTGGTTTGTCTCACAGTCTCTATCGCCGTTGGTTAACGCTGTACGTGTGTGATCAAATGGCTGAAAGAGCATTTAGTGAGAGTGATTATATGTTTATATTGTTAAACAATGAAAGTCACCCTTTCATGTCCATTGACTGAGTTTGCCTTTTTGTCTGGTGGTAGTCTACTTGAATGTTTTATACTTTTTTAATTAATGTAAAGCTTTTGGATAAAACATCCTTCTGTTCAAGCTGATCAAAGAAAGTTTTCAATGGAAAGTGCTTTTCTTTAGGGTTGATTTGTGAATGTCACCACTTAAGAGTCTTGTTTTATCTTGGGTTTTTTAACACTTTGGTGTTAAAACCAAGAGATGCAATCAGCTGGTGCTCTGGGAATGATAAGAGAATACCTGCTGAGACACCCAAAGGGGTTGAAGAAACACGGAGAAAATGAAGCCAGTCAATGAGAGCACACACACACACACACACACACACACACACACACACACACACACACACACACACACACACACACACACACACACACACACACACACACACACACACACACACACACACACACACACACACACACACACACACACACACACACACACACACACACACACACACACACACACACACACACACACACACACACACACACACACACACACACACCAACTGACAGTTGGGCTTCACACTCCAATTGACACACTGACTGTCAAAGGATGAATCTGATTTATTGCTGCTATTTTATGATATATGTCAAACATGAACCTCTAATGGCGAGTTCTGAAAATAAATGATTTAGCATTATTTCCATTTTAAGGCCAAAAGCAGTAATTATTTCACCATATAAATGTAAAATGTGAGTTAGGGCTGAAAAGAATGTGGCATAAATGAACATGATTAACAACAAGGCCTTTTTAAGTCCAATGTTGTAGTATAGTACAGGTGTAAACAAACCTTTAAAAACACCACAAGGATTTAGTTCATGTTTATTGTGTTATAATGCCCATCAATTTTTATTTAGGAAGTGAGGTTTTTTTTACATTTAGATCACGTGAAGGGCACCAAAACGTGTCCTATGATTGGAAGGCATGTCTTTTGAAGCCAGTACAGAAGGCCTGATTAAGCGATTGAGGGGGTGCTGAGTATAAGCATGCTCCTCCATAGTGAATGACAAAACCCTCGCTATTGATCTGCGCTTGGCTCTTTTCTCAGACCAGCTGATACATGGTAATTAATGACTCCATTTTCTTCTGTACCACTAACAAAAAATTCGTTTTATACAGCAACACTAATGGTGAAACCCTAACCTTACACCCAAGGGAACTGTTTGAAAAAGGAAAAAAAAGCCTGTGTTAAAAAAAAATTGGTTAACTGATGGAAGGAAAAACCCATGTGGCAGGAGAAAAACTGATTCCTTCATAAATGTTACACAAAGCTAAAGTCAATATATTTTCAAAGAAAAACACACATATACACACACCCTTCCATCTACACATACACACACACTCTTACCCAATTGCAGTCCTCCATTCCATTCTCCCCATGGATCTATTTCTTGGTGCGAGTCGGGTTCATCCTATGGCCTCAGCCATTGAAAAAAGGTCAAGCAACCGAGCAGAATGGCAATAACGCCCCTGAAATGGTACCATCAGTGGAACATGATTGATCAATTGAATTCCATAGCACAGAAAAATGTGGGATTAAGTAGAGTATTATACGCACAATGAGTTGAGGCATGATGTTCATTCCAAGTTCATTTCGCCTTCCTCCTCTGCTGGCGGATCAGGCAATCAATAGCGGCCTTGCATATCATATATCACCGCTGGCTCGCCCAGGAGAGAACATAATCTGCTGCAAATTTAGAATGACAGATTTGTATGGGAGCTAAAGCCCTCATCCACTGTTGGCGGCGGGATATAGCGAGGAAGGGAGGGTGGCGGGAGGCAGGCAGTGGAGTGGAGGTTCCTGGGATGCTGGCTGGAGGTTTTAGCAGCAGGTATTTTTTCCTTTCAGTGTTCGGGACTTGATGAGTGAGCAGAGGGAGAGCTTGCAGCGGCGGCGCTGGGCTCCCTGGCCGAGTTGATAGGGTCAGAGATCAGGAGAACGAGGGACGCATAGACTCATTTGTTTATATAGAGTGTGACTGAGTGAGGAAATGCATACGCTTGCCCCCGTCGCCCCGTCCTTATTCGGCCCTGAGTACCGTCCCTACTCCATTCTGTTTTCCAGAAGACAGGCAATATGTTGGGGATGGAGGGAGAGAAAAGAGAGACAGAGAGAGGGAAGGGTAATATGTTCAGGAGGAAATAGTACAGTTAAATAATGGCCCTCCATTTCCCGCTCGCAGAATGAGAGGCTCTGTATGTAATCGCCAGCCCTACTTTCTCCTCCTGAAATACACGCTCTCCCTTACAAGTATGTATTTGCACTGAAGGTAATCCATCAATTACCATAGACCTATCACATGATGACCGTGCTGATGGTGGCCACGAGGAGAGGTGGGGGGGGGCAGGGAGCTGCTTGAGTGAGTGTGTGAGAGGGAGAGAGAGAGACGGTGAAAAACAGAGAGGGGGATAAAAAGGCAGACATGCTGGTGGATCTCCCTAAATTTACTGCTGCTCCTCATGCCATCACTCTCACACCCGTTGAGCTAGATAAAAAGTAAAAAATCTGCCTATGCTTATCTCACATGGCACGCCTGCTAGAATATCAGGTTAAAAAAAAGTTGGAGCTTTTCCCTGATGCTAAGTGTTGTTGCTCTTCCTTTCCTTCTTCCCATCTCCCTCTCCCTCCTTCTCTAGATGGCTCTGATGGCTCAGGCCCCGGCAGCGACTCTCAGGGCAGTGTGGAGAGTTTAAGGAAGCACCTGCGGGCGGACGCCTTCACCCAGCAGCAGCTGGAGGCCCTGGACCGTGTGTTCGAACGTCCTTCTTACCCTGATGTCTTCCCCACCCCAGAACACATCAAACCTGAACAGGTTGGCCAAACTAATTTCTTGCTCAAAGCAACCTACAAGCTACCGCCTATTAAAGCATATAACCTTTATTTACATTCATAAAACTTAAACAACATGAGACTATTAATTTTCCATTGGAACTCTATGTGGGTGCCCATGCAGCCTTAGCAGTGCCCTAATTGAGTTCATTTTCATCTCTGCGCGATCGCAGGGAATTACAGCGGCGATAAATCAGGGGGACAGCCCCTCAGCCTGCTATCCAGCACCTAATGCAGCTAATTACCAAAGTGATTTCTACGGCAAGATCAATACCAAAACGAATTGGAAATGACTTGCAATCACAAAGAGTGGAGGAGAAGGTATTAAAAAAGCGAGAGGAAGGTGGAGGAGGGGGAGAAAAACAGCGTCAGAATGGTCCAGAAAAATCAGTTTTAATTTAATGTAATATTAATCAGGCCGCTTTCCACTCGTTCTGTGCACCTCCTTTTTTCTCCATGCTTCCAACACCCCCTCCTTTTCTTAAACTGGTGAAAAGGTGGGATATTAGGCTATTAGGGGCTTGTCTGGTGTCTGCATCAGGGCATTAAAAAGCCATTTTGAAGAGGCCAGGCTGAATAGGCCTCATCCCTCCCACACTTCTGGCAGCCATGTGGTCAGGTCATTCAGGACCCTCTGTGCTTGCCACTCGCCCTCCGCCCAGCCCGGCCCTGCCCACAGCCCATCTGCATAACAAAATGGCTCTTGTGCTGCTGAGGCCCAGCGGAATAGAGAGGAACATCCAGCCTAGTGCCAGGGAACAGTTGTAAGCAGACAATTAGAGTTTATCTGAGATAGAAGCAGACAAGGCTGGGGTCACCAGCTCGCCCCTGAGGGACCCCTTCCCATTGAGACAAACAGATGCACACACGCACTCTGACACAACACTCACAGACACAAATGTGTGCACACACACTTATCCTTTTAAAGAAGAAGAGTCCGGTCAGGAAGTGCCATCTCATTAACAAACAGGATTTATCACAGCTGCTAGCTGAGTCTTAACCTGAGATTAAAGTGATAAATACTTAGGGAGTTGATTCTAACATGAACTTTTCTCCTGCAGTACAGCAGAGTATTGCAATTTTGTTTTTCGATTGAATTATTGAAAAACATGAAAGTCGGCTGCAGCTGCACGGTATGTTTGATCACAGATGAAAAGATGTGCAATAAAAAAACTCCAATATAAAGTAAAATGTACTAATAAAAGTATGAGAGGGGAAAAACAATACACACTATTTTATCATTTCATTAACCCAGTTTTATGTGTTCATCCTATAGGCGAAACACAAAGGTTGATTTTGAGGTTGTTCCCCCCTTTAAAAAACACACCACATGTCTCTCCTGTAACAAAGCCCTGAATGTCTCCTCCCTTGACTGGTCACAGGGATGACTGCAGTGGAGCACAAAGAGCCAGCTGACACCCCGTCCTTTCACTCCTCTCCCAATCCCTCTCTCATCCCTCTCTCCCCTTTCTGCCTTTTCCTCAGACAAGCCCTAATGCATGCATACATCATAGGTCTTGGTAAAGCATGGGGAGCAGGGTCAGGACGGGTTGGTGAAGAGGGGGGGGGTTACAGAAATCAAGGGAAATATTCAGAAGGAAACACAGTGAGAGGATCAAAGGCAGCTTCCTCAGATACACTAGGGGTTTCCTTCAGACATATTCCATATATGAATGCTGTTTTAAATCTCACACACGTGGGCTTGCATGTAGTGAATGAGCAACATTGACAATATCATGACACATTTTGATGGAATGTGAAATGTTTTAAATAAAAAGTGTGAATTTTTGATTGCCACCTTGAATTAAATGTGCATTCCCTTACTGATGTATTTTTGCATGTTTTGTGTATTTGTCTACAGGCGAATGAATACTCACACCCATCCCTGAACGGCGGCCATGATGACGTGAAGCCGAGCCTCTCCTCCAGCGCCAGCTCCGACCTCGCCTCCAGTGTCTCCCAGAGCTACTCTGTTGTGACAGGTACAATTTGACTCATGCTACATTGATCCCTAAAACACAGCTGCAGCAGGTCGAAAAAAATCTGCAGCAAGGTGCACAAACTAAGTGCTTGAACCCAGACATTGTATTTAGCTCCGCCTCTGCTGCTGCGTTTTCCTGTATTGTCATGGCACGCTCCTGTTATCCAAAGTTTTTTTGTATACCATTTTTCCAAATTCCTCTCTGACCCTTTCACCAGCCAATGGATCAAATTTGACTTATTCCTCATCCCCTAAATATGCTTCAGCTAAAAGTGAGAGCAGCTGACAAATGGGACTATACCTGACCTGAACTGAAAATGCACTTTTCTTCAAACTTGGTTAACTTTGACTGAGCATTGTAAAAAATCCTCTTCATATTGCATCATCATAGAGTAATCAAGATTTTGACTGCCGCTTCCTTATGGCGCTACATATTTTCCCAGCTATATTAAATTCTTATCACCAAATGAAAAAGCTCTTTCGAGCCACTTTTTGAGGCACTCTGTGTATTTATTTCTCGGAGACAGAGCGAGGCGATATATCATCTGAGCCCATTAAATCCTACAGGCCTTTCACACGCTGCTCCTAACTGGCTATTGTGTTAGCCCGGATTGGCCCGCTAACAGATTGACTGGGAGCACTTCTCATAAGAGACAGCTGCTGTTCTCGCCGCGACACGACGTTGTCATCAAAGGCTATGATAGCCTGTTGATTGACAGCGGCTGGAGTAGCACCGTGGCTGGCTGGCTGCCTCAAGCTGCGGAGAGAGAGAGGGAAGGAGAGAGACATAGGTAAAGTTCAGACAGTAAAAGAAAACTAAAATTACAGTTTTTTTCCAATTCATGAACTGGCTGCTGTTTTCAATAGTGACTTCAACTGAGTGCCAACAGGTAATGGCAGGTGCAGTGTATTGAATATCTAGCTATCTGTATCATATAACCCACACTGACCCACCCTGTATTGCACTATGGCTCCTTTTTCTCTGCTGTCCAGGTTGACGGCCGCCTGGTTAATTGAAATGTTGTTTGAATGTGGCTGCTGAGGCTCTTTCCCAGGAGAGGTTAGGTTTACTGACTGCAGAGCAATATGCCATTCTTTTAATAAAAAAAACATAATTATGCATTGGGCATCAGAGTCAATGAGTCCACTGTGTGTATGTGTGAGAGAAAGAGAGAGTAGGTAAAGGGGAGGACAGCATGATTGAAAAACTGCAGTGGCCCTTCTCAAATGATCCCCACAGTCCAGCCCCGGACCCAAACACAGAACTACTGGAAAAGAAAGACCCCTTTTTTAATCCTGAATATGTGGGAGGTAGATTTGCCCCAGAAAGTTGGGCCTCACGAGAAGAAAGGTGTGTTTTTGTCTTTCATGCCGGGCTCCTCCTATGAAAGCGGTCTCGCTCTGGGGAGCACACTCATAGCAGGTGGCCTTCCAGCCACCTGGGGGACGGGGCCTCCTATAGCGATACATGTGAGGGCCACAGATTGCATAATTAGGAGCCAAACAAGGAAAACTTTTCTTTGTGTGGAATATGACAGCAAACTTAAACCTATTGCTTTTGAGTATTTTGAGCACCAAATTAAAGTCAAAAGTAATTTCCAGTTAGCTTTTATTACTTAATTTGAACGACTATGCAAAGCAAAGCATGAAGCACTTGATTGGGTGTAGGTTGTCACTGCATAATATTATTTTTTCTTCCATTAGCAAACCCTGTAAATAGGAATGTATGCCAAGGCTGAAAAATGCTAAATTACCTTCCTCACTTAGGCTGGGATCCAATTATCAATAACTTATGCTCTCATACTGGATGGAGCCACACGATTATATTCATTCTTTAAATGTTTTCTGCTCCCAATTAAAATGCATACAGTTATTGATCTTGTTGATTTTTATGTCCTGGAATTTGCATAATCTATTAAAGATGAATGATTAATGAAGTGCTCAGTTTTGCGTTCCAAGGGCGCCAGGGAAAGCAATGTCGGCCATCTTTTGTGTCCTCTGTATGTGTGAAAGAGACAGTTACCTAGGAAGGAGGGCGGCAGCCAAATTAGGGCACTGAAACGCACCGCTGGGATTCAGTGTGAATCACCAATCTTTGACAAATGATGTTCTCCTTCCATGACAATCTTTAGATTTGAAAAAGTGTCAAAGCTATTTGTAGTGAAATTATCATCTACTAAGAGAAGTACAACAAATAAAGCATTTGTCAAATGTGGCATACTGGGTGAAAAAGAAAACCGTGAACTTTCTGGTGTGTACAAGCTGTGAAGAAGCGTATGTGTCTGTGTTCACTGGAAAAACACACTGCTCAGTGCGTTCAGGTAGAGAACAGCATGTCATGTTTAACCTCTGGTCTCTGGCTCTGGTCTAGCATGTATGTGTCTGCCCAGTTTTCCATTGATACCTGAAAATAGACGGCATCATAAATTGTCCTGCAGATCCATTGACTTGTAATCCCTGCACAAGTTTATATTTAGAACAAATCATAGTTTAGAATTGTTACAACATGATCACTCCCACCAGAGCCTGTGGGGGGCTGAGTGTAAATGGGAACCCCTCTGTCCAGTCTCTATCAGATGCGAAGATTCAATGTTTTTACATCCCTCTCTCTCTCCCTATGAGAGACAAGAAAAAACTGTACAGATGAGGTGAGAACAACCTCATGCTTAATTACATATTATTTCCAGCTGAAATGTACACCACACTGAGCTCCTTTTATAACTTGGCTGTAACAGCCTTTTGCTGCTGGGTGGCAAACAACAAGCAACCACCTAACCTGCGCTGCCTGGTGTGAGGCATGGTGGCAAACAGCGTGTCTCAGCATCGTAAACGCCTGCAGACCCGGGCTCAAATTAATGTTTATATCATCCCCCCAACTAAAGCACACTAACCTGTGAACACACTTTTGATAATGAATGCCCTGTCCTGTGTATGGGGAATGTAAGCTATTTGGCCATGTTAATATTATTTACTTATTTACTTTTCATTTGTTCATTTCTGGTGCAAGTGGTGAAATATGTGTGTCCCTATCAAGGAAAATGTAACGTTTAATTTTGTCTAGACTCCTCTACAGACCGTACGTACTACTACACAAGACACAAGTTTTAGTGATAGTATAGTATAGTGATCTTGAAGATACTGTAGGATTGGAAAAAGTTCTCTGCAGATTGAATGTCAGCCTTTTGAAAACAAGAGTTCTTCAGTAAATGGTTTGCGCACCGAAGTTCCTTGGTGTGTGTTTAAAAAGGAAATGCTCACTTGAGAGAAGGCTGTTGTAGCTATATCTGGACGCATCACTCCGAGGACCATTGTAGGTTCTTAACAGTCCATTTCTATGGTTGATGGGGTCTGCAGACGTGGTATCAGTGTATCAGTGGTGGAGCAGAGACAGATGTTGGAGAACTCTATAGCGTCTCCACTCTCTCAGAGATGTGTTTGCTGGGGAGAAAAGTCCCCAAGGACCCTGAGTTTATCTTCCATCTCCATCATCAGGGCCTGTGATTTGACAGGCTCCCTTTGCCTGGGCTCTGCCTCGTCTCCAGGACAATAAGCAACACCATGTCTGATTAGTTTCAGAGTTCAGTGGTCTTGAACGCAGCATTTGTATCGGTTGTTGTTGCGTCGTAACCTCTGTCTGTTTGACAACGGTTGCTCAGGCGCTGAGAAAACAGAAGCCTACAGCATGCAGGAAGTCTCTGATCCAATGTCAACAGATCTGTGCTAGGCTTCATGTTTGGCAGCATAAGTCTTTCACTAAAGTTCATAATAATGTCCCAACGGTTTGGTAGGCCAAGCAGATTCATACTTACATTAATGTAACTGCTCCTTAGAAAACTACTTGTTTGTATTGTGTGAGCAAGATTCACTTAACACAAACCCAATCCACTTTTTAAAACTGTGACAAACTGTCATTGGATTATGTTTTTCAGGCCAACACTTGTTGCACATGTCTTTTTCTACCATATGTTTTTTGTTATGGTTCAGGCTCGCTGTGATTGTTGTCAAAATCGTAATGACGCTGATCAAGCTGTTCGTTAAATATAATGCTTTAGGCAAACGCGAAAATAATTTACTGTTATCCCCCCGATCAAACTCAGGGTAACTTTTGAAAGCTGTTTTAACTTTAAAAACTGAGTACATTTGAGATATAATGAACTGAACAGCATTACTGAGGGCCAGCCATTTGCAATCATTCCTAAATGCGGACATTGTTTCAAATAAATTCATGACATACTTGTACAGTGCATGTGACACACTTTAGGTCCATCCAATTAAATACAAAGCCCTCTCATTAGAATATTTCTGTTCATGCCAGAGTTTTGTGGCAACCATGCTTTTAATGATTTGATCGTAAGTTCAAAAATGTCCTCCATAACAATGCTATTTGTCTCAATAAGATGAAAGTATTCTGTGTAATTGCAATACCTCTGTCTAAATCCCCATTTACAGCCGTCCCAAAGACAAAGAGATTTGGAGAACTTCCTTTAGACTTCTATGGGAAAGCAGTCGCTTACGTTCCCTGGCATTAGGTTCATAGGGCTGACAGGGTTTTTTCCCCCCTTCCGTACAACAGTCCTTATCTTAATGAGGAATCGTAACACACAGTCCTGTTGTAAAATGACAATGATGGGGGAAGCAGCTAATGAGGCTATCATGATGTCGGGAAAGAGCCATCTCTCCCTGCAGGCCCCAGCCAACAGAACGGGCTCACGGCAGACGTGGCGAGGCCGGAGACAGAGCTCACATTGATTGCATAGGTTCAAGAGGCAGAGCCGGTGAAATGAAAGATGGCAAGACTCATCAGCCAAATTAGATCAAAGTGCAGAGTTCTGAACTGTCTGCGAGCCGTTGTTTGGTTATTTGTGGGAGTGATTTTGTTGTGAGAAAGCAGCCGTGAGATTATGTTGTTTGTTTTCCCCAGAACCTTTGGGAAATTTTTTAGGCATTTGAGCTTGATTGATCAGGCGCGATGTGTTGTTGCATAATTTCACTGGTGTATCTTTCCACTTAGCTGAATGAATTACTGCTGCGTGCATATGAGATTATTATTATATACTTTGTAATTGATCAAATCGACTGCTTATCTATTCAGAATTCATATGAAATGTTGCATCTTGAGTTGGTGAAAGAGTAAAAGTTCATGGGAACCGAGGAAAGAAAATGTTTTCCAATCTTCTTTATTTTTTATTTCCTACCTATTTAGGGTTAAAAAAACATCCTGCAATTTAGACTTTTTTTAATTTAACTTAATTTTTAAATGTTACAGTATGTCCACTGTAGAGGACGTGAGGACCATTTTAGTTTGAAAAGACAGCCAAAATGAACAGATAGACTATGTAACGTATTATGGTTATAGAGTGATATTAATACAATAATACATTCACCTTTATTTAAAATATAAATAAGTAATTGATCTGAACATTGCTGTTTATTTGGTGGCTAAAAAACTAGTTTGGTTCTTGGTCTATCCAGATCTTCAAAGGCTTTGTAGTCGATGTACTGGGAAAAGTACCTCATTGACTCGAGTCGGCACGGGCTGTAGGGTCATCTTGACTAGTTTTATGGATGTGGTCTCCATTTGACCATGCTCATAGAAACAAAGCTGGCATTCCTGAGGCAATTCTCATTTTTCATGGCTCCACTTAAAATAAAAACAACAATAAGACATACGTGCTACTCTTGGTCCACAGAGGGCCATGTCTTTCCCGCTCGTCCCTATCTGTCTCTCTGTCTGTATCTGTGCGCTCATGGAGCCTCCTGCATCTTTCCCCCCCTTCCTCTTGACCCTCTTCTATCCCAGGTGTGAAATCCTCATCTCTCTCATCATCTGAGAACTCAAAATCTGAATCTCCCTGAACTACTGTATCTGGTACAGAAAATGTCTGCTTCAGTTCCGTCTCCTGCAACAATATTGAGTCATGAAGTCCATGAAGATGGTCCTGACGTCCACTAGAATGGACATTTATAAAAGAGCTGTTATTTCAAAAATTGAATTATTTAATCGTTTCAGAACTAATTATATAGTTCCTCACATCAACAAAAAATTGTTTGGTATGCCAGCCATTTTGGATGAGAAGAAAGAGGAACTTCCCAGCATGCAATTTTAACCAATGACATATCACTGGAAAGACCAGGATGTCCTCTGTACAGTACATCAGGGATTGATAGAGTAGCTCAAAACAGTAAAAGGATATGCATGTTAACAAAATGTCCACTACATTTTCAATGGGCTGGGTCCCAGGAGGGTAAAGTAGCAATTGCTCTTTTACTGCTCCTCATCTTTTATTTTTCATTCATATCAGAAATCTGTAGAGATATGGAGTCTCGTCTCGGTTTGATTAATTGCACTGTTGTAGTGTTCGGCTATGCAAGACAAATCTAGAAAACACGTATGCTGCTTACTTGATTTGCGTTGGCAAATATTTTTTATTTTAGTTGTTGGACATTCAAACAGCTATACATTCATCCCTACATCCATCTGAGTTGCTGAAGTGAAAGTATGTATAGTATAGTGTGGATTTGCATGTCTACATCATTTCTATTTTTTTTTTTTCTTGTTTTCCACCTGGCAGACTCTCACCCATCATATCCACCTTCCATGTGCCTAAAGCGAGAGCCCCATGAGGCATCATTTGCCCCCTTCACCCCCTCCTCTACTCCCAGCTACCCTGCCCATACCCACGGCCCCCGCTACAGCCAATATGCCCGCCAGCCTTTTATAGCAGGTACAACTTTACCCATAAGGCCCTGCAGCCAGATCAAAATCAAATCAAGCTCTCTATTTTAGTTGATCATTTTTGATAATTTAGTAGATGTAAATTGAAGCATCCACCTCTCACGTTGCAAAGCCATCAATCCCATCATGCTTTGAGGCCTCACTGTTTTGTCTACAGGAGTGAAACTGACTGTTTGCCCCTCATTAACAGCACATGTTCTATCCCCCTCTCGGGTTAACAATGGGCCTCCAAGTCCCTTCAGCCTCGTGACAGGCCCAAGGTCTGAGGGGCTGGAGGGGGCCAAAAAGGGGGGGGGGGGGGGGAGAGTTTCTAGAGGCTGAGACTTAAGGCTGATGCTGCTTTGGACCCGCATGTCCCTGTCCTGTGTGTCCCCTTATCCTGTCTTACCCGGTCACTGTTACTTAAACAACCATGTGGTTCAATGCTTTTGTCACTTTCAAAAGCTGCTCAGAAAGTTGGTATATGTCCTTTACAAATATACGATTTCTGCATAAAAAACTATTCCGCGACTTTCCTCAAAATAGCACATACGCAATAATTGCATTGTGATATGGACTGGGGACCTGTTTGGGGAGCACCTTTCACCCAATGCAATGTCCAGCCCCTTGAAACCCCAGATAAGCAGAGCAACAGTTTACGTATTTGTTTTCCTGTTTATTACTTGTGAACGATTTAACTTGCATACAATGAGAAATGAAATGCTGTTATACAATGTGACAGCAAGTGGCTTGTCTTTGCTTGTTATTTTCTTCACTATATGCTATTACCTTACTTTGGTGATATCAAGTATCGTGGTTGAAACATTGAATTCAATTTTCTTATAAAACCTGATGGAAATGCTTAAGCTGAACCATCAAGTATAAATAGAAAATAAATATTCATACTGAACTTTTCTGCGTTCAAGCATCATGTAAATAATTTCCCTCCTTTGTGCCTGCAGGTCGAGACATGGCCAGTACCACCCTACCTGGCTACCCGCCTCACGTCCCCCCCACTGGGCAAGGCAGCTACCCCACCTCCACACTCGCTGGAATGGTTCCTGGTAGGTACCACTACTCCCTTTTTATGATGCCATTCATTTTAATCTTACAGCTTTTATTTTCAGTAGGTAGTCCCCTTCAGTTGATCTTGGTGAGGTCACTTTAAGCTAAACAAGTAGTAATACTTCTCTGTGATGTCTCTAAAAGTGTGCATGTAACACATACAACAAAAAATCACTCTTTGAATTACTGAAGAAACCTCAAGGCCTTGCTCTTGACTCAAAGGATTCAAGAGAGCTTGTTATAGCTTTGTTAGACTGCGGTTAGCGTGTGGTTAGCGTCTGCGGACGAGGACATTAGATGAACTCGATAGACGATCACCACAATCAGTGGCCGTGTGATAGGACAGTTCCTCTCAGTTACACTCCAGCTCCCAGCGCTCATTACCTCCGCCGTGTCCACACGGTGCACTCGCACCAGCCCCGTCGATAAACACTGCTTTTGCTCCTCTCCTCGCCTCCCCGGACACCCAGGGCTGCAGAGCGTATCTCTTTCCCCTCTACTTAACCTGCAGTTCAGGTTCACAGCAAACAGTTAAGGGTCAAAACACAGAGGCGTGGAGGGCCTGTAAATATTTAAATCACTATCTCTCTCAGGGATGAGCTCAAGTTACACGACCAGCACTGGGGATGCTATAGCTGGCAGCATGTGTAGATCTCTCCTCCAAACAACTGAAAACACAATTCCTTTTATCGCTCGGAGACGTGTACCTATCACAGTAACCAATAATCAAAGCAGGCGTGCAGTATTTACAAGTGAGTCCACTGTGAACGACACAGACATTTTAAGGAATACAAGGAGGTAAAAGCTGAAATCTAAATGTATACTATTGTAGAGTGCTTATGGATCATACTAGCACACAAGCACAGCTGTGTTTTTAATCCAGAGGTTGCATTTTTTTTTTCATCTGGCGGGGAATGACTAAGATTTATTGACTGGCCCCAAACACTGTTAAAGCAAAGGCCATTCCTCAGCAGCTTCAAATAAAGCTTTTATAGTGTCGTAAAAGAAGGAAACCTGTGGACCCTAAGCATCACTCTCCAAAATCCCCTCAGCCTCCCGTCCTTTCCACCACGACCCGCACAGGGAGGACAAAGAGCGAATGAGAGTCTCGAAGAACCTATTAGGGATTTTTGAAGCGAAGCCTCATCGCTTAAAAAGTAGGGGAAAAGCAATGCAGTCCTCACTTAAGGAAAAAATAAAGGAAATCCTAAAGACTAACAAAGGATTAATAAAACAATCAATTCACCTGAAGGGACCGAGGAGACAAGCTATGCAAGCAGCTAGGATAAAAACGCAGCATTATCGAGTGACAACATTGTCATAGACCTGGAATGTGACTCGGTGTTAAGGCTTCTATAAAAGTGTAATATTTTAAGAAAGCTGTCTGTCATTTAATTTGTAAGCTCTTTGCTAATGTTTGTATTTATTGATCTGTTTTCTAGGAGGCGACTTTTCTGGAAACCCTTACTCTCATCCACAATACACCACATACAACGATGGATGGCGGTTCAGCAATCCAGCATTACTAAGTAAGAAACCTTCCAACATTCTTTAACATTTTTATAATATAAATAAATCTCCAGGCTCTATATATTCTCATGTCCTACATGATGTTTGGCCTCGTGGTTTCCAACGGCTCGTTCTTCTGTTAACTTTCAGGTTCCCCTTATTATTATAGTGCCGCGTCCCGTGGCTCCGCACCACCCACTGCTGCCACGGCCTACGACCGCCACTAGTTACTATGGAGACCATCTCAAACTGCAGGGCCAGGGATATGGCCTCCATATTGTCCATGTCTGAGAAACACTGAGGTCAAAGGGAAGCGTGGTGGAATCCTAAAGGAAACCCTGTGACGTTACACGATGTGGAGGAAGGATCGGCGAGGTCAACGCCGCTGCATCTCGCCCAGCTTCAGCGTCACACACTTTGGGTCAAAATGGCCTGCGGGGCGTTCAGAGCCCACCCATCATGCCCTCACTCTCTCAAAGGCCCGAACACTTCCAGAATGACTTTAAGAGATTATATAAATATATATATTATAAAATATAAATTGAAGAAAAACAGTGTGAAGAATACCATGTGGAAAAAAATGTTGTGGGTTTTTATTTTTGTTTCTCTGTTGCTGTTGTTGTTGTTGTTATTTTATTCATGGATCCTCACTTTCCTTTTTTGTGATGAACCGCAGTATTTTTCTGCTCTTAAGAGAGAAGTCCAGGGGAAATGGCAATGGTCCCATAGCTTGACGATGCAGCGTCTTAAAGCAGTGTTTCGAGGGCTTTACTCTGGTGCTTTGACTACGTCTTCTGCTCCCATTTCTCCTGTCCCACTGACATCATCAGCCTAACACAGCATGTCCTACAACGTTTACTGACCCTATATAGACCAATGGCAACATCACACTCCCTGTGGCAAACAATCAGATGTAAAAATGTAAATCATTTTGCAAAGTATTAAAAACATGGTGACCACAAAAATGGTCTCGCCAGAATTTGAAATACTTTAATTTATTTGTTCTGTTTCTGTTTTTTAATGTAAGAAAAAGGCTATCAAAGAGTAGTTCTCACCTTTCTCTCATTTTCCAGTCATGTCCATGTCAATGCATGATCGTCCTTTGCTCTTTTTTTGCACTATATCCTCTGCTTATTTATTTGATTTGGTACTGTCACTTAACATTAAGTTAAATTAACCTACCATTTGAAAACATAAGTTCAAACTTTTTATGTTGGATAGTTTAGTTGTAAAAGCACAAAGCAGACAGACATGTGGGAACATCCTTTTCTGAGTAAAAGCAATGCTTTCAATTTTTCTGAGGACTTTGAAGCCTCATCCCTATGGCTACATGAACAAATTCAATTCTCCTGGGTTATACTCCATTCAGCTTCTTAGTCGTACCACTAGATGCCTACACTGTTTAGAAAGCTGTTTGCAGTTGAGCAAACTAACTGTAAATTAGCTTCAACAATTGCCTTACAAGCCTGTTCTTTCAACGCAAATTCATGCCTGTTCAACAAAATGAATTGCCTTTACAAACACATATTCACAACCCTCCTTGATTTACGTTCTACTCTCCATAGGGACTGAAAGGAAAAACTGATTCAGTTTGCTTTTTGGGAAATATTTTGTGAATGTACTATTAACTACATTTGCCAAAGACTTAGTTTGATATTTAATATTTTATTTACAGTATATGTATGCATAAATAAAGCAGTATTATCTTTTAAATGAGTAGTCAACACTGAACATGTATGCCGTGACCTTTTAACGGTCGAACAACATGATGCATATGACTGTAATGAAAAAGGTGAAATTCAGTTACTCAATACTCCGTCAGTTGCAACAAAATGCTGCTTTGTAGAATGGTTTGTGAATAATGTGAAGACAATTCTTCTCTGTAAATAATATCACACACACGCGCAGCATATCATACTAATGTACTGGCTCCCTTTGTAGATATTCAAACTGAAAAAATACATTACATTTGTGTCTTAATGTAATGTTGTGCTCTGAGGAAAGGCATAACTACTGTATGACCTGTGGCTACACATGCTGTAGCAGCAGGTTCCAGATGCTAACATCACATAGGTTGTCTTTGTCATTTGATTTTTTTTTCATGGTAATGTCATGATAATGTTTTATGTCACTATGCAATGAGTTTAATGGCTTTCTGTATCATCTGTTGTTGTTGGGCTCAGAATAAGTAATCCCCATGGAGAACAGCATATAAATGAACAAGAACAAAAGACCTCCAGTGTGAAATGGTTTCTCTCTCATTTCACAAATTCCCTTAAATGAGGAAGCGATCAAACTGAAGTCCTTGGCAACAATCAAAGATATTGTCCTGTTTGCTGTTAGTAGATGTTGTGATCATTATGTTAATCCAAATTACAGTCATCTGTGGCTCCATGTGTAGAAACACATCCACACTTATTACCAGTCACCCATCTCTCCTTGCTCCCATCACTCCCTCCGCCAATACAACGCTTTAGCAAAAGGCATCCAACATGAAGTTTACTTTAATTCTACACTAGCAAATACATCATCTGGCACCAGGGTTAACTGTGGTTGCAGAGGGCACCAGTTAACAGAGAAACAGCGGCCCTGCTCTTCAGGAGAAGCTATCCTCTACAAATTGCACTTGGGATTTGCCTATTTCTGTGTACATGTAGCTCGACATATGTGAAAATGAAACACTGGCGCAGAGTGCAAGCCACCGTCATTCAGGCGGAGTCTTTGCTTTAGGAAGCGGAGCACCTCTAAAGGAAAGGGTCTTCTGCTGTTGTAAAGATGATACAGGAGAAGTGTCATGGACATAAAAAGGATTTCTGATGAAAATCTATACAGAAAGCCTTGTGGCCTCAATCATTGTTCTGTTTCAGTTCTGTTCCAATTCTTTTTGTGCACATGAGAAATAAATTCTTTTATATGTCAGTCGTTGACTCGGTGTCCCCTCATTATTAACCCCATAAGAAAATGATTCAGAGTTCAAGGTTTCCTGCTGCCGGTGTATTGATGTTTGGTTTTATGAGGACTAGAAGGCACTCATACGGGTTACAGCTCTCAAATATGAAATACAGAAACAAATGCTGAGCACGTTGCTTGAGTGTCTATCTGTAGAAATGTTATAGATTATGATTCCTGTTAAAAGTCTCCTACAGTAAAAAGGAACAATTGCATTATGTTAACACATCTGTGTTTGTGTGCAAGACATACGGAAAAAGAGAAAATGTTGAAAAAAATAAAAGGAGAGAGTAGAGGGGGAAACAAATAAGCGGGACAGTTGGAGAGGCAGGAGAGCGTTGCCCCGGCTTTAGACTCAAGTACATTTAATGATGCATTGGTTTCATCCTGCCATACCACACTGCTGCTACCCCTTCTCCTCTCTAAACGCTCTACTCTGGAACACACAATTGTTATAATTCAATTTCACTGCTTCCTCTGCCTATTGTTTATTTCATGGATCCCCTGTGAAGCATCAAAAGCTAGTGTTTCTGTCAGCCCCCTAACTGTCCTATGTGTTTGTCATTCAGGCCTTGTTAAAAGATAAAACACACACACACACATACACACATACACACTTAAACTCTCTCCTCTCCCAGCTGAGAATTCCCAGTGGTAAAATTATTCCATTTAGATGGGAACTTTTTTGTCACAACCCTGTCTAAATTGGCATATCTGGCTCTCTTGTTGAAACCAATAAACTGTGAACCCGGATGCATCTGTCTGTCAAGCTCATCTTTACTTTAGCGGGCCAGATGACAACAACAGGAGAGGAGACACACACCAGCAGAATGGGGCGCACTGATTGGCTCTCATCAGTTAGGCATTACGAGAAGCACCTGTCATCCTCGGGGCTTCTCAAACCCCACTCAGAGAGGCCCTGCCACGGGGGCCAATGGGCCTCGCGCAAGATTTACTCAAACACTTCACCCTCATTGTCAACTTGGCTTGGTGATGCCCTACAGCTAGGCCTCTTTTGCCATGATTCATGTCTGTCACTGGTAATATATACAGTGAAATAAGCCCATTGTAAAGAGCTGGTAGATGGACACAGTCTGAAGCAATTCCTTGCGAAGTTTGCGTTTTATTCAGACATCGAGATGTTGCACTAAATACATATTAAATTCACTTTTTTCTTAGCATTTCTAATTCAATGAACCAGCACCAGTGGTGGAAAATACTACTTGTGTACTTCATATCCCATGATATCTCTTGTATAACTGGTTCTTTTTTCACAAAGCATTTCCACTAAATATATATAAATGATTGGCTTATAAATTATGAAACAAAACAACAAAAAGCAAAGTCCCTTGTCATAGGTTTTTGTATGAATTATAAGCCGTTAAACCTAAATTATTTTTAAACTTCTCAGATGATTTAAATGATCCATTAGTAACTATTCAAGGGCCAAAGAGGTAAACTTATCCAGTTACCTTGTCACTCTGGCAACCACAGGACCTAATTACCAAACAGTAGATAAAGCAGGTACAACTAGCTGCACCTGGGGCAGTAAAATACAATGCACTGATGCGTTAATTGTAACAATGCAATAGAGTGACACATGAGACTCAAGTAACCACAGCAGTCAAATAGTTTATCATTTTTATACCTACAAATATAAATATACTTAACTTTCAAATAGAAGACTTTTAATCGTAATTGGGTATTTCTTGGTTGTTGTGTTACTTTTTCAGGGATAAACAGTGTATTTTCTTTAAACACAATACACAGTGACAAGAAGAGTGAGAACACCTAGAATTTAATATGTAGTGATTTCTCTTTGTGTTAACCTCCACACCATGAGAGAGCGAGGCTCCATGAATCTGGAGGTGAGACACGAGCACGGTATTGTTCAGAGACGAGGAGCGCTGGTGGTCTGGCAGTGACGTCCTGTCATCTGCCTGCATGGGAGCCTGTCATCAGCCTCATCATGTGGCTGTCATAGTTGATGCAGGCGAGGGGAGAGGCCAACCCTGCTGTGTCAATCAACGAGCCCTCATTAGAAGCGGCTCTAATTAGTGGCTGCACGGTCGCTGTATTGTTCACAACGCCGCCTTCGTTAACTCTGTTAATCCCAAATGGATTTAGGTTGAGAAGAGGCAGCATTACAGCCATCCAGAGGTATAATATGAAGCTACTTTATATGTTGAAACAAGTTATGTTGTTTGAACTCGAAAGTGAATATAGATATTAAATTGTCCCTGAAGAAGCAACTGCGTGTTTATCACCCTGGTCCAAGAATGAACAGGTTTTAAATTGAAACAAAGGTTTTGTGAAAATGTCCTTGTAGAAATAAATCATCATCTCATATTAAAATTATTTCAGTGTGGCAGGGGTGTCAGAGAGTTCAAGCCCGGTCTCTGATGATCCTGGTCCTGACAGAACGATGATTATGAGGTTATTTTCACTGTTGGCGGGCGAGACCATCCAGGCGACAAGAACATGACTTTGTGATGTTTGTAATGAGTGAGCATTGATTGACTCTGCATTGCCTAAAGAGGTTGCCTCCATGTTCAAGCTCAAAGGATGCTCGGGCTCTGTGTGCATCCTGTACTGTAGCATGGTTCTCAATTAGAATAATGAGAAGCCGCAGAGCTGTCTGGAGAAACCCAATTGCTGCGTTCCTCAACCCAGGCCTTATCTGCCAACTATATGCTATAATACCATTCCCATCCCAGTTAGATCACTCACCAGCGCAGAGCAATTTCCCTTCAGGAGCTAAATTATCGTTTTGAATGGCCATTGTGCGACACGTTGTGTAATTAAGCACCAAATATGCCTCGCTACCTGATTATGTCACTCTCCAAAGGGGCTTAGGAGCTGAGAGATGGTGTTTGTGTGAGTACATCAAGTGGTGGGGAGGGATTCTAGGTTGGGGAGGAAGTGTGTAAGGACATAACAAAAGGCCAAAATGTGTAAAATGGGGTAGCATTGACCCGCGTGACCCCTTCAAGCTGAGAGAGGGTCTCCTGTCTGACAGAAGCCCAGTCTGAGGAGGGGGGGGATTGTTTGAGTCCAAACTGTTTTGATACTGTTTTGCAACACGAGCATCCAGCCTGCTGCAGCTCAAGTGGGAAGAAGAAGATGAGGAGATGAGGCAAAGAGGGGAGAAAGAAAAGTGGGAGACCACAATCAGCAACCCCCACCACCTCTGACTGGCTCCCCACACCGCTACATCCCCCCCAACACACACATACACACACTCACTCCCGGACGCCTCTACCCCCTCCCCTACCCAACACCCAGTCACTGTCAGGCCAAACACATGATGAATTGCCCTGTCAACAGAATTCATTCAGGGACCAATTAATTCAGCAGAAATGAACTAGAGCCATCAGTCGCTGAAAAACTCAGTGCAAAGAGAGCAAAGTAGCCCCACTTCAGAAAACGAGGAAGCGAGGGAGAGAGGGGAAAGAGGGGTGAGTGTAGTGGAGACGAGAGGGCAAGCAAAAGAGAGAGGGAGAAAGAAAAGGAGAGGGAGAGAGAGAGCGTGGTGGAAGTTAGTCTGACAGAAATTGGTCATTTAATGCTTTAGCGCACTGGAGACAGCCCCTGTCATAGACGAAGGCATGGCAGGGGCTCCCCTGGTATTTTATTTATTAATTATCCTATGCAGCGAGGGGCCTTTAACTGTCTCAGTCCAGCCCCGTCAGCCCGACTCCCTGTCATTTTCTCTCCACAAACAGATCCTTTAACACCGCGCTCCAGGTTAATGGAGACAAAGCCAATATCCAACCAACCTTGCCTTCTCCCCCAAATACAATATTCATCCGTACCTTATCCAGGTAATTATGTCTCCGACGATCTCCTGAATATGTCGTTGGGATGCTAATAAACCATTTTGGAGCTGGCGTGCAGAACACGTCTGACCTTTTCAACTCTCTGCTTCATGGTGGCTACGCCTCCCAAGGAGGGCAGCAATTATTTACACCTTATCGGGAACTACATGTCATTGAGAATAAACATAGTTCAAATAATTTAATGATGGCTGCATATTATTATTCAGGATATAAGCAAGTCAAACTCATGTACCCTCATAATTGGAGGATGATATGTAACATGGTTGCATGTGAAATCTTTGTTGATAGAATAAATGCTTTGCCACGTACAGCTACCTGTCAGGAGGGATTTTACTCCCAAATATTTGTCATCTCAAGGGCTTCATCTCTGTTTCCTTAGCAGTGTGGAATAAATTCATCAGAACTGTGCCTGCCAGAAGCTGTTTTGTTGGCGGTGACAAATTAGCACTGTGAAGGGCGATATCAACACCAGCTAATTAAGGTGTTGTGTGATTTTGGGCTCCAGATCAAGAATCTGCTGATTCATCCCACGGGTGATTATGATGTCCATATGGTCAACGTACAGCGCGGTACACAAGGAAACACAATCGGCCCGCTGCAGCAATGGCTTTGCCAAAAGTTGGATCTTGTCTTTTGTGGCGGTGTTGGGTGGTGTTCATGAAGGCTCTGAATTATTAACAGCATCTTTTCTTTAAGCCCAGGATCCTCTAGTGGAAAACACGGGATGAAGGGCAGCTGGGAGGCTGCCTGCTACTGACTGCCCCTCTTCTCTGACAACAGGAAGTGAAATTCAACGCTATTTCCAATGTTATTCATTGATGGGCTGGTGTACCTTGGATGCCCTCTTCGTAGTGTCACTTGGTTCAAGGAATCATCACAACTCAAGCAACAAAAAGGTGATTTTAATATAAATGATCAATGCTTCTTCCTCATCAGATATTTTAGTGTATTTTAAGCTTGACAAACTCCAGGGACTCTGGAGGCTAATAAACTCTCTCGCTCCCATTCATTTCAATTCAGTCTTGTAGTGCTAAGCACAGTGAAAATACACCTAATAGACAACACAGGCATACAAGCCAAGTGAACCTGACAAATGGAACAGAAAAGCTAACAGAGAAGAAAGAGGTGCTTAGCTGTCAAAGGTAAAGTGCTTTCCTGATTTCTGTTTACTCACCATGCTTGAAACTTGACTTGTTTTCCTGCAGCTTACTGAAGAGATTCTGTCTGTGAGTCAGCTGGTTGTCAGCGTGTCTCACGGGCAAAACCGCTCATTTAGCATAACATTTGGAAGGTGGAAAAGTTCTGAGGTGCAGGTTTTTAAAAAGTATGATAACATACAAACATATATTGTATGAGGTATTAAAAGAGAGTTTGATTCAATGACGATACTACTGAAGCTTTAAGACAACCTCATCTGCCTCTCATTCCACTCACACATGGATATTCGTTTTATGGGATATAAAGTGTAAAGAATTAGAATAATATAAGGATGGGAGTGAGACCTACAGAAATACACTGCATGTGAACAGAGAGGAGATGTGCTGTAGAATATAATTAATTAAATGAGACTAATTAGGAACATGAGAGCAGGTGCCAGGCTATGAGCTGACAGGGAAGACAGCAAGACAACATGCCAGCACAAAAGAAGAAAAGCACTGCGCCACACACACACACACACACACACACACACACACACACACACACACACACACACACACACACACACACACACACACACACACACACACACACACACACACACACACACACACACACACACACACACACACACACACACACACACACACACACACACACACACACACACACACACACACACACACACACACACACACACACACACACACACACACACACACGTGTAAGTGCACCACCAAACGCACATACACACTTAATGCACACAAACACACAGCTGCGGTTATGAGGGTGTATCGTGACAGGCACGGGGACAAAACAACTTTCTGCGTTTTGTCATGTGAAACCCCGCAGGAATACTCCTGACAGGAAGCAGAGACCCAGGCACCGTGGGGGTCTCTTGCCTTTGTCTCACACACATTCTCTTTATTATTTTTGTTCTGCAATGGCGGAAAGAAGTTTGCACAAGCCAAAGATTTCTCTCCCCTAATTATTTCAGCACTTGCTCCAGACTACAAGCGGTGCAAATTCACAGACTGCTTTTCTTCCTCTCTTAAAGAGCTCCCAGAGCTGCCGCAACAGGGTACATTTAAATTTGATATGGTAGAGATTTATTGGAAAAAGTCACACATTTCCAACATTTTCATCTAGGGATAATCAAGCTGAACTGAAATACACTTAATAAATGTCTACAAAATCATATGAGAGCCAATTATTTTGCTTTGTAAACTCAATGTAGACAAAATACACGTAGGATATCCAGTATTTAAAACGTGACGTAACATGGACACAAAATGTTTTTATAAATTAATTACTGTGCAGACAAAACCTAAAGACTGTGAACAGTGTATTTAAAACCTACCTAGTTCTTCATTTTGAATCCTAACACTAACCCCAAAGCAAAAGTTATATAGCTGCAGCAGTTATCGCATTGTTACGTGCCAACAATTGTAATTTGTATCCTTGTTATGAATGTACTACATAAATGAAATGATACAATCATTTGTGTTTTATCCAACTGAATGAAGTAGAGCTGAAACAATTAGTTGAATATTATTCATCAGCTATGTTAAAATTCTAATTAAGTCTTTTTTTTTAACTGGATATGCCAAATATCTGCTTTCAGGTTCTTAAATGTGAGGTATTGGTGTTTATCCATGTGTTATATTATTGTAAATTTAAGCTTTTTAGATTTTGGTCTTTTGCTTAGATAGAAGTCAATTTGGAAATGTTATCAGGAGTTTTCTTCTGATATTTTTGATATTCCATATTGATTAATGAATAAAACCCAAACATAATCTGTACCTTAAGCAATGATGAAAATATATTTATTTTCATCCCCTTGCTTTCCAAATTCATAAATAGTAGTTAGTTAGACAATAATAACAAACTGTAGGACAATCTAGCATGTAGCATTGTTCATTTTCATTCACCAGTATGTTCTCCCTTAGGGAAGAAGCCAACGAGAGAAAAAAGCCAACAGTTTGCAGAGTGAAAATAGCTTGTATGCTTTCACCGCATGGACTTGACAATGAGGTTAAATACTTATTTGCAAAGTGCCACAAGTAAAAACCTGTCCCTGCCAACTGGATGTCAGTGTGCCGCTTGGAATCCATTCTACACAACTTATTGTCAGGTTTACAAAGTAGGCAAGCTTCTGTACTGCTGAGGAAAACAAAGCAACACAGAGGCTTTCTCTAACTTTCCATGAACAATATCAGCACTTTTACTCAGGTTCAGATTACAAACATGACACTGTAAAGGGAGGCTGTAGCTCAGTGGATAGTGATCTGGACTTCGAATCAGGAGATAGCAAGTTCGAGTCCCACTGTAGTCAGCATTCCGTTGTGTCCCTGGGCAAGACACTTCACCCCAAATTGCTCCACAGTACTGAATTTATGTAAGTCACTTTGGATAAAAGCGTCTAACAAATGACATGTACTGTAATGTAAAGGGGATTTAAAAAATCAACAATTTCCTAAAGACGTCCAACTGGAAAGCAATGGTTTCCAAAGATTACCGAAACCAAATTTCATCTCTTTTTGATGTTAATGATAGCAGAAATGCTGCTGTTTTAGCTTGAAATAGACAAAGAGGGAAATCATTTTTACAGGAAAAACATGATGAAACTTCAGACCTTCTCGCTATCAATCACAGCCAAACAGCAAGGATCTATACCTAACTTTCTCCCTAGATAAAACACAGAACAACAGCATTTAGAAAGCTACGTGGTCCTGCAGCCAAGACTCTGCGAAGCGGACAGCTCAATATCTAGCCCTAGTGCGGCTTGTCAATGCAACACCAAACTCAAGACAGAGAGATGGGGGGTTGGTGTGGGGAAGGCTTTTTTAATTATCTGTGGTTGGGTCGGACTGTGCATCATCATTAGAGAGACTAAATAGCAGTGGTCACTGACTCAGGTAGTGGTAAACGGCACAATTAACAAGCTGAGGAGGGAGAACTGTATTCAATTTGAAAGCCTTCTCTCCTAATCCATCTCCAGTGATCAGCAGTGCTGCTGAGCTACGCCCTTTTACATTCAATTACATTAATCAGGTTATTACCCAGAAAAAGTCAACATTTTAATCAAGAACTGGCAAAGTAGGGCAGGACGTTACACCGAGACAGGGCTAAGTGACAGTCAGAAGAGGGGAGTGATGGTATTCTACTGAAGATCATCTTGTTGAAAACGGCACAGCACAGAGCGGTTTGTAAGGTCTTGATGCATTCATTTTGCCATTCAGTTGATTTTGATAAGCTCCATTTTTGTCAGCGTTCACCAGAATGTATATGTCGTCATGTCTACATTTGTACAAGTCTGAATTCATCCCATACTTTAAGTGGGTACTTGATGGTGTACAGCACGTCAAGAATGCATTCGCCTTTTCTGTTTTTTTGAACGGCTCTCGGCTGTAAATCCACTGGATATAATCCTTGCAGGGGTGTTGTTAGCACAGCAGGTGTGTAAGAAGCAAAAAACACAGCTGCAGGGCATCCTAATAACTATCCTCAAAATCCTTTGACGCATTCTTGGAAACAACACGAGCCATTATTCATATATGGATGGAAACAACTTGTCTAAATGTATGTAGAGCGGTCCACTGTGGTCAGGTGGGGGATTATTTCATTCATTGCAGAAAAAAGCCAATTTATATGAATATATGCTTACTTCACAACCAGTTCAAGTGGACTTTGCTGACTGATTGCTGACTGCACACACGAAGTGAATCTAATTTAGTAGAACCTCTGGCTAAGCAGTAGTTTCTCGCCCATTTTTCCCACTAACAGGGAAAAAATCAATTCTTGGGCATCTATGACATTCAGGAGATGCTTGTCTGGTTTTTATTTTACTTATTTCTACACTTCTTTTTGCATTCTGGCTTGTTAGGAGTTCTGTGATGGCTGACCCGGGAAATGGTTTCTGATTAATGGAGGGAAATTCTTGTTGTCCACCACATAATGAGAGAAGACAGAGGTGAGAACAGCTCAATAGGAGAGATAACCACTCTTTGATCCAAACGGTCATGCAGAACCTATACTCGCTGCATCGTCAGAAAGTCAACTGTCAAGCTCCTCGTTTTGAAATCTCTCCTCATAAACTTTGAAATGGCTTTGAGATAGTTTGTTTTACAAATTGTAACATAAAAGTCTGTCTTTTGTTAATAATATACTTGCAAATGATTGCAAACTGTCTGCCATTTGATCGTATTCTTTCCAGATCACGGCCGCCAGACTTTTGCAATATAATAATTGACTTCTTACACTTCGTTACACACAAACAGCCAACCAGCGATATGGCATGTTCACGCATATTCAAAATATTAAACTGTCTAAGTGCCATTTCTGAATTCCCACTAACAAGACCCATCTCAACTTAAGATGTCTTGTTAAATTGAGACCTTGTTCCCCAGTGGACTTAAATGTAAAACATATCTCTACCCTTGACAAGCAATGTTAATCCATTTAGTGTAACGAACTAACATGTCCCTAATTAAAATATGCCTTTTAATGATACATACTGACATCCTGGAAAACACTGTCACGCTTCCCTCCTTTAATACAGGAATATGCTAATTGCTTCAGTAACACTGGTGTTCAAATCCCAAGGCTACGGCCACATCCTGGGGGAGTTTCTGTGTTGGGGTTCTTCAAACCTTTCTGATCACAAAAGGGGCCCCTTTAAAATCTTCTTGAAGACTGGTTTGGCCAGCAGAAAATGTGAGGCAGCTTCAGGGACTGACACTGTTGATTTCCATTCATTTACGGACATTCAATTTACCATCAGGAGCCTCACTCTACACCCCTTCAGTCCAGCTCTTGAACCTATTGGTGCTGGAGGGCAAATAGAGAGCATCAAGCTTCCACCCCATCCCATGGCAGCTCATTTCAAACAAATCAGGCTGATTGCTGAGTTGCAGCACTCACAAGGCCCAGGTGATAAAGCAATTAAAGCCCTCTAATTCTTCGGTTCGGAAAGGGCCGGCAGGTAATTAATTATATATAATGGAATCCTTTTGTTGCCTCTGCTCCACATTTGATTTTTGTTTCCTGATGTGTGAGGCTGTTTATTTGAGGGCCAGTAAAGGGACGGGTTCATGTGGGAGGAGTCTGCAGCCCTCAGTGGCCGTCACCCTGGATGAGTGAGGCGATGGTTAATAGGCTCTCTCTGGACAGATGAGGTCCATTAGGAGGTTAATTTAAAAATGAATAGAGGACAAGGAGGGAGAAACGGATCTAGTGACAGAGAGAGGGCTGAGCACAGTTCACACATGGGAGAAAAATTAAATAAAGCATGAAATATGTTTTCTCTGTGAAGCAATGCTGCTAACTACGCATGGGATAATTAAATAACCCATGGCGAACCATTTAAGCAGATTCTCACAAATGACCAAATGAAAACAAGGAAGCCCGCTCTAGACCGGCAGAACCGAACACATCCATGAGGCCATTTTCTTAAACATTGAGGCATTGTTCAGATGCGTGGACTGCAGCCCCTGCCTCCCAATTTCCATTTCTTTCCCCCCTGCAGAAAGGCTGAATCTGATCCGGACCCATTGGTGTGTGGATAATGAAGGGGTTACCAGGAGCTGGGAGAGGCCCTGTAATTCCCCGCACCGGGGGAGTGGGTTTTTGGGTGGGGTTTGGATGAGTACCCCTGCTCCGTGATGCATGCACTCATGTGAGCTTGTGACAGCCTTTACCCAAATCCAAGGCCAGACATAGAGGCTGCATGTATTATATAGAGATACAGTACAGAACAAGGCTTCAAACATTTTATTGCTGCACAAACGCTTTTTTCCCCCCACACAAATGCTGTATACATTAGTGTTTGAACTACTTTGATCTTCTGTATTTATTAAAAAAGGGGAAAATCATTGCATTGATTTCAGTTGCAGTGTATTATTAATTAGTGTATGCATAATGACTCAAACAACTGATATCGTCATTGACATGAAATTATAGCTAAAAAGATGTAAATGAAATCCAAATCCCTCACGTGCTGAGCTCATCATCCTCTTTTTTCAGCAGAAGTGGGAGTATCCCAGCTCAATCTAAGGTCACGGAAATTAGCATATCATCTGGCAAAAAGGGTTAGCCAATGTGTGGGCGTCTCCCTAAGGGGGGTCACCTTAAACATCAGTGTTAAGGTACCAAGAGACCCCCACCCACTCCAGGGGTTAAGTATCTCTACTTCATTATGATAAAGATGTGAACAACTACCTAACCTACCAAACGCTGTCAATAGACATCGAGTCCTGGCTCTTTCCAGCCTCTCTCAGGACTCGGCATGAGCCTTCATCCATCATCTGAATACTCTAGGCCCGAATCATTGCCGATCATTATAGTAACAGTGAGAGTCCTGATGATTGGCCGCGATTGTTAGATCACAGGGATCTAAGGGGTGATCCATCACGCTGGGTGGCACACTAACACCTCTGTGTGATGGGGTTCAGCACAGGGGTCATGGCTAGGTCACCCAGAAGAGAGCCCCTCCACAGAGAATACCTCCAACAATCCCAGTTACCTGCAAAAGGTCTCCCAAAGCACAAGGGAAAATCATTGCCATTTCCTATGTGATTACTCTTGTTGCATTAGCAGCGAGTACCAATATATAGATTTGTCAAAATGTATTAATACGAGGAGATAATCCTGAGACAAACTGAATCCTTTAATATCACTTCAGAACAGCTCTCTATGTTCCACAACGCGAGATGAGGCACTGACCCGATCCGACTTGTTTCTCAAAACTGGTGCAACACAGCACAGTAACCTGAGGCTATGTGTTGTCATCCAAATGAGATAAGTTTATTTTCCCTGGACTAGCATTTGTTCCATCAGCCTGTAGGGTCGTAGACCACAGTGGGAAGCAGTGGGGAGTCCTTCTCAGCACCTGCAGCTCTAGCGAGGTGGCCCGCTAGCGAAGAGAGGCTTTGGCCGCTGCCCAAATATCTGCCTGCGCCTTCTGTGCAAACGCACCAGCCTTAGGAAACCAGGAGGCAGCAATATTGTGGAACAAATGTCTCCTAATCTCAGCCTGCTGGTCTGGGGTCCTGGGTGAAGCCTCCATGTTGTGCCAACCAAACATTTAGCCTTTTAGCACTTAAAGTCTGATCCTGGAGGGTGGGTCACACAGGACAGAATTTATTTTAGTTAACAGGACACACCTACAAAGGTTTCACAGCATCTTCAGGATCTAGTACTTGTTAGAACGATATTTAAGGAGATTTCTATCTTTGACATATCATAATAACTCTCACAACTCATCTAATGTGTCTATTCTCACATTTGTAAAGTTTCAAAATATATGATTTACTTTTCTAATAAATATAGTGCACTTAAAAACACTTCAAATTTGGCACAACCCTAATAACACCAGCCCAAACGACAACTTCCGTGGTCAAAAAGTGAAGTCAATTCGGAAGTGAGAGAATGACCCTACTTCTCACTTCACTAAACAATTTGCCAGCCGCAGTGCCCAACACTTTCAGCAACCTTTTTCAGACCATACCTTTCTTCAAACGTTGCCTTGATTTTAACTCAACTAATCACCTGTAAAGTCTATTGACTGCATGTCCACAGACTGGGCAAAGTACTCAAAATTGCCTCAGTAGGGTCTATTTTAAGTTTTTTTCTTTCTTTAAATATAGATTGTCTTTATTTTCACTTTGGATTAAGTCAGCATGCAAATATGAGGCAGTGAGCTAAATGTGTCAATAATTACAACAACAGCTATTTATAACATATAATGATAAATGATGCTCATAATACCCAGTGAGGCCATTTTGTTCCCCATACATTTCTTAACAAAAGGAAACAAACATGTGCTCTATTGTCCCCTAAATAAAGCGTCCACCCATGTACATATATCTATTAATACATATAGAAACATAAAGTCTAATTAAAGTCAATGCAAGAAAAGCCTAATAAGTCATGTATGTGGTAAATGTGTTGAAGCAAACTAGCATACCTGTGTTGTAAGAGTATTTTAATTACTTTTTGACAATTCTGGTCTGTTATTTAAGGTTCCGTTGTGACATCCTGGATAATGTTTAACTCTCACATATGTATCATCTTTTAAACTCTAAAATTATTAAATACACTTGGTATATTTAAAGAAGATCATAAATAAGGCTGGCTTTGGAAAGAAAATGATTCCATATTATTCAGTAGAATTTATGATTTAGGGGAAGTTACAGCACGCAAAGCCAATTCCAGTCCATTCAATCAGTGAACAAGACCTGTGTCTTTTGTTGCCTGGCACACAAGAAGTTGCCCTGTGGAGTGTGTTATTGGAAAATAATATTTGAAATTATTTTCCTGATCACTGGTTTATCTCTTGGAATTCTTCCACCAAAAGTTCTGCGATTTGAGCAAAACAAACAGAAAGGCAGTCATGTACAGTGACTGAAATCTATTTTTACTGTTCCAAAAACTGACTTTCCATTTCTCATAATCAGTTATAATAGATAACAATTAAACGTTAGAGTGCATGAAAAGAAAAGAGTTTTCTGCTTTCAAATTCAGTAGTCATGTTGCTCAGTGTTCACTCTTTAAGTTTAGTTGCATGGTGTAGAGAATATAAAGAGAACAGGTGAAACGGATCAAAGGACCATAAAAAGATCAAAGATTGCTACTAACTGATCCTGTTAAATGTGTGCGTATATGAAGGCCTATATGTTTATGTGTGTTAACTTCAAATGAGCAGTGGACTAGGGGGTGGAGAGAGTATCTATGGCAACGGTCTGGTCCCCAGCTGTCACGGTGAAGAAGAAGATGGGTGCCATGAGCAAGGAGACCACTTAACCTCAGCTGCTCCTCAGCTTAGGGGAGTCAAGATGCTGCTGAAACCCTTACAGAACCTCACTTAATATGTAGACAATAACCCCCCTTCAACAGACAGAAGATGATTTCAAACCAGCCTGTTAAAAAGAAAAAAGAGAGAGAGAGAGAGAGAGCTTTACGGAGGCTCGTCTTCCTCGAAGTGGAGTTCACTATCAGAAGCTCCAACACAGCAGATGGAGTGTTTAGGGGTACGAGAGGGGGGAAATTGGCAAAAACTAATTAGATCTGGTTTAACTGGAGAATCGCTTCAATCGTTAACTGTTAACTTCTGATAGAGGGATTGCCATTTTGCGGTTTTTCCCTTTTTAACTCTGCAGTTACCATCTGCTGGAAATACATCAAACTACACAAATAGAATACAAAACAAAACGATGGAAATAAGCGAGCATTAGTGTTTTATCCAAACCAATAATAATGTACAGCTGAATCACAATTTCCTAGTAAATGTATTACATTTACGATAATTTAACATAGGTTAAAGCAGCAAATGTTTACATTTGGGATTATAAAATGAGGGTTTGCTAGACTTCTAACGCTCTAAAAATAATGTTTAACTGATTAACAAAACAGCTGGTATTTCATTTCAGCTCTAAAAATGTTACTATCTGTTGTTTCTGAACATAAAAACTGAATTAAATACAAAAGAAATACAAATATTACATATTTCTTTCCAGCGCCAGTCAAAGTTCACGATAGTTCCACACCATGTAACAGCCCAAGACAGGTTGAGGGTTTAATCACAACTAATGACCTCTTCCTCTCTACCAACACTATGGAGCAACATTTCACTAGTATAGAAAAGTAAACAACCATAAACATTAGATCTCTGTGTTTCACCACTGCTGTTCAAAAAGTGAATAATTTGGGGTTCATCAACTGACAAGGTTGGACTGACGGACTTGGTTGGAGGGAAGGGTAGGTGGGGGGGTGGTGGGGGGTGTTCTGACAGGGTGTCGTCGCGGCTGTGACACGTATTGCCGGTGACAGAGGTTAGGGGGTCAGACAGGAAGGTCTGTTGTTATGAAGGGGAAGCAGGCTGCATTGTTTCGCCTTCACTCCCTCCCTTACTTCGCAGCGATGGCCTAATCAGGCTTTGTCGCCCGCCTGACACAGACAGCACAAGCTCATCTGTGTTTCCTCCTTTATCCACCATTGTCTCTTTGTCTGTCCCTGTCTCCATTTCTGTTCTTCTCTCTTTTCCCCCATCTTCTTTCCGTTTTCCCTTTTTACATGTATCCTTCGTTTTCTCTCTCCACATAAATCCCTGCGGCGTACAAACTCCTTCTGGCTTTCTGTATGTGCATTTGTGTGTGCGTGTGCGTGTGTGTGCATGTGCGTGTGTGTGTGTGTGTGTTCGCCTTGGGCCATCCCATGGGAGGTTTCACAGGCTTCAGAGGCCAAATGAGGTGTAAGTCTATTAAAAAGGCAGAGCAAATGTGCGGATTCCCAGCTTGGCTTGTCATTCAGGTGCAGTTAATTTCCACTTGATCAACAGTAGACGTGTTTCAGCAGTGAGTAGGGGGAGTACACAAGAGTATAGGTCAGCTTCAACACATCTACCTACTTCTCTTAGGAGAAGGGCTTTTAATGTTCAAGCTCCAGCCGTTTGTGTAACACAAACTATGTTCCTGATCACGTGTAGAGGTCTGATCTAATTCCAAACCCTGTCACAAGTTTCCACATAAATTCAGAGAATGACGGATCGGAGCTGCATCTCTTAGCAGTTCATTTGCAATGGAGATTCTGTTGATAACCATTCATTGGAAACAGGACAAAACAAGCATGTTTGTAGGCTACACATAGCCCGCTGCTAGCGTATATGTGCCATAAAATCCCATGAAAGGACAGAGAGATTAAATAGGCCTGTTTATTCATATGAAGATGACAAATGTAGTAAGCTGGAGGAAAACGAAAGGCTCGGAGGAGGACACACTATTCATTATAAGAGCGCCTGTGGGTCATCGTGTTTTTATCTAAATCAGGTCCCAGCCCGTTTTAAAAACCACACCACCAGGCTAGGCGCATCTGTTTCTGCTTAACCTACTTCAGGTGTCCAGGTATTGTTTTGAATACATTGTCCCATAAAGAACATATACAAAACTGTTTCGATTGTACCTTGGCAATTCAATTCTTAAGGAAAAAAGGCACTTAAAAAGTTAATTTATGCCCTGTTACTATTTAACCAGCACTTACAATGGTATGACTTGCTCAAAGTAAATATATCTGCAGTTTCCTTGATGTTAGAAGTTTTAATCTTTTTGGTTTTTGCACATATTGTAAGTTGCTTGGGATAAAAGCGTCAGCCAAAAGAAATGTAATGTAATACACAGAGAACGGATAGCCTATGAGATATGCTGATCACCACCTGAAAAAAAACAATAATAGAAATGTGATCCTTTTAATTAGATATGAATTATAATCAGCAACTCCTGTGAGCAGGTGTAAGCAGTGTGTGTTGGGGGCAAAGTGACACGAGAGCAGCGTAACCAGAGACTGTCAAGGATAATTACAGGTGATCGTGAGTGTAGCTTGCACTGCTAAAAAATTTAATTTGCTATTGATTTGATACTTAAATGGCCTAGGTCTATTCCTATCATTATAACATGGAAGCAGGACTGCCAATACACAAAGACCACTGACTCCTCTCAGGGTGACCCTCTTTTTATATACTCCGCAGCAAATTCATTCCCAGAATCTCACGTTGCTAACTCACACATCCTGGCGCTGTCTCTAAACGCAATATGATAACACTATGTGGGAATGTGCCTTCATGTTTTACTTTAAAAAGCCTACAAAATATTACACATTCCAAACACTTTTATAGGTTTCATATTAGTATATTGCGTATAAATGTGCAGGAGGCAGGAGATTAGTACTCAAACACAAGCCTAAAAGCCAAAATCATACTGTACATCTATTGACTTCCAAATATTTAACTGTGAAGAGATTTACCTATGGATTATGATTTTATCGTCATGGAACTTTCAATGTTATCACTTAGTGGATTTACATTAACATGCACTTTATATCCTGACTCTTATCCCAGCTTTGATCTTAATCAGGATATTATACATTTACACGGAAAATGAGATGAGAGAAGTGACTGTTCGTATCTCTGTATACCTTTCATAATAGTATTTATGTTGTAGGTTATCAGCTGTCTGAACTCTGCTGCGTTTACCACTCTGATGGATTTAGCTTCTCAATCTGATCACTGCTAATTATGGACTGTAGCTACAATACAATGTATGCTCTTCATTGCCAAAGTCAGACTGATACCCTCATTTCAGTACTGCATGTAATCGTTTCTCATGAAAAAATATGTTTTACTGACTAACTACTTCATAACTTGAATTGATATTGCAATTACAAACATTACAGACGGTGATCACATGACCTGGATAAGGTGTCTGATACATTTCTATACTGAAAAATCTGAATAAAGGCTAATTTAGATTTTTAGAACCATGCAACATATAAAAACCTGACCATAACCATGGATGCTAATTTCTAAATAGCAATCTGTGTCCAAATGTATTACCAACCCAGACATCAACCCAGCAATTACCAAATCTATGCCGTCATGTCCAGCAGACTGAAAAACACTGGTGCCTCAGGTTGCTCGTGCTTCCAATCTGATTCTTAACCTATTCCTGTAGGACAGGTTAAAGTTAAGATAGTTGCTCACTGGGAAACATTTTCTTACTTCTCCCGAGATAGATGTTTGTAATATGAAGATGATTCAAGTCCATCGTTCCAAGAAAGAGAGCAAACGGGTTCATGAATTTTAAAGCCTCATTTTACATGGCACTCAACGAGATTGCAAGATTTGTTGAACCGTGAGGCGATGATGAGTTGGATGTGGCGGTTTACTGACATCACTGCAATGGTAAATTCGTTTTTGAAAGTCTGCGCGTTGGTATGTTTTAATAAAGGTGGGTGGACACAGAAACAGACACCTGCCACTGCAGTCTGAGTCAGCCAGGGAGCGGCGGCTGAGAGGGGGGCCGGGGTTAGAAGCCCTGCTCTGACCTCTCTGGGCCTATTTCTCTGATAGACATTTGTCACTCTGCTGAGGGCTGTGTGCCGTAATAGATTATTGACCACCTCAGCAGTCCCATCACTCCACACAGCTCAGCCACCTTTATCGCCACACAGAAGAAAAGACGGAGAGCAACAGTAGGAGAAACACGGGTTATGATGAATGCAAAGCTGGTACTTTAAACTCAGTGAGAATCAGTGAGTTATTATATTTACGTGAATTATTGTGTCTTTTTCAATCAAACACCTTAAATCCCAGCATTTACTAGATGGATTTTCAGAAAGAATAGCAGCTGAACATTGTTTTAAATGGGGTAGAAAGGTAAGTGTCTGTCTCTTTAAAAAAGGACACTGTCTCTGATGAATTAGAGGAAAAGTAGGTCTTTCCTCCATATTGTGTATTTTGGCACATTCTGGGCTCCTTAATTGTATGATAATTCATCTCGGAGCACTAATTTACCCCCTGCCAGTTGCTTTAAATGTTGGACCATTTTGTGAACCAGCACTCAGAATTAGAAATGAGCCGATAGCTTGGAGGAGTGTGTCTTCCAGCTAAGGAGCATATTTATACCCATATTTTTTAAGCGTTTTTTCAATCATTAGAGCTCTCGGCACATGAGTGCACATATGTGGTATTTTCTAATAAGAATACGTTTTAACGGTTGATGTTTCTTGATTTGCCTCTCTCCCCTCTTCCTGAAATACTCAAACAATGATGTATGATCAAATAATGCTTTGCCTTTTCACAGAAAGGCTTATATTCTGAGAAATAAATAATTGTGATATTTAAAAGAACAGCAGTAAATGTTGTGCAGCAAATACGTCCTTTTTTTACCACACTCATACGCACAAATAATGATTCAAGTCCAGCACAGTGTGATGTTTTGATGTGGTATGTTGGGTCTGCAATATGTCCCTCTCCAGCCATTCAAATAATAACTACCTGCTGTTCTGATACTTGGGCCCTGTCTCTCATGCGATCGGGGGACATTTAGGCTTATTTTGCCATTGCTTATTTAGCCACGGGAGGCCTATTAATTTCAGCGGGTCCTGTCCTCTCCAGGGGCGATCGCTACTCGCAGCACGCGCATCCCATTGTTTAGATCCATTTACATCTGTGGTCAATGAATAATGACAGCTCCCGACACAGCCAAACACATACTTGCACACACATGCACAGGGACACAAATAGACAAAAGATGAACACAGATTTTCCAAATGGGGTTAACTTAAAAAAAAAATAGAAATATCTGTGCTTTATCTGTGGAGAATTATGATTAAAAGCTGTATAATGGCAAAGGGAGCTGTTCTCTTCTTTCTGATTCTCCACCCCGTTAGAGATTGTGCTGGTACGTCTGTTATTTTGGCACCATCCCAACCGTATTTGACCCATTAAATTAGCCACATTGGTTGATATGGTGCCATGCTAATGTTGAGGGTTTCTCTCCATCGGGTGCACAGACTCCTGGCACCCGCTATTTCACTCTGGCTGTGCAAAAGAGGCTGTGCCACTGCTACCACACATCATAGAATATTAACCCTTTTCTGTTCCCTGGCAAATGCACCAGATGGCACAGCACACTAACAGCTGTCAATTTCAAGGCAGTGCCTCGTTGGTGGATTTTTCCCCCTTGCTCTTTGGGACGCTGGGAGGATTTTTTAAGACATAATAAGCGAACTGATGTGCTGTTTCAGATCGTAATGAATCAAATGTTACAGTGGAGCAAGAAGCGTGTTTCCTCCCTGGGAAACCAAAGAGGTGTTGCAGAGTGAGTGCAACTGCAAGACACAAACACACACATAAAGACACACACACACACACACACACACTGCCACTGTTGGAGCCTTGGAAGAGATCTTGCACATGGAAATGTACGGCACCAGGTTGAGGTTTCCCCTCCTTCCACCCGAGCGATCGTGGCAGTCATGAGAGGAAGTCCCTGGTGCCCCTTCAGCTGCCACTCTAGTTAAATTAAAACTGAGGCCTCCAAATACATTCCTCATTGTAGGCCTTAAGCGCAGGAAAGTTGTATTTGGCTCAAGTGGCGGCTGGGGAATTGTCCCCCTAACCCAGTCCCAGTCGCCTTATTTACATGATAAAAGCTGGAAGTCAGGAAGAGCCACAGGCCCCAGGCTGATATTTTTTTCATTTATTCATTTCTTTACCAACATCACTTCTCCTTCATCAGAGGCAAGTGACGGAATCATAGTAGCAATTTAAATTTAGTTTAACACACTCCCTGGGAAACAAGACAGGGAATTGCCTCTGTGCCTGGCATGTGTCTCACAGGGAGTGTTTTACATACCTCCGGCTGCCCCACCATGTTGGGATTTGCCAGTATCAGGGCTTCCCCGGTCATGTTTTGAATGGTGCCATTTCTCTAGTTTTCAAGAAGACCCAACCTACTGCAAAATAACAAGAGTAAGAAAAAAGTAATATGTTTTTTGAGTCTCGTTTTCAGTTCAATCAACTGACTTTCTCCAGCTGGAGTTATGAAAGGCAGACACAGACTGTACTGTCACAGAGGTCATCCATCCCCCCCCCTCATACTGTGCTTTGTAACTCAATTTCCCACCTGGCTTGAGCTGAGGGCGACACGCAGAAGTCAATTCCAATAGCGACTCCCCCAAAGTGCATGTTCAATCGAGAACTCTGCAGTTTAACCTGAACGGACTTCATCAATCGCAGAGTTGAGGTCAATCAATTTTGAATTGACCCAAGTCTCAGCGCTCTCTCTGGGTGACACCACACTGTCTATACGTGCTGGCTGTCCGCACCTGACTCTGCTAAATGAATCTGACTTAATGACATCACACTGGAGCGAATAACTACCATGCTTGGCAGATATCCTCACACTCATTTCTTTTCTTGGAGTCTTTTTATGCCACAGCTTTCTGGCCTTGAGGCTAAGAGGAGAGCATTGCAGTCAGCAGGAGGTGAAATCCATACACATCTCCTGAGATCTCATCACACTCATCAGTGTAAGACCTCATATAATCCTACTAATGTCAAAAGGCCTGTCAATAGCAGCTCTCACTGAGACAAAAGTGTCCTGATTAGAAAATGAAAGTGCAAACACACTTGATCTGTAGGTGTGTGTGTAACATAGGGAGAGAAAACCAGATGATGAAAAGCTAGTTAGGTGAGGAACACACTGGAACACACACATCATTGAATTTGCATGAGAGGATCGTCTATTTGTAATTTTCATAATTAGCAGTATACCTTTCACATCTACAAACGCCCTCTTCATATCCCCCCTGCCATTTCCCCCGAATGGTATCCTCCTCCTTTAAGATTAATTGAAGCTGGAATAAAACAAAATGGTTCCCAGGGGGAGTTCCACTGTTTGTTATTCATGTGGGTCTGAAAACAGCAACAGTAAATCCTCTAAGTTGTTGTTAAGCTGGGGATATTACCATATGTGTGCCATTTCCATAGACTGACAGCTCCCTCTGGATCAACTGGGGACTATTGATCTTGCAGCACTCCATTTCAAGTTAATTGTGCTTGAAATGAGGTCCACACTCCCAGGCATACCTTTGTTTGAAAGGTGGATATTCTTTTTTATTTGGCAGGATATTGATATCAAAGACACAGGATATATTCTATATTTAGTTTATGTTTATCCTTCAGCAGCAGTTTCTCTTGCAGTGATTAGTCAAACAGTCAAACACTCATAATAGGCTGAAGAGCGTTAGTTTGAGAAGGTTGTTTTTCTTGGTTGTGATTGGACAGAATAGAGCCCCTCTATAATCTATAAGGACACATGCATTTATTTTGGAACTTAGGTTTTTGGGGGATAATGTGTACATGCATTTATGTATAAGTGTAACAAATTGTTGTTTTATATTAAAGTAGCAGTTGTTTTTGTTATCTTTTGGGTTAGGGTTAGGGTTATCTGTTTTTACGGAGTGCCTGACACAGAGGAAATGTGTGGTTTCAAATAACACTGTTTCCAGCCAAGAAAGCAGACTTTCCCACCAATCGCCAAAGCACAAACAAACACTTGAGTCAGTATTTCATCTACTCATTTGTGGCAATTATTCAAAGTAAATGCCTTAAAAGCTGCTTATGCAAGAGTTCTACCCTGCGAACTCATGCCAGACACAGAGGAAGGTGAACCATGCTGCTGGAAGACACAGCCAGAACACTGAAAGTTTCACAGCTTTACGGCTACTGTATGTAGAGCATAATCCTTGTCATGATCCTTTGCAAATCGGATTAGCGTATGTGACATGTGTGTTTTTTCACAGCTACTTTTGACAGCCCGGCAGAAACAGAGTGTGAGAGGTAGACTTCCAAGGAATGAAGCAAAGTACAACCTCGTTAAGACAAAAGAGAAAACAGTGATGTAAGCTCTGTTATGGCCCAAATACTGCCACTCTCCCTGATTAAACCTCTCGGCATCATAATCCTGACTGGAACTCATGAAAACTCTTTAAGAGGTGAAAAAAAGGGGACACCAAATGAGTGTCAGTCCCAATCTGAAGAATATCGTGGAATATCCCCATTGCTTGTCCCTCCGGGGCAAAAAGCACTCTCCTGGGATAAGAGAGGAAGCAAATGCTATCTTCCCCAGTAATCTCTCCCATACCAGTCTCAAGTCCCTGACTGCTCTCTGTTTGCAATAACGGACTACAACATATAAAATATGTGTAATGGAGGACATTAAAGGGGCCAGTGTATAGGCAGGATTTAATTTGCATGGCAGATTAGCCTTCTAGTCCCACTGGTGGGGCCACAGCCCCGGGGGCAAAGTCACCCGTCTTCTGCTTTCCTCCATCTCTTTTATTTCTTTATTAATAGGATCTAGTCACTTCTTCTAGTCACATTTCCATTAAGTCAATTGAGTCAATCTGATTTCAAATCCAGCAGGAAAATGCTTAACCAGTGGCTGCATGCTGGCTTTCCTCTTCAGGCTACTTACAGAGGGAGGAGGAAGATAAGAAGGCAACGCAGAGGGAGGAAATCTCTGAGAATCACTGAGAAAATGCAAAAGAAAGTATTGTGTTCTTCAAATAAGCAGCAGTTTGTTTCAGGAAATGCTCAGAAATACTTTGTTTGTGTTCGAGTGACAAAGCCCTCTAGAGGCCGTAGGTATTATGATGTTTTGTTCGTCAGGAGCGAAGAAGGACAAATTGTAACGTCGTTTTAGAGCCACAGAAGAAGAGAGGTCAGGGTTGACGGATGGGTCGACAAAACTTCAGACTTTAAACAGTTTGCTTCCCTTTTCTTTCAAAAAGTAAATGTTGCTTTCTTATAAACATGACTACAATCATTTCCTAAAAATGTCCACTTCTTCTTCTTTTAAGTAAACAAAATTGTGAACCAAACAATAATGAAGCACAATGATGTACATAAACCTAAACGAACCATAACCGTCTGTGTAAGGCACAACAACAGTTTTCTTTTTGCCGAAAGCACCACCAAATTACACTGTTCTGCTGATATCTGTATGTTATACCTAAAGGATCCATTTTTCAAATCTTATAAAGTATAAAATCCTCCAAAAAGCTGATCATTTTATTTTTACCAGCCACTGAAAAATATGTAAAATATACTGCATGAGCATTTGCAAAAGCGCAATAAAAAGAAACCTGAGTGTTATGTACAAAATAAATACATGTTACATCTTCCGGGCTACCTATTTCCAAATCCCAGAGGAAGAGGGAGAGATTGAAAGAGGGAGAGAGAGAGAGAGAGAGAGAGAGAGAGAGAGAGAGAGAGAGAGAGAGAGAGAGAGAGAGAGAGGGAGAGGGAGAAAGCACGGCTGGAGGCTTTTTGGTCTCTGCCCTCTGCGCACTGGCCTGACTGGGGCCAAGTTTCGCCTCAGTGCTCTGGCGAGCCTCAGCTTTACACAGGCAGACAAATATACACACACGCGCACGCACGCACGCACGCACGCACGCACACACACACACACACACACACACACACACACACACACACACACACACACACACACTCACAGCTGGGGTTACCAGTTATTAGACAGCAAGAGGAGAGAGCCAAGTACACACTTTCACAAAATCATGCATTCATAAATACATTTACACATCCTGAACTCTTCTCCCTACAACATATAAGTGAGTGACATGGAGTCGAGCGGCTTGACAGCTTGAAATGCTGCATAAAGGAAGAACCATTATAAATACAGGGGGCTTGTAATGTTTGGGGCTTTCTGCATCAAAAATAATGAAATGTATATTTACGAAAAACTATTTGATTTAAAAGAAGAGAATCTAAACTAATATACATTTTCCATCATTTATCCAAGCTGCCAATGTAAAAATCACACTGCAGGGGTGTCTTCTGTATTGACTTTGAAACTTTGCCTAAGGTCTGCCAAATGCATGATACCTGGCACTATAGGTGCATAAGGAATCCTGTGATGTCAACCTTGAATTACATCTGTGCATCCCCACCCCAATCCACGTCTTATTAACATAGAAGGCAACAGCAGCGGCAACAATGTTTTGCTAACGGTTCATGCATTACTACTCAGGGGAGGGTTAGCACCATGCATCCCTGCATCTCAAACACACACACATGTTCCCCAGTGTGATCCAGTGGGGGGGGGAAATAAAACAACACTGCTGATCAGAGCTGCTCAGCCCGCCTGCTCTGCGCTCCTGACAGAAGCAGTGATGTTTGAGATGCAGGGAGCCCCGAGTTTGTCCATCACTGATTAGTAAAAACTCCTGCTCCTCCTGCCCTGCTGCAGCTGATTTGTGCATCTTTGGATCTTCAGACAGGCTCTGAACAAGCTTATTTTTACAATAAGAGATAAGTGGACACACACAAAGACACGTGTAAACAAAGGCGCACAAACACACGTGCGTGAGGTGCGTGCACACAACGCAATGCTCTGCAGTGCACAGGAGCTGTTGTTTAATTTGTAAAACACTGCTCGGCAAAGCTGGAGCAAAGCAGGCAATTAGAGGCTCTTCTTCCTGAGCACTTGACTGTATTCCTTTAACCTTTACACAATGATTTATGTCAAAGGATTTGTCACCTTTGCAGTGGGGCCTTCACACACAGCTTTTCAAAAACACACAATAGGGGAAAGGGAGGTGAAAAAAACTTGAAATCCTCCTGTGAGGATTTGGGAACTTATATAACTCCCAATTATCAAAACTTCTTGCAGTCTTTGCAGGCCTCCCCTCTGTTTGTAAGACCCACAAACTATCTACAGTGCCACTGAAGAGTGTATAATGCCTGTGTGCCCACATGACTGGCGAAAACACTCCTGCTCTTTCTGCCCCGCTGAGTCCTGCTGCATAATGGGGGCCTTGAAGGCTCTGGGCTCAGAGCAGGCCTGCCTAACAAAGCCTTGGTGGCTTGCAGCAGACAGGAGAGTGTGTTTGCGAGCCAGTTGCCAAAAACTAATTTTCAGGAGGTTTTCTGTGCTGCGGTGGCAGCAGCATGACAGTGTGAGGTTTAGATATATTGCTGAGCGGGGAGGGCTGGGGACGAGATATGTAGGTCTTTTGTAAAGGTCCACAGAGTTGGTTCAAAACCAACTCACAATGTTCACAAATTGGTAGTTTAGAATGCATTTCAAAAGTAAGTTTTCTTTTTTGTTTGTTTCTTTGCAATTAGTACATTTCCAACACTTCATCAGCAGCAGTTTTTGGAATTAATATCAGATTAACCACACTAGGGAATCCACTTTCACTAGACTGCCAGCTAGTCGCGTATTTATTTCACTCCCTCTGTATCCATCTCTCATGAGTATTTTTATCCTCTATCCCCTCACCATTCACTTTCCTTTTTGCTGCACAGTAATGTACCTGTTTACCTGTTGGGTGGTCTTGAGCTGGGCTAAACTAAAGCCGCAGTCCCTGCAATCTAAGTGTAGAGTAGCTGCTAATCCGATTTCAGGAAACAGCCAAGCCCCCACCGCTCTACCCTCCAACCCCCCTTGCCTCTCCCCATCCCGGCTTACCCCCGTCTCCTCAGAGAAGGGAGGAAATAGCAGAAAAATTAGTGACAGTGAGGGAAATGGAGGGAAGAATATTTAAACCGGAGGATTTGGTAATTGGTATATTTCTCAGCAGATACTTAAATACTTTAGGACTATACAAGTGGGACTCTGGCCCTTTAATAAGGTGCAACACTGAGGACATATTACCTGCTCATTGACTGGTCTCTACTCTGAGTCCACTCTGCCCTCTCTGGTACGTTGCCGGGGCCAAACATAAAGCAGTGTTTCATGGTGCTGTGGCTTATCTGGGCTCTGGAAGTATGTGAGACATGCCAGGAAACAAAGGAGCGTCTCTGCGCCCACTAGCAGGGTGAGCATATCCCTTTCACAGGCCACACATCTCCCTGGATTTACTTCTTTGACAGGCTCATGGTGGTTTTCAGGGGAGAAGGTCTGCACCTGGAAAGAGTCTGACCAGCATGGCACATGGACCACCGTTACTGGGGGAGGGGCAGAAAGCCCAGTATCATAATCCAATACATAGGTAGTTTATGCATGTCGTGTGTAAATGCCATGCTTGATTTATACTTTCTAACCTAACATGTTTTGAGAAATTCGAAATGGCAATATCAAACATTCTTTAGTCAACTTAAATAGCCACAGTCGTTAAATAATTACTTGACGATTAAAGTGTTCACAAACAACAAATCATAACTACATTTCTGTTTGAAATGCGTGTGTTTTTTTGCAAAGATTTTAATATTATATATTATTACTCACAACTTTTATTTGTTGGAATAACTTGTTCATTTATGAAAGGAAATACATAATTTAACTCTCATGAATCCTGAACCTAAGTTAAATCAACATTACAATAATTATAACTTTAGTAAAAATACAGATTCTACAGAAAGGCCCCTTGGATTTGAACATTATTATGCATTTCCCCACAGGAAACATTGTAAAGTGCACAAAATCTTATTTTCTGTTCTTAGCGTCAAACATCAAACAACAAGAATCTACAAAATAATAACTATAAACAAAGAGGAACAATGAAATGGAATAAAAGGAATGATATGCTGAGAAAACTCCACCTGCACTGAAGCGCAAAACTTCATACAGAATTTCAAGTAAATCTGAGTAAACTGCACATATTTTTCTACTTTCCACCACTGCCCAAATTGTATGGAATGCCATATAAATGTGAAAATGCTTCTAGCTGAATGACCCATATACAGCTGTGAGGGAGGAAGGGGGCCAGAGAGACTGTATATTGCATTGAGGCTGGAGTCAGACTCTGCTTACCCTGAGGAAAGTATGGCCTCAACTGGCCAAACATGAGCAGTACAACCAACAGCACAGCTTTCCCTCCATTCATACACACAAGGCAATTTTAAAGCGTGCAAATTATACAAAGAGAAAATATGTAGCTTAATGTTTTTAATTGCTCAAAATGCTTATTTTGAAGCAATTAAAAATATTGATGTTATTGTGGCAGGCACATTGCACTCTGAAGGTGCAAAAAGGCAGACAATTAAATGTCATACTACTGACATGAATAAATCTGCCGAAGTATATTTGACACGGGGAATCCCACAACACACACACACACACATGCACCGTGTTGTTAGGCCAGCATTGTGTGTGACATGAGGCGATCGGTGTCACTGTGTCACAGCTGATCCCTGGTGTACTGTCAGACAGCAGAGACCCTCAGGGCCTCCTTTACTACTGAGAATACAAGAGTCCATACGGCATCTGTCGTGCCCACTGAAACACAAGTGTGTGTGTGTGTGTGTGTGTGTGTGTGTGTGTGTGTGTGTGTGTGTGTGTGTGTGTGTGTGTGTGTGTGTGTGTGTGTGTGTGTGTGTGTGTGTGTGTATGTGTGTGTGTGTGTGTGTGTGTGTGTGTGCGTGTGTGTGTGTGTGTGTGTGTGTATTAGGGTGTGCAATGTGTTGTGCATTTCTGATTCTGCCTACTGAGTCATCTTGTTGCAAAGCTGAAATTCAATGCTTTTCCCATACTCTCATCGGACGTCCGACCCCCAATACACACTGTTCCCCCCCCCCTGCTCTTCCTAACCTGCTGGCCACCTGCCTAGCTGATTAGCCCCATTTTCCAGAGTTCCTCCAGTGTTTATTTGTCCCATCTTTAACAACAGGTCAGCCTGGCTGCAGCCACTGATGACCTTGTTCTAGCACTCCTGACACAGTAGGATTGCTCCATAAACGGTGAGTAAAGACTGAGTGTCTGGGGGTTAAAAGCCTCCACTGTCACTAACAAAGGTAAGTTAACAGTGACTGGTTGTGATTGTAGTAGGGCTTCTGATGGGACTGTTACCTCGGGTTCCTTTTAGGGGAGAGTGAGGCTTTATTACCTGAACCACAGTTACCTAATTCTCTAAAATCAATATCTTGTCTACTGCTATAGGCTAGAGTTAGAATTCAACACCACTGAGGAGAAATGTTTTGTTCCTTGTTTGTTTAATAAGGCACATGTGTTGTGTGTGTTCTTGTTTTAAATGTATTTATAAGTCATGTTGATGCCATTGACTCCTACTACCTGCTTGCTTTTTCTCTAGTGCCACCAGAAGGTTGACATTTTTTAGCTTTCAATAAAAAATGTATTTTGACAACTATTTTGTAACAAATGTATGTTCCCAACTGGACAAACTCTTAGTTAATCCCGTAAGGACTCATGCAGCGCCATCATCAGATTTATGACTGTACTACAAAACTTATTTAGTGACATTTCCATCAACATTAGCTGTACTTTGTTTCAAGTGCTAATTAGCTAGTCTTAGCATGCTAACAGGCTTAACTCAATCGATGAATATGGCCCCTGCTAACATGGCTGCAAACTTGTATCTTGTTTGAAAAACTGTTATTTCAATATTTGACTTTTCAGGAACCTGAAAACTGAACTGAGAATACACAGTAAATGGTGAATGTTTTACTATTAGAAGCATTTTCTAAGAGTCTTCAATCTCAATGAACAAAAAAAGGCCAACCATTTATTTGTTTAACCTCTGTGTCTTCATCAGAGCGACAAAAAAAAAGTGCTGATCTAACACTTCTTTAGTTGCTGTGAGGAGAAGCCTCTTGAGAAGGCACCAAGGAGCTCGGTCCACTCCCTGCGTAGACACAGACAAAACGCTCCAGATTAACTGGTTTTCTTAGAGTCTCCTCTGGCTAAGTTTCTTTCAGAGGCTGAGAGGCAAACAGGCCCGGTGAAAGACTCACTCCCCATTAGTGGAGGTAAACGGCTCTTATGTGAGCAACCAGTTAAAGCGGGGTGGGATAAAAGGCCTCTCCACACACTTCTTCAGCCAGATTAGAGAGGTGACTCTTGTCTCGAGGATGTAAATGTTTATACGCGCACATGCTGAGCACTCTACCATAGGATCCTGAGCGGTGTCAGTTTAACTTTAGTCATCGGGAATTCACAAGGCCATCAGCAGGTAAAAAAACTCATAATCATGTATTTAATCTACATTAAATTAACTCAAACGAAGTAGTTTAATTTTTATTTTAATCTTTATAATTAAATTGTATCATGACCACTGCTTTAGTATTACATGTGGAAGAAATCTAGTTTAAAATAAAGTGAAATATGCCAAGAAACTCTGTTAGACTTCAGGTGCTCAAATTCAAAAAGAATTTTTGGAAAACAGATAAAAACATTTGACAAGAATAAAAAAAGATAACGCTTGAGAGTAAACTAGACTTGATTCTAAAGTTGTTAATAGTTTGTTTCTTTATGTAATATTAATTATTAGTTAAATAAAATCTCATGCAGTTTTTGTGGGTTGCCAAACTATCACAATGCATTTTTACCATGCCACTTCTTCACCCAAAACTCTTCCTGACTTCTTACGAAGGAGGAGGGGGGGTACAGCACCTAATCGCAGGCTCATTGCTTTCTTGCCAGCTACCAGCCCCTGATTGCATTTCAGCCGAGGAGTAAATACTACATGCTCAGTTACCAGGTGAAATCAAGCAGGCAGATGTGTCTGCAGCCTCAGTAGACACTCGCTGGACCCTGCCTCTGTCTACCTGTGACACACAGCTTCTAGCCAAGTCAGCTGCTGCTGATCCATGTTACTGAGTAGGGGTGTGTGTGTGTGTGTGTGTGTGTGTGTGTGTGTGTGTGTGTGTGTGTGTGTGTGTGTGTGTGTGTGTGTGTGTGTGTGTGTGTGTGTGTGTGTGTGTGTGTGTGTGTGTGTGTGTGTGTGTGTGTGTGTGTGACACAGAACTTAAGAAAAAGGCAGGAATAATTACATTACTTCATAGATAAACAATCAACTATTTGTAATGAATAAACATGGATTAAGGATCTCTTTATTCAATGATATTATTTATACCCACACTGCTAAGTCCACCAGGTCTGTTTGTTATGAAAAGGGCACAAAGGTAGAGAGCAGCAGAGGTATGTTTGCCAGAGAAGGGGTGAGAATACAATAGCCCTCCTTCCAAGGGTCTGTAACCGTAGACTCTAATAAAGTCGCTGCCTTCAAATAACGAGCCAGCTCACGTTACAACAACAAGGACGGCATTATACAACTCGCCTCTGGTTTTGAAACACACCACCAAATGTTAGAAAGCAACAAACACAGCACAAAGCTTATCTAATATTCATGTCATACTGAATTTTTCTCATTTGTAAAACAGCTGATGATACATTTATATTATTAATGCTTAATCCAGAGTTTGATTCTCTTGTGTAATACTTGGAAGGTTTGTTAGAACACTGTGTTACTGGCTAATAGTGACAGTGACTACGTGAACCTTTAAACCCACAAAGTATTTGTTTTAACCTTTGGTTGATCATTAAACTACAGTATATTTTAAAGAAACAATATCAAAGAAAGAGAAAAGTCAGCTGATTTTTCCTTAAATTATCTCTGTACAAAACAGTGAATACAATACAATACAATTAATCAAAAATGAAGTAGCAAACATAAGTTAAATCTATAACATTAAAATGTGTGGTGAGATGGTCTGGACTTTCCTCTAAGTGACTACTTTCCCTATTAAACACTGGTCTTTATTGTGTCAATAGTTGCATCCAGCCAAAGTTTGCAGGAGCCTCTCTTTCTACATTTCAGGCCTCCCCGTTGCTTAAGGTTGTGACCCCTCTTTTTATTTTTCCCGGGGCTGTTGGGTTAATGAAGTAACAACAAACTGGGCCTGCGGCTAATTTGGAGTGGCACTTCCTGGCCCCTCCTGTCTCTACGAAGACGTATTTCATTTTCTCTTATCTCTGCCTCGGTCATGTGGCTTTCCGCATGGACGCCCATGTCTCCCCCAGTTGCACGACTAATGGAAACTTCGTTAATGTCATTAATCTGCAGACCAGGACATGAACCAAACACGTTTAACCTTTCTGGGCAGGCCTCTGCCACCGAAGCTGTAGCGAATGTCCACACACTCTGTACTTGTGGCTCAGTGTGATGTGTAACGATATGAGATTCTCTTGTCCACATCGATCTAAGCCTCTATGAAGCCAAGGGGGACTAATATGGGACTAACATCCAACATAGAAAGCTTGACACAAACTAAACCCTCCAAAATATTTGTAATTGATCTGCTGAGGCAAAGTTCTACAAGGAAAATGGTTGAAAGAGTGTTCTAAATTAATGCTGCATAACTCAGTTTACACCGATTATGTATATTTTCTAATCAACCTCACTTGACTAGAAGGGAGTTCATAAATGACAGCACTCTTACTTCCACCATGCACACTCAAACAATGGTAATGTCAAAAGACTGCTTAATGACTAATCAGGTGGCTGTGATTCATGCCTCATTCAAAGCCCTTATTCACACATTCCACCATCCCCATGAATGGACACTCTCAGACCCACATGTCATATACTTTCATTCATAAAGAAGAAAACAAGCAGCAGAGGGGGAGTGAGGTTGAAAAAAAAAAGGAATCTCTCTGGTAGGATGGGTAACCCAGGGGACATTTTCTTTTGTGTGGCGCTCAGCTTATGGGGCCAAATGCCAGCAGGCTTACCTCCACACTGTCTGTCTGTGTGTCCCCCTTTCCTTTGCACACAGTAATTAGGAGGATCTTAATGGGGAGAGGGTTTATTAGTGTCTGAGGAGGGCTTTAAACGTCACTTTAATTAAGGGGGATTCGGCAGACAGCTTGTGTGGCGATGTCACCCCATTTTAAAAAATCCTTGTTTGGTCACAACAGGAAAATAGAAGTGGGTCTTTAAAAGGAAGGGAAAAAGGGCTTTCCAGGAGAGAAGCCAGTCTAGACCTGCGGTCAGAAACAACATGGATATTCTGACCATCGCTAAGCATTAAGAAGACGGTCATTATCTGCGAAGAAATTCCTCATGTGTGCGTATCGGGAGAAAATAACCCCCCCTCCCAAGAAAAATAAATCAGCCAAACAAACCCCTCGCCCCTCTGAAACTGTTAAAAGATAACCTCACTGCTAAAAAAATTGGAGGGATTAATTTATTCCCAAAATATCCTCTATGGCCATTCATGCAGGATATAAAATCCTAGATTATTTCCTGCTTGGTTAACCCGCATCCGGCCAGTCCCTCTCACAAAGCCATTCTAATGTTGCCATTAGTTATGCTCCTCTGGTGGCCAAAAGATTGATCCCAGAGACTTGGAATCCAATAAATGTGTACATGAATGGCAGAGGGAGATAACACGTTTCCCTCAGATAGTGCGAGGGGCCGACCGTGCTGAAACACGATTGGGAAAAGATGAATAATGATATAATGTTTGAAAATAACCTCGACCTTTTTTCTCCTTAAGGCTGTTTCTTATATTATGCACTCTTTTCTGAATGCAATAGTAGCCACTGACAAGCGTGGTATTTCTTCTTTTTTTTAGGTGATTGCAGCAAGCTTATGTGTCAGGTGTTTAAATACATTTGAGTTTTAGAAAATAAATTAGGAGGAAGCCTCTCAGTCAAAACCAGAAAAAGGAAACTACAAACCCAAACGACCACAAAACAACATGTACTCACTCATAAAAGCTGGTGTTGTCACAGACATCATAGGGCTGTAAAAGTGGAGTGTTCCACAATAACTGCAGCTGCTGAGAGCCTGCAGAGGGGATCTGATAATGGGCCCGAGGGGAAACGACAGTGTGCTGAGGGACCAGGGATTGTCTGGAAGACAGATAAGGAGCACAGGAACAGGTTATCCGACAGTTTATGAGGTGTCACTCTGCACAAACACTCACCTGTTCTGCAGGAAAATCAGAGAATCACAAACAGGCGTCCCATTAATTCATCCAGGCAGCTTGCTGTTATGGATCATTTAAATTCAGATATCTTTTACACCTTTTAAACCAGGTCTCATGCTCAATGTGAAGAGTTTTTTTTATTCAGAATTAGCTCTATTTTACTTTAAATTTCACAACAAATATTATCTGTAAATATACATTTGATGCAATTAGTTTTATTAGGAAAAACTTAAATGGTACCTACACCCAGACATGTAATTGTCATAATTAAGACTTAATACAACGTCAGGATTTGCACCATAACCCCAGGTGACATTCAGGGTTTAGCCAATAGACTGAATAAACTGAAGAAAAGGCTTTCCGTCTAACATGAAAGAAAATGTATGCTGTGCTTCAAAACAAGTAAACACAACTCAGAAAAAGCTCATGGGACCCTCAGGAACTCCAGTATGTCGACCCAGAACTGTTTTTCTTATTGTCTAACAATGTTATAAGAAGACATGTCAAAATATAGATATAGATACAGAAGTCACTAGATACAGTATATATAGATACATTGTCTAACTGGACTATCTTGTCTAAGCTAGATTAGTCATCTGTCACAATGCACTTAATTGGCGTCAATCATTCAGCAATAAACAGATTTTTCTGTTGTATAAGGCCACTAAAACATTGGAGAACATACAAGCATAGCAATACAATCTGTCTAAAACCTTTTAATGTTATACAACAAAATTCATTATTTTATTTTTATGCTTTGAGTGGACATTGATGTTGAGCAGTGGGAAGAAATGAGCTAAAAGAGCATTTTGACTAAAGTAAATGGCAGCTGTAATGGGAGTGCATAGCCTTGTGGCATTATTGGACAGGTATCTCAAAAACATTTCCTGTGTAGGCAGAGAGGCTTCACCTCACCCTGGGCTATTCTGAGAGAAAGACATAATGCAAAAATGGTGTTGGCAATAAAAGAAAGCAACCTTTTATACGTATCACTATGAATGCTCTTGTACTTGTTAAAAAGCCTTTACTTTGAGTTTCTTTGTTTTAAATTAGACTCATGCTTCATTCGCTTATTCATAGCTGCAATGAGTATTTTATTTGTAGTACAAGAAATGCTTTTTCAACAATGAAATCAATCTAAATAAAAGGAAACAATGCCAAATTCTTTTTTCCAGTGACTTCCTCCATGCATGATAACGATCACCACATCATGAATAATTAAAAGAGTATATTTTGTTATCATCTTAAAGCAGCTTGTCCCTGTAGACTATAATGTACAGGGGATGTATGCCTACTGAAATGTTTAATTGCTTAATATTTCTAAAAACTTTTGTCCTATCACTCACACACATTATAGTTTACTTTTACATTAAATAACACAGTTACATGACATGCTTCAATGTGCAGACAAAGCCACTAAATCAGAGAAATTGTACTTTCCATTAAAATAAACTAAACAAAAACACAGACCAACTGTAGACTGCTCAGCTGCATGGGTACATCCTCCAGATTTTTTATCATTATGCTTTCACCCACATAAATGATCAAAACAAATGACAATCTCTGTGCAAAAGAGACGGAGCCCACAAAAGGGAGGCTGACAGCCATTTCCACAACAGATGTTTTTACAGAGGGGTGTCTTCTCTCCACTGAGCAGTCTCACACATGAGAGACCCCCAAAAGCTTCAGAGAAACGTCCAGAAAACCAACATGTAAATTTGTAACTGCCATGTCTCAGACTAGCAGGCCCACGCCAATGTATTGCTTTAGGAGAAAAACAAGGAAAAACAAGAAATAAACATATCAGTGAGGATGGTTTAAAAAGGCGGAGGAATAGAATTAGAACTTCAATACGAGAAAAAGACGACAGACAACATCGTTATGTGTTATCACGGAAAGATAAGTCCCTATTGATCCGCGTTGTGGGCAAATGTTGCGCTATTGACAGGAAGACAGAATATGTCGGAGGGGCAATATTTCATACATTTGGCCTGTTCACTCCATCACTGTGAGAGGGTGTTTTTCTGGGCTGTATATAATAACACGTGTGCTCTTTATTTCCTTCAGATCAATGGTAATGCGAGGGGGGCCACACAAGATGGATGCCAGGGGCAGGTTAACCTATCGACTGCTGAACAGAGACACACAGAGCAAGACAACCAAAACATGTACTGCCATGAACCTCAGCTACTTGTGTTTCACTCGACTTATTGAACCAAAAACATGTTGCACTGCAAAACTGCAATTTGAATATTTTACATCTTATATCTTATATAATTCAGTCACATGCTTTTATCACATGGCAATAATTCTGTGGGTGTATAATGTTGTCTCATGTTTTTATAACTGTTATGCTATGACGTTTGTATTTATTTTGTGTCTTTTTTCAGCCCTTTGAGGCATTTCTTGTGATTTGGGGCTATAATACATTTTGATTTGATTTGATATTGTTTACTTAATAATCAAAAGAAATTCCGGCATTAAATATATAATTGTTTAATTTGATTTGAGAATAACTGTTGCATCTATAACCCTGTTCTTTTGGGAGTTTAAGTGGAGGGAAAAAGTGGCAATGCTTTGCCTGGTGACCACTTCCTGGAGATAGTACAGGAGGCAGACAGGGGGGGGGGGGGGGACCCTCGGAATACCAGCCGGCTATTCGATCCCTTCAAGTCACTAACTTAATATATAAATACATTTAAAAAGTACAAGGGTGAAGTTTAATGAAAAACATATACCAACTTTGATTTCACAAGTGTTTTTAATACCATACTCGCGTAGAAATCTACAGAATAACGCATTGAATCAAAGCTTCAAAATCAAGTAGCTTAGTGAAATTATTAGTAAGATTTGATTAAAGATGGATAATGATTTTAAAGGAGGCCTTATATTGTAAAAGTTTCAATTAATTAAACTTCACTGTGCTTGAATTCACTTTGTAAATGCACCTTTTGTAATGCTTTGGAACAGATATGGCAAGTCTTTAAACATTTTAACAAATTCTCTCTCCAATTAACGTGCTGATTCCATCTCATGCCGCACGGTGATTCAACTGAAAACATCTGATGATTCTGTGCCTTTCTATTGTGCGTGCAATGCTATCACTGTCTAAGAAAATACAATAAAAATCTAAATATGAAGTCACTGTGGCTGAACTGCAAATCGAACGTTAATAGAATAATGCTGTTCCGACAGACAGCTCCGAGCATTATTGTCTAAAGTTGGGTAAAGGGTAATTAATTTGGCATTAAATCATTCAGTGTTTTGGTGACTCTGATGAGAATTGTAATTTTTTTTTTTTTGCTCAGACTTCCCCCCAGCCAACCCCCAGTCCCCATTGTCTGTGAAAATGGAAATCTGTGCCACCAGTACAATATCCACATTATGTGCCCTGCCTCGACATTGTTGCATGACATGCTTGATTGTACCCTGGCATATAGGAAGGGAAATGTGTAAACATACCATTAGCACATATTAACGTTTGTCCTCTGCTTACATTAAAGTGGAATTCATTAGTTTATACGTTTTTTCTAGATTTTCTTTTGTTTGAATTAAGTACCTCTTAGACATTTGTAGGACAGTCTTGTTTCGAAGAAGAAATGCATTTATTTCCAAATCAGTTTCCTTTTATATATGTGCTCTGAACAAACTGAAACAGTTGAAAAGTACATTAAATCCTTTTGCATATATATTTAACTTTCTATTTTCACTCAGATGCAGCAAATAGGAAATAGTTCTGTCACAGCGTTTTAACTGAAACATTCTACTGGTCTGTTCCTCCCTCAATGGCAGTTTTTATTAAAAACATGGCTTCAGGCTATATGTGCACTTTGTTCCTCGTTATTATTGAAGGTATATGACTTATTGTGTGTTTATATGTTGTACAATGATTATTCGACTGAACATATGTGTGTCTCTCAGGTTGTTCGTTTCCTGTAAGACTGTTTAGGAAGGTTTGATGATGACAAACAGCCCCGAAAGAATAGTCAAAGCTTTATGAGTGGCGCCACCTCATTTCACTAAATAAATATTTGTATATAGGTCATTTACTTTGTTTGCAATGTCTTAATATACACTATTTAAACATGTATTGGATAAGGGCATAATTGGTTAAGGATTTTTCTATACAGCCAGTAGATGATGGCATGTTTCCCTCTCACTAACTCACACAAAAGCATTGAATGCTTAGCCATTACATGCACAGAGATGTGATAGCAAATTTGACTAACTTACTTATTATGGGATTAACTGACTTATGTTCTGCTAATGGCAGCTGATCAAATTTAAGTACAAGTATGTTACTACTGCACTGGTGAACTCGCAACCTCTCTGCATTAAATGTAAAGTGTGTTAGAGATTGAATAAGTCTGTTTAGAAAATATCAATACTAGTATTTCATCCCGAGATGCTATAAACTATGGCGTATCTGACATAAGTAGTACATCTCTTTTGTTGTTTTGTTACTAATGGAAGGTGTCAAAAGCGACCTATCAGCTCCTGATAAGTTCCTGCTGTCAATAATGACTCAATGCTGCCATCTAGTGTTGGGAAACACTTTACTTTAAAATAAGGAAGAAAAAAACGTCAGCCTGAGTATGTCTGACCTGACAGGCAGCAATATTTACCACTAAATGCTGCAATGGTAAAGATGAAATACTGTATATAATTATGGGATCCAGGGTGGCTTTGCATAATTCATTTTTGTTATGGGTTAAGTGTGACACTGCATTCAAGAATGGCTTGTATGTAAAGGTGTGATCAAATGTTGGCTGAAGCTTGAGTCTGTATATATTACTCCGAGTGTAAGCATGGTGTTACAGTATGCCCCTGAGTATGTGTGTGTGATTGTTAGCGTGTGTTGGTTGCAGACTCTTCTCAGTATCAGCTCCTCACACAGAAAACCGAGATGCTCTCATTTGCTGTATTTTACACTCTCTCCTCCGATACCTCAGCTCCACTCGTCTAGCCATGATCTCAGAGTTGAAACAGAGTTCAGCCAAGTTTAGAATTGTTCGTGCTTGTTTTATCAGCGACGCGTACTATATATCCCTCATGAAATACTACAGCCAGCAAGAGATCTAGGGAGAAGGGAAACAATTGAATGGGCATTAATGATTTACAGGTACATATCTGCTATAATACCAACACAGGCGGAGGAAACTGAGAGCAGGATCTGATGACATTATTGATGTTGCCTCAGATAACACCTTGATCATCAACTATGTATGCTTCTGGCAAAATATATAAGATAAAGACCAAGTGAGAGTAGACTATTTACCGGCCTAATGAAGACTAGACCACTGCTCAGACACTAAGTCAGGATAGGTGGGTCACAGACAGTTTCATGTTTATTAAGAACAAAGACTTTATGAAACATGTTTGCTGTTTATTTATTTGTTAATTTGAAACAGATTGTAACATATTAGAGTCATTAGTATGTGTTTCTGATGCAGCTTTTATTGAGAAGCAGTATGATTTATTAAAGACTCAGTCATTAGTGTAGAGGTCGTTTAACCTATTGGATTTAACTTTGTTTGTTTTTGAGTCCTGCATTTTGACAAACCCAAAAAGTAAATTGGTTTATACTTACTGAGATCCATTTTGTTGTTGCCCTAAAACTTAACTTGCAATAACTATAGTTTAAATAATTTTTGCTTTAGAGATTAAAGTGAAATAAAGAGGTAATTTAGGGATTAAAAAAAGCTTCTAAACCTGATAATCTTTGCAAAAAAGCATGTAACTAAGGGCAGCAACTGCCAATTATTTACATAGTTGGTTGATTCCTGAAAAAGTTGCTTCTAAGAGCCCAAAGTGACATCCTTTATTCTTGAAACTCGAAGATATCGTGTAATTAAACAAAACAGAGAATAACAAAGCAAAGTAAATTTGGGGCAATTTTACTTAAAAAATACTCCAATGATTAAATAAATTATCTATTTTTTGTAGTTGCTAATCATCAGTCCCTCATTAGTGACTGGTCTGTGTCAGAAGCAGTATAAATGTCAGAACAGAAGTCTAGTATACATTATGCAGGGAACATTGCATGTCAGTGAATAATCCATCAAAAATATTTCTGTGTCTTTACAGAAAACAAAACATACTCTATTCTAAGCTAAAACCATAATTTCGAATCAATTTTAAACAATAACTTCGCAGCTGCACAGACATTCAAATGTCATTTAATCTGCATTTAACCAGGCTGTTTACAGAGGATGTGACGTACTAGTGTTTTGAATCGTGCAGGCTAACCACCGGCAGCACGGATAGCAAGCAAACACCATCCCCTTCACACATTTGGGGGTAACTGTGAGCTTCATGTCCCTATAATATCTGCCACAGTAAGTTTAACTCCATTCACATTCGGTCCGGTATAGCGCTAATTAACCGAGGTTGGTTTAGCATAGAACGCGTTAGCTTGCAGTTGCTAACAATAACTAGCCTTAGCAACCTACCGTTATTTCTCCTACAGGAGACAATGATGTATTGTAACCGTATTGACGAATGCACAATGATAATGTTAAGTCATTTATGACAGTGCATGGAACAATTGGCTGTTTGTGGTAGATGATAACACACGCCTGCAACGGTTTAACTTTAGCAAATGGTAGCTTAGCGGTGTCGTTGTTTATTAAACATTACGTTAGCAAGATTAGCTGCTAATTATGTGGAATGTCCAAGTAATGTGTGGCCAACAAATGCATAACACTAGGAGTGTTGTTAACCTAACGTTATGAGTGTGGGGCAACACACGTGGTTGGTGTTATAAGCTACATGTATAATTATCTTTGTAACGTTTGGGTCACTGTCACTTTAATACTTACTTTGATTTTGGAGTGCGTTGAGGGGTTTCCTCGACTATTCAAATGTGTGTTGTAGTTGCATCCAGGCCTGTCGATTTGTGGTGAAATTAATCAAAGCCCCCAAATTAGAAGTTCAGTAACTTTCGGTGGATCGTAAAACAAAGTCAACACTCTCCTATCGCGACAGCGAGGTGTGGCAGCAAAATCTCATCACCAAGCTTTCATAATAAATGCTTTTGTAACATCTTCATGGGACGTTTGGTCTGAGCTAAGCAACATTTTTACACGAAGGACAACTGTTGTTTTTGGTTATTCAAAGTTTGCAGTCGCGGCTCCTCGGTTGTGGAAAGTAACTAAGTACATCTTCTAATTTATACTTTTGCTCTACTACATTTTGGAAGCAAATGTTGGTACTTTTTACTCCACTACATTGCTTTTACAGTTTTGTTTACTAGTTACTTTATAAGTTGAAGATTTTGACAAACAATATTTGGGAAAAAGTTTAAATATGATTGTTTTGTTATAAATTAAACTGTCTAACATTATACTTACTGTGAGTAACTAAATCCATGGGTGGCAAGTTTTTTGGTAAAAAATATAAAAAATGTCCAGCTTTTTAAATGGGAAGATTTGCTGCTTTTGCTTTAACATACTTAAATATTGTTTAAGCTTTTTCTGCAATGATTATTTTTCTTCCAATACTTTAAAGTACATTTTACTCATCGTACTTCTATACTTTTACCTGAGTAACATTCTCGATGCTGTACTTTTACTTGAAATTGAGTATTTTTGCGTTGTTGTATTAGTACTTTTATTCAAGTAAAGAATCGGAATACTTTTTCCACCACTGGTGCTGCTGACTATAACTGCCTTGACTCTGTAGCTGAACTCCAGCACTACTGACCCTTTATTTCTCTATTGCACAGAAGGAGAACGCAATGGAACTCCACAAAATCATCCACAGTGTGATGTACGAATTTATTCAGGCTTATATTCCTGACGCAGATCTCAGGTAAACAATTGCCCAACTTTCGTAGCATCTTTACAAAAAAGTCAGTCTTACAATAACCTCTTTTTTGTTACCGCTCAATGCAGCACACTGGATGATGTTCTTCTGTTTTACATCACTGGAGTCCTGGAGGATCTGGGCTCCGAGCAAAGTGTTGAGGAGAACTTAGACGTGGAGGACTTTGCAGAAATGCTAGAAGCTTACATACCTGGCTTTGCTGAAATTGACAGGTAAACAGGAAGTTACACTTTGTTCTATTACATAACTCCAACGTTTGTTGTTCCTACAATTATGTTTTATATTTGCAGTGTCAAGGTCTGTGAAATGATGTTCAATCTAGCCTCAAAACTGGCAACTGCTCGGACCTCAGGTATTTTTCTTTACATTTTTATTATTTCTAATACATGCAGTACTGTGGCAGCTTTTCCAAATGTTTTTTTTATAATGTTGGATGGGGATCATCAGCTAACAGTTGTACTACAGTATTCTGATGTGAATTCGTTTCCTGTGAAGAAATTGTTGAGCTTAAGGCAAGGACAGAAGAGATTTCCTTGAAACAACCCACCCTGCCCAGTGAACCTCCACCAGCGGAAACGCAGTGCCTTAAAACACAGACAGAGGGCGCCACTGCCAAGGTAATCATTTCAGCACAATATGTCCTTTACTTTCATTTTACGTTTTCTCATTGTGTGACCCACTGTTGATGTAGTTAGCAATAATGTAATTTGGAGCTAATACCTTCGTGTAAATGTCCAGCAACCGGTGTCTAAGTGGGAGTCCCAGGAGCAGCATCTGTTGGAAATGTTTCCAAAGTGCAGTCTGTCCGATGCTCGCAGCGCCCTCTGTATTGCCAAAGGAGACATCGAGGAAGCTGTGCGCCTTATCATAGAGGGCGACGTCCAAATCAGCCAAACTCCTCTGAACGTGAGTAAATGCTACACACTGAAACACTGCCACTGTGTGTGTTATGCAGTGTGATTTGATGGTGTTCTGTTGTCTCAGGTAAACCCCGGGAAGAGCATTTCCTCAGTGCCAGACGAAAAACTTAAAGAGAACATCCTTGAGAAGTGAGTAAGATTGCCATCATCCTGTGGAGAGTAGAGCTGTGTTGCTATTTGTATGACTATGTTTCTTCTCCATAGGTACATGTTGGTTGACAGGGATGAGGATAAAAAAACACACAGGCCTTTGCCCCCTAAAGAGGTAAGTTATCCTCCATTTCAAATGTAATTACACCATAGTTACATATGTTTCATGCATTAAAACCCTTATCCTGGTGGGTTTTTTTACAGGCTCCGAAGAAGCTAGTTCGGTACCACGGTAACCAGGTGGTAACCACAAAAGGAGAGCGCTATCAGCTGGTGAAGAAAGACGACGAAGAGGACATGAAGAAGACGTATGTCAACCTGAAGCCTGCACGAAAGTACAGATTCCATTGATGATGAGCACAACAGTGTAAGAGCAGCTACTGACAATATTGTTTACACTTTTGCATTATTTATTAAGTTCATTTGGCTCAAGTATAGGAACATATATTTGTAGGTGTGTCAGTGGCTTATTTTGAAATTGTGTTGCCATTTTATGCCTTGGTTAAAACATTAAACCAGTGTTTCAGTTGCTTGAGAAGCTTTTAAAATGTGTGATATTTTGGTGAGGATGTTGTAACTTGTGTTCTCGTGTAACAGCCTAACCTATCAGAATCTACTTGTTGCCGCCTCAGCAGGTCTGATGTTGCACTGACATTATTGTTCTTTTTTACCTCTTCATTTATTTATTTATTTTCAGTCCCAAACGATGATATAGATTCATTATCATGACGTTGTCGAGGTGGACCTTTTATCATTCCTGTAAATAAGATCTTATGGTGCTGTAGAGCTTCTTCTAGATATTTCAAGTCATGATTGCATTTTCATGTAAATATATATCATTGATGCCAATTTCATTTAAAATTATATGTTTACATCATCCAGGAATACAGTGCTGGGAAAAGGCTCGGTCAATCCTTGAGAATGGGACAATTTGTTGTGCTACGAAATGGTTTTTAAATAAAAAGCATTTTCTGAAACTTTTTTTTAATGCCAATTTGTACAGGGGCTATCTTCAGCACTCCTCACCTAAGAATGTATTTATGGTTGCCCTGAGTTAGGGATTTAGTTAAAATGTTACTTAAATTGAACCCACAGTTTATTTTACTAGAATAAGACCACCATTTCAGTACTGAGTGTCGACCCAAAACAACGATTATCTGGATAACGTTGCGAACAAATCTGTGTTTTTTATCAATTGGTTCCAGATTTTAGCAAAACTATTCAGATAGCTTTTTCAGTAGATCTATGGTGAACAAGGTTGTGGGCTTTGGAGGCGGATAAGTTCAACCTTGAATTGTCCTCATTACAATTAGCTCTGCTGCTAACACTCGAAGTCCTGATTAAATGCTAATTAATTTTCTAGCACAACAAATTCAAGTCTCAAGAGGTGCAGAAACTGTTACAGCACTATAATGTTTGACATATTAAAATGGAGCACTGTGGTTGCCCGCTAAATGTTAAGCGAAACATGCTGCCGAAGGACTTGATTTTGAAGTTCGTTTCAATAGAATTATCTCTATTTTTAGTAAAGCTGTTTAGAATTGCTAATTCTCCAATCAAGTATCTGTTGTGAAGAGGGCCGTTGTGTGCTTTAAGGGTCTGTTAACATGATGTTGCTCCTCTATCACAGCTCCTCTCATCTCATTTGTGTCGTGAATTTTGCTTCGCTTGTAATTGTTGGTTGTGGATATTTTGATTACGATTGGTTTCTCTTTTTTTTTTGTCAGTTGTTTCGGGATAAATGCGTTAGTCAGGAGTTTTTTGTGGGTTTTTTCCAAATATATACCGTTGTTTTTTGTTGTGTTCCACTGTACAACTATAACTGGCAACTATGAGTATTGTTTTTGATTGGTGGTTTTTCTGAGGTAGTTGTAATGCAATGAGTGTTGAAAAGATGTGTTGTTACTGCAGCAAACGTGTCTTTAGTTACTTTATGAAGCTCCCAAGTCAAGTTTTTTCAGAGTTTGAACACTGCGCTACGGGAAAACTAACGCACTATTTGTAGTAAATAAAATAAACTAATTTTTGTATATCATTCATTGTGTTTTTTTTAATTGTTCACGCGTTCAAATATTTTAATTCAAAGCTTTGTGTGTATAAACCATCACATCATTCAGGACTCGGTTGTGTTGAAGTTTGAAAACAAACTTTATTCATAGGAACAAGGAGAGCACATACTGTCTGTTCAAACAACAAAACAGGCTTTTATCAATTAAACCAACTATCTCTATGAACCCTTGTCAATCTCACCTTTAAAGCTGTTTAATACCAGAGTGAAAACAAACATTCTGACCATAAAACAAAAAAATCAAGTCATAACATGTTGTGCCATGCCATTGTCAAGAGGTGCACACACAGTAAACAGGATTAACCTAGCAATAGGGGAGAGAAACATCAGTCTTACATCATAAATAAAACATTTTTAAGGAAGAAGTATTTATTTTAGCTTGTGATTTTTAAGAAAAAGATATGCACAATGCTAGCACTTGTATATTCTTAAAATGATAGATGTTGAGGTTTTTATAGTTCACTTCAGTGTCAGGAGGACAAAGAGTTCTGAATATGGAGAGGCTGTCTCCTGGTGTGTTTGTTGGTTTGGCACAATCAGCACAACACGTGAAATTATTGTCCCCTTTTTTTTTTTAAAGCACATTCTTTAAACATTTCTGAAGTGCACTTTTAACCTGAAAATAAAAACAGTCATCCCCGTTGCTTTTACTTTAAAGTATTTTAAGTAATGTTGCATGTAAGCAAAAAATACGTGAATTCCCAATGATTGTAAACCGACAGAAATCAAAAGTGGTTTCCAAGTGGAATCAAACTTTTGAACACATCTCAGATTCCTCTGCATTTAATAGAGCACAGTGAATATTTGAAATGCAGCGCTATAGTGCATGGACCAGGTAACTAGACAACCTCACCACTAGATGGCATTTAATGTTGCAATGCAATGGCTGATACATACAGTAAGCTACATCCCAGCAGAGGGCATTGCTACTTCAGTCTTTTGATAAGAGACATTAATCAAAATGGTAAGCTGTTCAGGTTAACCACTTAAACCATTTTAAACTTAAATATAATACAAAAAAAGCAATAGCAGGAAATGTTTTCTTGCAAATATATAGTTTACTGTATTTGCAACAAAAATTGCAGTGTCTTATTTTTCAGTGTTCCCTCACCTATTACTGGTACTTGGAAAAACACATTCATAAAGTCAAATAAATCAAACAAGCAAGAACATAAATTCACATAAAGCAGCATTGCTCGGCTTTAACATTTTAGCTGCAAGCAGTCACATATTCTTTCCCACACATATTTGTTGATCATTCTCATCCCAGTGTTTCAAGGCTTTTATTGTCATGCTACAGTGTAGCTATGACAATGAAAATCTTAGGTCTTATCACTGTCCTCGTGTGTTTCTATTACCGTGCCTACGCTGTCTTCACTGAAACGGAAAATTCTTGCAGATCCCTTCCCAAAAAGCATGTAGTAAGGCGTGGAGATGCATGGATAAATATTTTTTAAACACTTAAAAGAACTGTGATCTTTCTGAAGCAAATCTGTTTTAAAGCTGTGATAAAGATGGAGAATACAATATGATCACTCCACAAAAATGTAATCCCACAACTGAGTTATTACATTTGTATAAGAAATGTACTGCATTTAAGTTTGCATTCAATATTATATTCCACGATTCATCCACTAGTATTTAAAGTGAAGAGGTTGTTTAAAAGGTACCAAACGCACACAACTTATCAACTGGTTGAAAAATGTGAATTATGAGAATGTTGTGAAAACACTGTTTCTCATGAATATGTCTAGACTTAAGCCAAATGAGGCCTGCTATTTAAGGACAAAAGACTTCTTCAAGAAGGGCACATTCTCCTTAAAGTAGTCAGGTGGCACTGGGAGACCACTGAAGCAGAATGGTTTTAAAATGTCCGCTTGCCGTGCAATGATATGGAGCTCCAAAGTCAGACTTCCACACAGCAAACCAAAGCTGCTTTCCAAAATAGAGTGTCTCTAACTTTGATCCTGATCATATCGCCCGTTGATCATCGTTTTCAGTAAAGGTCCGACCTACAGGGAAACAAGTGGACTCTTGGTTAAGAAAGGCTACTTCACATTGTCAGACGTATTGCATGGTCCCAGAATGCATAGATCTTTATTTTGTACTAAATCAGGTACGCCATAAATATTCACAGTAATTAGGTTGCTGGAAGGGTCAGCATGCCCCGGGGATTTCATGTAATGGATGTTCATTTCATAACAGGTGACCTAAATGTGGATCTGATTTGATGTTCTAGAAAGTGACTTTGGACCATAGTGTGTGACTTCTGCAGCTGATGATAGGAAGGAGTTTGTTAAGACGATATAATAGGAGGTGCTTTTACCTCTTGTGTGTCTCCGAGTGCTTCTCCCAGCATTTTCTCAATATTTCTCATGATGGCCACCTTCTGATGAGCTCGCAGCGGGTACTCTATCCTCTTTGGTGTGGAGGCACCCTGAACAAAAGGAACACATAAGTAAGTGATCATAAAACAACATGTAGTGGCAAAGATAACACAAAGTTAAAGTGACAAAGGCTCAAATATACGTACTTTGTACCAGAAGTTTACAGTGATCGTCACTCCACCGTTCAACAGGGATTCAATATGATGCCACCTGAGGAAAGAATATAAATATAGATAACTAAATTCATCACACACTGCTCCACATTAGCTAAACTATGGAAACTGTATTATACAAGAGTTACATTTGACAGCATAAATATCTATCAACAAAAGCCTGAACAACAAAACATTGATGAATCATTTTCTAACAGCATGTTGAGGCGTTAAATATAAAAAAGAACATACTGGAAACCAGAGAGATTAAATACACATCAGCTGGCAGTGCATCCAAGAAAGTCAATGCTTAGAGAGAATCATCTGTTATAGAGGTGGTGCTCATTTCTCTACAGAAGGAATACACCATTTCTTTAGAAAGACCATGCAGACGTAGATCTTACCAATACATGGGGATGTAGAGCACATCTCCGGGGCCCACAATAGTCTCATAGCCAACAACATTTGTAAAATTTGGAAACCTCTCAAAATCGGGCTTATCAAAATCAACCTAAGAAGGAAACAAATACGGATAAGTAAACAAAACATGAACATACAATTCAAAGCAAATGTCGGAAAAGTAAAAGGGAAAGTCTTACTTTTGAATAATGTGCCAGTTTATGAAGTATTTATACATTTTCTTGTCTATGGAAATACCACCAATTTATCTTTTTCACTTTCTTCAATAGTCGTAACTTAGCTGTGAAAAATCTACTATGCTATTACAAGTTCACATATTATTAAACCCTAGGTTTGTGCTGCGTACTTGGCTCTGCCGGTCACAGGGGTGGTGCACAGGGTACGGGTAGAGACACTCAAACTGGTCTGGAGGGAAGAGGATGCATCTCTTCTGGCCTTTGATCTGTGCGAAGAAGTTCTGCTGCTCATCGTAATGCGCTGGTGTCACATTGCCTGTGGGGAGAGAATATTCACAGAAAATGTTACGCTTTGAAAAACATTGAGGCCCACATTATACAGCAGAAAATAAGCAACTTGTATTATGTATAAAGTATCCTATAATTATATTTTTTTAGTAGTAGGTTGGTCTACTAATGGTTATTTTAACTTATTATGTATATGTATAGATGTATAGATACTCGATAGATAGACAGTATATGTTCAGCGGTTGAAATGAACATAATTACTTTTTAATAACATTTTTAAATCATGTATAATGACTTGTTCACAGCTGCTGTAGCAGAACAATTCCAACATTTTGGAACAATAAAGTATATCTAATCTAATCTCACTGCTTCCTAGGAGTGCTTACCCTCCATTCCAATGAGCAACAGGTTTGATGTCAGCTGTCCCCAGTTTCTCTTGGCTTGCTGCTTGTTGATCCAGTTCCAGTTGAAACCGAGGAAGTCAACAACTATCTTCTTCCCGACTGTGTCATTCAGGGTCTGCTGCAGATAAACCCTTGAAATGCATGAGAAAAAAAACATTTATGAGCCACCTTGTTTTGCTCTATGAGACATGAAACAAGTCGCAATGCAGCTCATTTTACTCTTAATGTGTCTGCAGGGTAGACGCTTGTTTACAAGGCACTTCTGTTTCAGCAGACTACATCTGTTTAACCCTCCTGTTGCCTTCGGGTCAAATCTGACCAATTTACTACTTTCATCAATCATAACTTTTTTGTTTTACATTCGATTGCATTGAGGCTTTATGATATCCTTCACAGTAGACATTTGAACATATAAATTGCTGACTACCAATTTCCTTGAATTTTGGATGATTTATTCAACTTTGTACACACACACACACACACACACTTTTGAAAGGGTGTTAACTGAAATTTGGTGATGAGTAATGGACAGTAAAATTCAAGAGATAAGATCCACTGTAAGCACCAGAGAGCCAAACAGCTTTAGTAAGTTATCCGTACGTGTGTTGCACGGCACAGTAATAAGCTTGTCCCCTGATTCTCACGCCTAAACGCTTAGTCATTTGCTCCATCTTCCTGTGACAATTTATGTTTTCAAAAACACCCTTTATTGTTAAGCACACATGCAACACAGTCACATTTAGTTCCTGGCCTGGCAAAGCTTCAAACAGACAACTTTGCTGTGATTAAGCATCAGCCCAGGAGTTAATATAAACAAACCGTATATCATACTCTTGTTCCAATTTAGATATATAAATGGATCTTACCTCTCCTCTCCTCCCATTTCCTCAGTTTTGTGCATTTTTTCTACAAATTCAGAGAATTTCATTTCCATCCGTTCTGACTTGGGGACAAAGTTCTTAAAGTTAGCCATTTTTTTCTCATCATAGTAGAGGAATTTATGGTTGTGTGCAGTGTAAACAGAGAAGTCTCCATTTCCAATGTTCTCCCGGAGATAGTCAATGTCCCATTTGAGTGCTGGATAGACAAGGTTTGTGTCTGTTAAAACCACTGGCTCCTGAAAACAGATAAAGAACATTTCAATGTACACAAACATAATACAATAATATTACAAAAATCCTTTGTTTAGTTTATTTCGTGAGAATAAGCCTTTACACAAGTGAATGCACTATACATCAAATGCACTATATAAGCACTGCTGAAAGGGATCACTGGTTTTCCGTACAGAATTTAAAGGACTGGTTCTTTAATTAGTATGGGATTTAAGGTTTTCTAAATATACTATAGTGGCATACACCTTAAATGAATAGTCATATTGTTAATATGGTAATAAAATTTGATAATAAAATAAAATATGTAATAATTTTAAAGTAAGAGATATTACTGCGAAAATTGTGTAATATCACTTGTTTCATCTAGCTTATGGCACTTTTCTTCACAAAATTCCCAAACTACTGGTAATTATATATGTATTTTATAAACTTCTGTGCAAAAAAGGCACATATATCTCAACACATGACGACAGAGTCCATCGATACGGCAGTCCATGGCATTGCACACACCGAGCTCCGAGGACTACGTGACCAACTGAACGTACACCAGCACGCATTCACTCTCCATCCCCCTCCCTCCCTCCCCCGCTCTCTCTGCATCTCTCTCTCTCTGCACCGGCTCGGTCTTTCACTTTCGCCCGAAAGCGCGCGGACTCTGCGGTGCTAAAGAGTTAAAATAATGTTGTGCTTGTTGTAAAATTAGCATTATGTGTCTTTTTGAACAGGCTAACTAAAATGTATCGTAGGTCTTGATTCTGCCTGGATAAGATTGGATGCGCACAGGAATACGTGTTGCGTTTACCCAGGACACAAGAAGGATGTTTTTAACAGTTAACGTTATCTAATATGGCGACGTGGACGAGCCATATTTAGACACATCAGTGCAGTTCTTATAGCACTCTCACCAGTGTACTTCCCTGTTAAGTTCGCAATAGAAACTAACCTTCTTTTTTAAGTTAATGTGATATCTATTCATCACGGCCCCTACACACGGCGGCGTGTCACAGTTAGTGCTTAGAACTAACCAATGAGATTCCCAAAACAGCTTTTGATAATTAGCTTTTCACTGAGGCCAAACCAATAACAGTGTAAACAAATGGTGAATAAGAGTGCATACGGTTTTATCTTGCACTTTAACTCCTCCGTTATATTAGTGCGAATTGCACACAACAACAAATCCTTTTTATTCGACCTGACTGATTGTGTTGCCCATCATCCCCTATTTTGTCTGCACATTTCAGTTTACACTTTATTTCTTAACTAGCTTAGCTTCATGACTTCATGAAAGCAGACTTTGAGGACTTAAAGAAATACAATTGTTGAAATATGGATGCAAATTATGAATCTCATTGTGAAAAATAATATCTACAAGGTACAAGGTACAAATCCAGTAAAATCAGCCCACGTTAAGGCTAACAATACATACATTTAAAAAACATATAACATATATAAAACATATTCTGCCTTCTTGAACTTGGAAAATGCTTTTTACTTCACTTGAGCAATATTGATGTAAGTTCAAATGTGGTGCATGTGTTAAAATTCCATAAGAGTTTTGTTATTCTTGTAAACCATTTGTCAAGAGCTGGAAATAGTAGGTTTGAATCCTCCAAAACTGAGTGAAAATACAGAAGCACTTTTCACCTAACTATAAAATGCACCAACATACCTGTAACGCTATCAATTGATATACTGTTTTATCAGCAGGCAGCCAGCCTCATGAAGCCTCTTCCTAACCTTTTCAAGCTGCTTTGGCCACCCACCATCGTGTTATAGCCTATCTACACTTAATATGGCACTACCCCAAGACAACAAACTTGACTTACAAGTCAACCCTATATTAATTACAACATTAAGGGTGGGGTGAATATGCATTTCCTTTTAAAACAGGTACAATAAGAAGTCACAACGCACGTAGTATTGCAGGTCCATGAAAGCCATATGCTTCATTGCCCTATCAGGAGATTGCTGTGTTGCTAACTGTTGTCTTTGTTCAACAGTTATAAAGGCATCCTGGGAAACGCTCCATCTGACTCTGATAATGAATACAAAATAATGACATGGGATGAGGTTTGTCACCACAAGTGCAACGGTGTGGTGTATGGCTTTTCTGATAGCAAGCAACAACAAAAATGTCAGCACAGCAGGTGTTTTCAGCCAGTCACACTACCTGATGTGACATCTCCAAGAGGATTACTTTTGAAAACCCCAATAACCTTTTCAGTTATAATATGTTTCATTATGCATTTCCAAAACTATAAACACTCCAAAGAAAAAGTCAGATTTAAAAAAACAATGTACTATATTACATGTATCCTGAAGATCTTCCTTGTTGTCAGTATATTGGTTTATTTTGTTTATAGAAACGTAAGTAAAGAGGTAAGCATTATACAGTATGATTCACATTTGGTACTACCTTCTCAAGTGCTTCAAATCATTGCAAATGGTAATCTAGTTAGAAATCTTATTACAGGAATAACATTTATGTTTTAACAATTAACCATTGCAATGGCCAATGGAGTAGGCCTATACAGTATGCAATATTTAAAAAACAAAATTATAGAACAGAATATCCAATGTTAAAAATCCCTTTCTCTTGTATCTTATTTTAAATGAGGATACATAATAATAATGTTCCCTTGAATGACTCTAATAGCCTTTACTAAGTGCTTCACTCAAAACCAGGCTAGGGTTAATATACTTTCACATCCTCTCTATATGTTAATGGGATACTGCACACCAATTCATGCTTTTGACCAATAGCCTTATATAAAAAGGGATTGTGCTGCAGGTCTCCATGCTGAAAATCATACAGATCTCTACATTAAAGTTGAGCTATCTGAGTGGCTTTACCTCGTTGTTTATTAGGATCTCTGCTCTGGGGTCTGCATGAGACAGTCTGGGGATGGGCTTGGTTTGGAAAGAGTATTTTCGGAGCTGAGACTCATCCCAGCCCCGGCTCTGGACGCCAGTGAAAGCCACTCCGCCTTCACTGGTCGCCGGATCAGCCTCCGCTACGGACACCGCTGCCATGGTCCCCGACAAGCTGGTTCCCTGCCTCCGTCCTCCTCGCAATGAAACACCCACACACCTCCTCTCTTCCGGACTCTGCTAGGCCACAGAGACTTTCCTACAGGCTTTCCCATTCACCGTTATTAAATTAATGAAGGAGAAGCCGTCCTGCTGCAGCCCCTCTCCCCGGCTGTTCCGTGTAGCTGTTTACACACCGTGTTGACAGCCAGAAAACCAACGAGCCGAGCATAAGAAATCAGGACAACACTCAGAGAGTTTTATGCCTTTAATTTCGGACAGCGACATCTAATGTCCTGGATGCTTCAATACTCATGTTGTAATAACTTCAATGCACCGCGAGAGGGAGCTGTTGTACTAGGTTTTCTTGCATTAGTTCAGAAAACTGACAAATAAACAAAAAATAACATAAGGCATACATAACAATTCATCATAACACGTTTTTTATAATTATATATTTGTTATATAGCTATATATCTATAATATTATAAAGATAAGCATACGGTTTTTTTTCTTGATACAATTATACATCATTATGAAATTATGGGTGCAATTATGCCATGTGTTGCCCATACAGTGCTTTAGCTATGTTCTTTTATTTGGTTTTTCATTTCTCCTATAGATTTTTTTAACTTTTGTCTTTGCTTTTTTGATTCAACAAGTGCATTTCTCCAATATGATTAATAATTGTGGTATCCAATTTAAAGTAAATTACTATCGAAAACAGTTTTCTTTACTCAAGTGTTTCATTAATATGCCTACTGCACTGCATTTCGGAGGGAGATACTGTCACTTTTATCCCACCAAATGTATTTTACAGAAAGCTTGGTAGCCCAGATAAGTGATGCACAATCTGCTGATTAATTTGACTGCAATAGACTGCAAAGAAAAAGTGTCTTCATACAAAATATATTTGTATCTTTTAAAATGTAAGGCATTGTTACATTCAGAGTAGTGTAATGTAGTTGCAACCATCTTTAATTCTAGTTGCTAGAATGCCTGAGTACCAATAAAGAAAATTAAAAAAAAAACACAATGAAAGTCGTCTTCCTTTCATTTTTGATGCTTTTCTGTTTTATGTTGATAATGCTTCCTTTGCTATTTTTAAATTGTGGAATTAGTTACTTGACTTAAGTAGTGATTGAGGAAGAAAGTACTCCAACCTGAAGTGAAATTCAAGAGGACTTCCTTCACAACAAGCCACAGGGGGCCCTCGTTGGACTCAAACCCACAGCACACAGTTCACCATCCTGCCTTGTGACTACAAATCATGTCTAAAGTCATATGTAAAGCTTCTGTTTTTGCTATCGATGCATCACATAATCAACATAATGTGCAAGGAAATAAAGATATGTAATACAGCCCTAAGGAACGTTACATTACACTCAGAATGAAGCTGCAGGCAGGGACTGAAATGATGCATTGTATTAGACAAAGCTGACCTTTTGAAAGAACATACATAACATTAATCAGTTTGCAACTCATATCATATACATCAATATTCCAATTACTGTATATAGACTATTCCGCACAGTTTCTATTATATTCTATTTCTATTATATTTTATTTTATTTACTTGTACTATTTTATCTGTTTTATTGTGTTGCACTGTTGGTGGAGCCTGTGACCGAAGAATTTCATTGTCATAACCACACTGTAGCTATGCAATAAAAGCCTTGAAACTTGAAACTTGAAAGAAAATATAAGCTATATAAAACAGTTTCTATTACATTAAAGCAATATATTACACTGTGATGGATAGTTCTGCCTATTGGGTAATTCAGTTTATTTAGCTGACAACACATATTTTTACTTAGTCTGAATATTTCCATCAGTGCTCGTTAACATTGATCTGTACAGTAGGACGCCATGCAGTCATGCCATCGATAACGTTTAAAACAGGCCACATTTTCTTCCCATTGATCATGATTAGAAGTCATTCCCTTCAACTTTTTCTCTCTTTATAAAATACAGAGCAAACAGTTTTGAAATCCTGAAAGCCAATATTTACCTGTGGTCATCATTGCCTCAGCAGTGTATTGATAGCTCTTGATGAGATAGCAGTTCACACTGTACCTTGCTCACTGACCCGGTCAGCTGATGGAGTCTGGCTCTGTTTTCTCACGTCATTCTGGTATTGAACTCGATGGAGTGCATCTTATCAATCACTTTGATCATTGACACTCTGTGGTGTTAACCCTTTTTGTGACAGCTTTACAAGCCACATACAGGAAGAAGTTTATCTCAAAAGCATTTCCTGATGTGTTTTGTAAAAACCTGATTCATCTTCTGTTTTCTCTTAACTCAGGCTTTATCAGCAGATTTCCACTGTGGGGACTAGCTTTGGCTCCCTGGTGGGTTCCCATGCTCTGTGTTTCCTGTGCAGATCAGTGAGCTGAGCTGATCCCCCTGATGCTCTCCTCTCCCCATTCTTTGCAGACAGAGCCAGGAGATTGACCACCCCAGTGAGCCTCAAAAAGCTTGTATCTCAATCCTGCTGATAGCAACAAACATACACCGCTGCTGCCTTCTCCCCAGCCGACGGACTGCTGTCAAAACAAAGACTCCCTCGAGGAGATAATGTTACAATGAGACAGTTTACTGATGAGTGGAAGCGTTTAAGTTTTCTGGAGGTTATACTACAAACAAACAGACACAGAGAACCAAATTGTGTAACAAGAGAGTTTGGAGGACGTCCCACTCATCTGTACTCATCTGTGCTGCCTTTCTCTCACATTCATACTGACCCTCGCCCCTGTAGGTGTTGTAGGTCCAGAACCCCTAAGCCATAAATCCTATTAGTCAAGGATTCTCTGAAGCATTATAAGTCGTTTTCCCATCTTTCGTTGATTGCATTATCTCTTGCTACCTGAGAGAAATTTGTCTCTGTGTTATTCATATAAAAGGTTCTAATTTAAAGGAGAACATATATACTTTCAACCAAATTTAAAATGTTTGAATTGTTTTTCATGCTGCTAATACTGTCAAATAAAATGTTTTTATGTCCAAAATGTATATTAAAAAAATCAGATACCATAAAGGTTTAGTTGATTTTTCAAGCTCTGTGAGAAAGCTTAAAGCCTCACTCTTCCTCTGCGGTGTCCCCCTCTCCCTCCACCACCTTCAGTCTCAAGTGTTACGGCAAATTGGACATGGCAGGGCTGGCCCGAGAGACGGAAGTTCAGACCCCTCGGTCGGAGGTCGTGTCACTCTCTGGGAAATGATGTGTCATGGTCGACGTTTTGTGCTTTTTCACACGCCATTATAACGTGTGCCCCATCCTGTTCACCTTCCCTCCTTGTGGTTGTTCATTTTAGGGGAAAAAATTGACATAATGCTGATGATTATTAAGGTGTTTGCCTCAAACTGTGGCCCCTGGTTGTTCATGTGACTCTCATAGTCCACAGTGAAATAATCCGTCATTAAAGACAAATTAAGATATTATAGTGCAGCAGGGTAAAGGGTAAGTGGCTATTTGGGCTATATAACCATTTACTATTTATTTTTGAAGCTGAGATATTTAGCTTCTCCCGGTCCAGCACCTGACATTAGGTCTCCAGGTTAAGCACATTATTATTTTCATGTACTGCCCACCAGAGCAATGCACTCTCTTTCATCTCCGCTGCTGATGCACAACTGATCCTGGCAGAACAAGCGAACAGTGCCCCAGGTGTGTCAAACTGCTGAACTCAAGAACAGGTAAACATGTTTTTCGGTCTGGCTTTTTCCCACACTTTAACTGACTTGCTGTGTTGGCAGTTTTTTTCCTTTGTGTGATTTATGTTTACATGTGGGTATAAGCAGGCAATTTTCCGCTGATAGTGAGCCAGAGCTGACAGCAGGACTCACAAACTTAACTGCAGAAAAGACTCTAAATAAGAATGCATTCTAAACACCGAGTTTGAAATGGCTTTGTTAAGTTTAATCCAAAATGCATGTGCTAATTATAATTTTGCATTCAAAATCTTGTGAATTGACATTTTATGTGCCCCTTTACTATTCCCTATCTCAGTAAATTGCAGAGCTTCCAGAGAGCCGCCGGGAGAAAGCTTGGTATGCTGGTTCTTTTGTTGGTGACTGGGCTTCCCTGCATGCCAGACAGAGCAATCCAGCAAGCCCACAGGGGTCATCAGGAGGGAGGAGTTTTGATTATGATCATTATTTGGTAAATAAGATGTCAACAAGGTGTTTCCTTGACACTTTATTAAGTAAAAGGAGGAAGGTGCAGAAATGAACGCCCCCTTCTCAATGGGAACTCTAATCTCCCTTTTCATGTCCCATCTCGTCAGAAGGGTTTCGGCTTCGGCTGCCATGTGCTAGTCTGCCTGGGCCTGGCACTTCTTACTTGCAGGTGGGGTGAGTCTCCTGGCAAGCATGTGTTTATAAAACCCACTTGTTTGGGCACAATACTTGAACTAACTTCTTTTGAGAAAACAGTGTGAATCTGTGCAAAGCCTTTTCCCAAAGTCCTTTAGAAGGCGACAGCCCATTGAGAGTAGAGAAGAAGGGATTACCTTCCTCGACAGTGGTGCATTTCCGAGAGAGCTGATTAGCTCTGCATTCATTGTTAAATCGAGCAAAGGAAGGCCCTAGAGGAGTGAAAGGATCCAAATAGGTGGGCCCAGAAATAAAACAGCCGCAGGAAGCCCTGCACAGGCAACCCCAAAGTTTTCCCAACATTTCTTTCACCCACTCCTAAGGAGGCGCGGCGTGAAAAAGGAGATTAGCATACAAAATTAGAGGCGGGATGATTTTTAAGGGCAACTTGCCTCATGCCCTCCACCCCCACGGCCCTACTCTGTCTGGACAAAGTTAATTAAACTAGTATTAAACAGTAAAGAAACTTCCAAGCGGTGGGGAGTTAGGGGGCTCTTTGAGGATTACCATGATGAGTGAGAGGACGGGGAGGTATTTGTTGAGGCGAAATTGAGAAAGGCGTGATGGAACGAAGAGAACGCTGGAAAGTTTACAATTCTTGTTGATTTGCCCCACGGTGTCCTCACCCTTATGTGAACAATGTGAAGAGGAAGGTTGTGTTTACTGATTCAGGAATCACAAAGAGTAAAGAACGATGAATGCTTTCTGCAGGTTGAATGATATATAAGATGGAAGGATTTATTCTTTTATTACATTTTAATAGAAAACAAACCATGAAGGCAACTAACAATAAAGCAAAACTAGGAAATGCTGTGCAATAAATTAACAATGTACAGTACAAAGTGCTTCATTTTATATACAATTAAATACATCAAGAGGGCAGCAAAGGTCAGGGCGGGCCAGACTTTCCGAAAGAAATGTCTAAATGTTTCTGAATAAATGTAAAGATTGGCTATGATAGTTGAAATATACGAATATTACTGCTAGGCTAACAGTATTAGGCATTCATGGGATTACATCCTGACGGGTTCTTGAAAATTGTGTTTTCAAAAGCTGATTATGCCATTGTTAAACAATCATATCATCCACTGATCAAAAAGTAACTGTTAAAATGTTCCCCAAGGCTCATGTGTACGTATGAAAATAAATAAATCATGTTGTGGCAAATGTGGCAGTTAGAAGTATGCTCTTCAAATGCCCAGTAACTTTTGATAATGTTGTAAAAAGTATAAAAAATATATCTTAAATACATTTATACCAAAACTCTACAAAGTTGTAAACTTCTCTACCATGTAACTTTGTGCACATCCCACAATCTTTAACTTTTAATAGAAAAAAAGACAATGAAGATGGTCTGAAATTGTATTTTTTGCTAAGCTTTTGTCCAAACACACACTATCTGAACATGCACAGAGAGTCTGCAGTGACACACATATTATGACTCAAGTGATAAGGGTTGCTCAGTGCTTCTTCCTCAGTCTGAGGTTCTTCCGGCGGCTCCCGGCACTCTCGTTCCTTCCCCTCTGACCTCCTTTCTTCAAACAGAAGTATTTAGTCACTGTCTTTCTGCACTGCTCACACTTCACTGCGCAACACCAGTGGAATTTGCAATTACAGCTTGACACCATCTCCGCTTTGCGTTCCTCCACAGCCAGACCGCACTCTCCGCAGAGCCTCTTGCAGCTGCGCTTCTCCCACTTGCTCAAGTTCTTGCCCTTCTTGAGGCACTCGCGGCCCTCTGTGCCCGGCAAGCCCAAAGTGTGGTTTTCCAGGCAGTAATCGGGGGAGTCTTCGAGGTGGACCAGCTCCTTTCGAGAGATGGAGCTGAAGGTCTCTGCGACGGCCCCTCGGCTGGCCGCGCTGTTCCCGGCTCCTCGGAGGAGATCCACCTTCAGAGCCCTGTGGTACTTCTCCTTCAGGTAGTTCCCCACCTCCCTGAACTCCGGCAGCTGCAGCCAGCAGGTCTGGGTGGTGCAGCTTCCCGACACCCCATGACACTTACATGTCTTCTGCATGGTCCCCTTCACAGCCTGGAGACACAAATACGCTTTATTAAAATGTATTCATAGTTTACTTTGTTGAAGGATGTTAGTTTCATATGCATTGACACTCTAGTTCATGTCTATGTAATTATATGTGTGTGTTAAGACAGGATGTCCATTGTCTCTTGATTGATGTGTTGTCAAATTAACTAATTGTATTCTCAACGTTTTCCAGTTAAGTATAAAAGGATGAATACACTGAAAGGAAGAAATGATAGCTTCAAGGTCCACAGTTGAGTTTCTTTGTCGTCCTCAGTGTTTCCTGACTTTATCCGACACAAAAACAGCTGTCGGTTGAAAGGGACGTTTTCTTTTCTTGAGGAGGGGATGAACTTTCTGTTGAAGTGAGGCTGAATCAAAGTTTCACATTGAGTCCTATTGTCCCCCCAGAAGAAATAGAAGTATTTATTTAGCATGTTCATTATCAACATGTTTTCTAGTGTGAGAAGACCCAATGGAGAGTCCCATTGAGTGGAGAAATGAAAAAGGAGTTTTTCTCTCTTTCTATCCCCATTTTTTTCTGTTACAATGATGCTCCAGGTGCCATGGGGATCCTAGGGCCCGACAGGGGGGAGCAAAGGCATCGTAAACAAAGAGCACTTCAGCTGCACGCCTGTGGTCCCCTCAGACTCCCTCTGGGCCAAACAAAGACCAACATAAATGTGGGATCCTTATTGCAAGAATAAAACTAAACACTTATTTTAAAAAGCAGCATAATACAGAACGCTGTGCAATGTCTGGCTCCCCAGGATCTCTAATTAAGCTTGCACCAGTGATCCTGAGATTTTCGGGTTGAGGTATTGTCATAAGGGGCTTTCAGCACTTGTAAATAGGCCCTTCTGGTACACCGAACACACTGTTATTATTGGGGACGAGTGGCACCTCACTTATAGCGACGTGAAAGGGATGCTTGGGTGGCAGTGTAATTCTGGAAAAAATATTCAAAAGGTGCTTTACACTGCGCAATCAGTTGGAGGGCTAGGAGAGAATCTAGAAATGTCAAGCAATCCAACACTACTCAGTTTAAATACTGTATAGCTCAAATTAAGGCAACAACATGGGCTTACATCTTACACCAAGGACTAATATCTCATTGTGGATGGAGTGAATTAGGAGCACCTACTGTACCTTGCGCCCGGCCTCGTTGTTATGGAGATTCATCGCTGCCCGTGAGTCCTGCCCAGTCTCCAACGCGTCCACAAACTGTTTGGAGATGGCCTCGCCAAAGCCAACGTTGTCACTGCAGCCGCCCCAGAGCCAACCATGACCGCCTAGTGAAAATAATTAAGTTAAAATGATCCGTGCCTTTTGATTCAAACTTATTTTTGTATGCACACATAAGTGAACCTTTCTGACCTCGTTGTCCGTTCCTGCTGTCGTCGCAGCCACAGTTGTCAAAGTCTCCGAGGCTGCAGTTCCTGGTCAAAGTGTACATGACTCCGGCCGAGCTGATGGCATGGACAAACGCTGTCTCCCGATTTGCTGTGAGCAGAGAAAACTCATTTACTGGCATGTCTCATTACAAAGGACCCTCAGGAATTTCATATCACCATCTCCTTCCCTTAGTAAGAGCTTTTAACATGTTTCAAACTAATGAGTCAATTACCTATACTGTTTTCAAGAAACAGTGGTATCTACATTTCTAAATTGTGACTACATTAAGTTTTTTTAAAGGTTGAACTGCCTTATATTTGACCCTTTGTCAATATTGCATTCATCAGTTGCAAATAGAGGCAGGGATTTTGAGGGGTATTAGGAAATGGATTAGTTTGTTTGTTTTGCCTCTAAGCAACCATGCCAACTATATCCGTGCTGAATGTTTCGACAGAGAAAACATCTCTATTTCACAAAGGGAAGAAAAACCTCCCCTCTCGCACAAAAACTTGCAATTACAAAAGACTATCAAGACATCTTTTAAATTCCATTAGCAATGTTTCTTATTTAGGCTCTTTCCTGGTCTGGCTGCAGTGTAGAGATGTGTGAGTGATGTCTGGGGAGTCTGGAGTTAGTGATGTCTTACCGCTGCGCAGGCTGCTGTGGGTGGACAGCTGCAGAGCTCTCTCGGGGCAGTTCCAGCGGTCCCATGCAAACTGGTATTTGCACTCCTCTATGCCACTCTGAGCTCCTGCTGCCACACTGCTGGAGTAGATCAGGTACGCCTGCAGCAACGGGGAGATATTTAACATATAAATCGACACCACACATTTTGCAACAGTGATAACATAAATTGAGAAGTTGAGATTTTTTTTACAGCAACTGGTTTGATTTGATACCCAGTTTATACAAATTACCATTGTCTTTTGGGAATGGTGACCTTGTACTTACATTTGAGTTGTTGCTTATAAGTCTAAGCCATTTAGAAGAACATAAATATCATTTTTAGCAGACAAAATTGAATAAATGACTAAAACCTGAGCCTATGAAATGGTGAGGAGTCACATCTCAAACAAACCATGAGAGCACTTCTGAAACTTCTAGAAAGGGGGTTAACAAAATCAAATGTTAATATGAAAACTAGGAATAATGATGTCCAATAGACTTTTGCATGTATTTCTCCCTACTGGTGTCATTTTTTACTCTTGAATGTGTTTTGACATTTTCTTTCTCAAGAATGTCAAAGTGGGTATCATATGGAATATCAACAAGCCCTTAATGTCGAGGATGCTTGTTTTCAGTTTCATGACAAAAACAATCTGTGAACGGATTTCAACATTATACTACTTTTTCTGTCAATTATTGAGCTCTCTCAAACCGGTACGCTCTGTCCTTGGCTTTCGTTCGCCTCTCTTCAGCTTGTTCACACTGTGTGAACGATAATATAACTAATATGTCTCAAGTGGCCTTTGCTGAGATGAAGTGCCACCTCTTTCACAGGGGTCTGGCTCACTAATGATGACCACCCACTACAGCAATGCCTGCCCTCGCCCCTTAAAACATTCAACCCGCAGATACGCAGAGCCTCTGAATAAGGTCAAGTGTACGATCAGGGGGGAAAGAAAACACAAAGGGCCAAGAATATTACTGATATATCATTAGTGCCATTGTTGGATACATACATGAACAAGATACACTTGAGCTGAGATATCACAAGGACAACACAGAAAACCTGTTTTCGGTCCCTCTTTCTTTTGGGAAGAGGAATCTGAGAAAAGATCAAAAGAAAGTTGGCTTACCTTGGGTCCAGTCATCAGGAAATTATTCACTGACCTGGAAAAGGAGACAGCTTAATCACTCAGGGAAGCTCAGTGTCCTTCACAAATTCCTCTGCTAACATCTCTCATTAGTGCGCCTTGTAACATGTTAAACCGTGACACCAGTATGCATACAAATCTCAGAGTGAACAATACTACTGAATTTGTTAAAAAGTTTCTAGAAATTTTAAGAACGGAAGGCAATGACTGAATGACTCAATGTTATTAACACTTGACTTCAAATTTGCCGTTGCCAGGTTGTGTCAATCATGTTCAACCTGTCTATTTGAAAATGAACGCAGCCAAAAATGTTGGTTGTCCATTTATACATGTTTATTGGTTTGTCCGTTGTTGAAAATGTGGTTCTAAATGTTTATTCATCTCTATTTAAAAATATATTTAAGCCATCAAGTCTTCAGTTTCAAGTGATGATAATTGAATACATGGATTTTAGTCTGAAGCCATTATTTTTGTCAAAAATCGTTATTTTTACACCCCAAAACTTTTAGTGGGTAGCAACTGATCTATAACTGATGTTGTATTAATAAAGCCATTAGTTACAACTTGTAAATCCTTAATTAAAAAAAAAGTATAATTATATTCCTAAATGATAATAAACATAAACCATTTTTTCATTTTACTTTTCCTTTATTTCCAATTGGCAAATTGTTACGGTAAGTGATTTATTTGGCCATGTTATGCCTTTTGAAAAAGATCATCAGGGGATGAAACTGTGTTTGCAGAAAGTATTAATATTTCATGATAAATGAAACTCACCAGCAGCAGTACGACCTCATGTGAGCCACGAGAATGAAAATGTAATAGAAAACCTCCAAATGCATGAACATCCTGACAGGTGAGGGTGTGACGGTGACTCAGACCGTCCAAAGCCTGCACACGGTCTGACGATGGAGAGGAAACTGAGCTACCAGCACATGAAGCTTCACCAGAGCTTCCAAGATTCAAGGAGGGGGCTCTGAAATGGAGCTGCTCTCGTCCCAACAAGAGATTATCTGCTTAATTAAAGATTTTCCCCCTTTTGACTCTCTCGGCCAATCAGAAGTTTTGCACCAAAGAGAGACTGAAACGATCAAAAGGGCACCCTGGGCCTTCAGGGCCGGGCAACGGTAGGTTCCCTGCCTCCATTCAAGAGCCAAGGAAGATCTGTTTAATCCTATAGCAAAAGTGTAACACTGATCCCTTGAATTTCTAGTAGGAGAAAAAAGTTTATTTAAACTATCGAACAAGTATCTGATTGTCAGGGATTAGTGGAAGATAGTCCTCTGGGTGACGGATGGTTAGTTTGATATACATATATTGTTTGTTCTCGAGGAAGTAGTTCATGCTATTACAAAGATGTGATTGGATCAATGTTTATCACCCTCAACACAAGGACTATTACTCACACGGAACACGACAACGTGTCCTCTGATCATTTGATATCATATGGGGTCAAACTGCCTCATTATATTTACTAAATTGACATAATACGTTATTTCCACATGTAGCCAGATGATTTGCAGGTGGCTGCGAAAACTACTTTTGGAGAAAACATCATTTAATATCTCTTTACAAATAAGTAGGCTAATGGCACACGTAGGCTATTGTGTATTGTATTACATGTAATCTCTTAACGTCGACGATGTCATAATAAGGATCAATAAACAACCACGTTTTACATTTTGTTCCGTAAGATATCCGTTTTGTGTCGTATTAAATCACTTTAAATATACTTTGTTTTATGTTTATTCGAGTTTACCTGTTAGAAGTAGCATATCCCGTTTTCCTGTCATATTGCCACCCTGACGCCCGTAGATATAAAAAGAGAGCATTTCTCCGAGTGATGATCCCTAACAGAAAATAAAAGAGAGATTGAGAGAGAAGGCCTAGCCATTGATCAGATATGGGACATTTGCATCACTAATCCAGACGGTCCCTACCTAACACTGCATGCAGGGTTATTCCCCAATAACCCCGTCTGACCTTTAGGACCCTTCCCTTTGGCGGAGGCAGCCCTTTAGCAACCTTCTTGTGTGCAAATTAGGATTAGAGAAACAGTGATTTGAAAGGAGGGGGGACTTCTGAGGGATGTTTTTGGATTAAGATTTAAAGTGGAATGACAAGTGAAATGAGACAACAGCAGAATCCCTCCTGTTGTGTTTTAATACAAGAGAAATGATCGTCACCAAAAGTGCGCAGTTAGGCCTACAATTCAACGCAACACGAAAACAAGGCGTCATCAAAGTTCCATATTGGTCTATAAATGTGAAAAATAGCGGCATCTAGCTTTGCATGAGCATAGTGGAATTTGCATCTAATTACAGAACATGGGATTTTTCTTTGTATAAGTGTCCAAAACGTGTGGGTGGGTAACATTGTGCATAGATTCATTCTGGATTGACTAAATTGGGACCTCAGATCCCATGAAAATCAACAGCCAGGAGTCTATTAGTAAACAACTCCTCTGGGGTGTGCAATAGCAGAGCTGAAAGTGTCTGTCTGCCCACTGTGGTGTCCGAGCTCGGACTGGCTGTGTGACTAACACCGAGGTGTTGCATGCAGTGAAGAGGATGGCCTGACAGTCAGCAGCCAATAGACAGAGGGCTGATGTCACTGTTCGAGCAACAGAGATCAGCAGTTGTGGGACCACTTACATGCACATTTGGACCAGACTCAGGCTTGTGGCTGCTCTCTGAATGGAAGCTTTTATGTCAAAACCACCAATTGCAACAAGGTTATCACATGTTATTGCGTTAACACATCAGATGGAGTTCTTAGCAGTTTGTTTGACCTGCGTTGAAATAATTCACCAGCAGAGGGAGCAAGTTTACAGATCCTTCAAACGGATGAAATATGTTGACAACTAAATTCTCTTTAGAGACAACACTAAATAAACTATTTTTGCTCAAACAGCATGTCAGGCTGTTTCCGTTTTAAATATGTAGGCTTGAACACGTGAGGCTGCAAAGCAGTATGCACTACCTAGATGTCTGTACTCTATGTTCAAACAATATCCACAGCTATTTTAAATATGTACGGTGGTGTTAAAAGTGCAGTAATCTTACAACAATGTTCGATGCCTGAGACAGGTGAACTGAGCTTGAACAGCAGAGATAAGATCCCCATCAGTATAGGCATGTAGACAGGAGACGATGACGTCAATTAACATGTCCAACAACAGGAGGAGCAAGATGAAGATAACATATTTTCAGATTCTTAACCCGTGTTTGGACGTCAGTGACGAAAATAATGTTGTGTAGTTGGCGACAACTGCCAGACTACTAATCAAGGTTTCCAAAAATGTGAAAAATGCTTACGTTACTGCACTATTTAAATGTGTATGAAATAATACCCAATGAAAACTGTCTGTACCTAATTTCTCATGTGAAATATATTTTCAATACTAAAACATTGTATGTCACAGTGCCAAATATGTCAGAATAGATTGTGGTTGTAATATAAAACATGTAATAACTTAGCTCCATGTTTCTTTAACTTTTGACATTGTTTTAAAGTATAGTTGATTTAGTAACTTTATCAATAGTTCATTATCATTTTAAGTAGTGGTTATTATTAATCTATCAAAATCCACTGATAAAGAATGTAACAGAAATGGTACGATCATATTTTTTTATTCAGTTTACGAATAGAGTATTACAGAATTCCAACAAAAAACATCAAAAACATATTTTGTCGCAAGTAGAAAATTTGGTTTATTTACGGTACATACAGTGGGCAAAAACATTCTTTGAAAAAATGTGCCATTGTTTTAAGGCATTCAAACTTCAAGAAGTTAACACTGTAAAAAAGTGTTGCTCTGTAAATGTGTGACAAATATAACAACATTATCAATAATGATATAACAAGTTGGATCTTGTTTTAGAGGAAAGTATTTGTTTGGTCACGCAAAAGTTAAATCATAGCATTTCTTTAAGATTAGTTGAATGGTCCCCTCTTATTCATTATAAAACAGGGATTTTAAGTTTTAAGTTTTTCTTAAAGACAGACAGAAACATCTTTGATTAGACAGAATATTCTAATGTATTTTCATAACTTGCAATATTAACACATTTTCTTTTTTTAAATCAGGTGTGCAACCCTCATAAGGCATTTGGGCAAGAGTCCTGACACGTTTCAATAATATCACACAGCACAAAAGGTAAATGCAGCCTCTACACATGCCTCATTGGCCTTATCTGAGGGAGAGTGTTACCTTGTCCGAGTATATTTAAAAATAAATGCTAATAATAATTTCTTTTTGTGAATTGAGTGAGAAGTCAGGTTCCGTGTTTCAGTCTGAGGCGTCTTCACTACTCAACAAGAGGTATAAACTGCATTGAAACAGAGAACTTAATCTTCAATAAGAACCCTTCTGGTACAGTTGGAGACAATGGGTGTGAAAGTATCCCAAAGAATAGCACATCTGAACTGTATTCAACCGAGGGTTACTCCGGTATGATAAATATGGAAAGTTCAATAGAGTGTTGCCTGTCTTTGTGTCGGCATTGAACACAGTAGCTTATGGTTTAGCAAGACTAATATCTTACATAAAATAAAGAAAACCTTAGCTTATCACAGACAAACAATAATCAAGATGAAACTCCACTCCCTGTGGAAAGAGACAAAGCAGTACTGAGAGAAGTTAGCGGGAGGCCCTTAATATTGCCTGTGGACAAACCTCACTGTTAAGGGTTTCAACGAAGCTTCCAAAGTGCCAAACACAATTAATAAATAGCACATTAAACAAATAAGATATACAGTAAATCTTTCTGTAATCACTGCTTCAACAAAACACTTGTTTGGTTGTCCTACTGCTGCCAAACGCGACACAAATCCTAATTAGCCTTTTCATTCTGTTTGTGCCCGGTTTTAAATATTATGTTGAAAAGCTGTGCTTGCACATGTAGTCAAGTCGCTGGCTGTGGCGAATAGTTGGGGAGGACACTTCAAAAGAGGCCCGCACAGTTTATGGAAAAGTTTACAACTCTTTAAAGCCAAAAATTTGTCTTGGGAGGGGGTTTAACTTATAATCAGAAGCATGGTAATCACGCCCCGCCCCCCCCCCCAACCACCACCACTGAAATGCTGCTATACCTGTTGCTACGTTCGGTCTCGGTTCGACATGTTCGGTTTCATTTGTAAAGTTCCTAGCTATTGTGACTCAGCCGCTTTTGTGGCTGCCCTCACCCGTCCGCTTGACGCGAGCCATGATTACTTCCTTTGACACGCTCTTGGGGTCCGTGGCCAATCCCATGAAGCACATGAGATCTATAAAGGCAGTGGTGATGTTGAGCTTGACGCCAAACTCACTCGTTGCATAGTCAAAGGGGAACGTGTGGTGGTAGTTGTGGAAACCTTCCCCTGAAAGCCAAAAAAGAAGGACTTTAGTGTGTTGCTGAATGTCAACAAGTTAAATACCTGAATTAAGATATGCATGCAACAATCAGATGATACATTTCTGCTCATTTGAACACATAACAGGACAGTGGCACAGGGCTTTATACACACAGCTGCTGGTAGCATGTGACTGGTAATGTGATTTGGAGAAAGTGAATTGGCGACTCGGTAAATTCTTAGCGGTGGACTGTAATGTCATTTACAACCTGCTGAAATCAGATTTTCTAGATTAGTCTCAGTAGTCAGTATAACACTGTTTGGTTGTCAGGGTAACAGCCTAGGTGTGCCCAAAGCCTTCAGAGATACGACACCTCATGTCCCATGGGGTACTGCAGTGGGAAACATCCACTCCACTGTATATATGAAGCTTATGAACCAATTGTGAAGTTCAGACTGAACTCTGTAGAATGTGTTGGATAAATTGAGATTAGTACAATACTAAACAATCCAGAATGCTTTTTTTGTGTAGATGAATTTTGAGACAAATTATCAAAAACGTTCTAATGTATATTCAAATGGAAAATGCTTTTAAAGTAAGGTACTAAAGTTGCTTCATTTACGCTGAATGTGTTTGCTACAGTTGCTCTAGGTGCTTAAAAACAAGCGAGGAGTCAAATGGAAACACTAAACATGACCCAATAGTTCTGACCTAAGAAATGATGAGAATGGACTTTGGAGCACAATTGTTTATGCAGCTGTACAAAAAAGCTATCTTGCTTGTCATAAAATGGGGATGCTTCTGGTAAAGCTGCATGGAAATACAGTTGAAAGCCAAAAAAAAGTCTGGCAGAATTGTCTATTTTTGTGCAAACACAAGTTAGCTAGTGAATGAAATGAATGCCGTTAGCGGCTAACAATGCTCAGCGCTGTTTGCAGCAACACAGCCCCGTGGTGTCAGCCACCGCAAATAAATTCTTGATTCGTGGGAAACAATGATACTGAAAATAACCTCACTTTCCTGCTCTAAAGAATGACTAAACACACAGCTCGAACACTGAACACCTCTAAAGGTCAAAGCTGAAACGGGCAGAGCCAGGACAAAGTCAACACCAGCCGCTGGATTAGCAAACTGTTCCAACTACAGACACCAGACTGAATCAGCTTTCAGAGAGCCCCTACTGTGGTTGACTTTACAAGACAAGCCTTCAACAAGTGATGAAAAGATCATTCAAATACCCCTCTGGCACGTAAAGGCATTCAATTAAACAAAATGCTTATGTTGTCATAATACAGAATGAGCACGACATCACTGTGGGACACAATATAGTGGATATTGAACATTGAACATGCTGTTTCCTTACCTATGGCACTGAAAGCCACAAACGGGTTTTCCCTCGGGTTGATGGATTTGTCATAAGGTCTGTTGCCGTATAAGTGCGCGGCGCTGTTGACCAGCCAGGTGGCGTTGAGCATCACAGCGTATCTCAGGAGTCCAGGGACGAAGTATGCCAACACCAAGGATTCACCCCAGAAGTACCAGGGCACCATCATGGGCACGACGAAGCAAAGAATCACCACAGAGAGCTTGTAGTGCCTGAATAAAAAATAAATAAACCGTTTTAACAGATCACTTGGCAATAGTTGAATCTAAGAATAAATTAAACCGATGTTTAAATAATAAATAGTAATTTTAGAGTTAACAAACATTAAAAATGGTTTTTGATCTGATAGCAAAAGTCACATGATATATCAGGTATGACACACTCTTAAGTCCCATAAATCCCACATATGTTATCTTATAATGGTATGATAGAAACTATAAACATGATTAACTTAAGAGCAGAAGATAAACAAATCTGGTTCCGGTGCCAGAAGACTAGACGGGAACAAGCTGTGATTTGATCCTTGGTCCAAAAAGCATCCCTTATCAGCTGATCATGGATATCAAGTGTTGTCTAGGTCAATATAACCCAGAATATAACATCCTGTAGAGCTTGGACCAGATGGGAAACCGTTTCAATAACTAGACTCTAAATAAACCGTGCAAATACACATATATGTATCTATTTTGTTTCATATCCATAACTTCAACCATGAATTACTTGACATTTAAAAATAAAAAAAGGGGATTTCCGGATATAAAGTGCTGGAAGTTTTGTAGACAGGTTTGCATTGGCATTGTTATATCTTATGGATTAAGAGATATTTTGAAGGCAGTATGTCAGGTAGCATTTCATTTTGCGCAAAACACATATTTTGCAGAGAGAAAATCTCTGAACCGGTGATGACTGAAACAAAAATGTAGTTCTGATTTCATGTGGACTCTCATTAAGGACAATTAGTATCCATGTAGTCTGCATCTTTGAGCTTCTTTTACATTTGAACGGCAGTAAACCACATAAGTCTGGGTTCCGTTTGCTCACCTTCTCTGAAACATCACCACCTTATCTGCCTTCAGGTCAGACAACTCCAGCTTTTTGCCCTTTTCAACGACATCCGGATGTTTGCGAACCATCAGCCAACCGACGTGGGAGAAGAAAAATCCCCGTGTGGCATTGTGGGGGTCTGCGTCCGTCTCTGAGTACTTGTGGTGGACGCGGTGGTCCCTCGCCCACTCGTATATGTCATTCTGCTCACAAAGAGACATGCAAAGACAGATTAGAAGATAGATAGAAAAGGATTATGTGAAGCAAGCATAGATATGCATGGGAGGGTATCAGATCATCAGATTAGGGTCAGAGATAACAGTGGTAACAAAACAATACATGTATAATCATTAAAAGTGCTTCATTCCAAAATGGAAATCCTACTATTGCTACTTTATTTTTAATAGTTAAAGCTAAAACGAATAAATATAAAAAACGTTGTTACAGCTATAGGAAACCATTAAACCATGTGTCTGTGAACATTCTGATATAAACGGTGCTTTGTGTTGTTGTTTTTTCCAAAAATGTCATATTACACTTGTGTGTTAAATGCATATGACAAAATCATGTTTGTACACCCATGTATAAAACTTAGATTTAAAAAAAGGTTACCACACAAACTTTCCCACTTTAGCAGAAGGATGTGAAAACTGAGTTTAAGTGTCAAACTAACAAACATCACATCTGCGCAGCAAAGCAAAAAAAGAAAAATCACAATCAACGGACAAAAACAAAAACACATTATTTGGGCGGAGGCTGACTTAAAAGAGGAAGTAGCACTTGCCAACTAATACATGTGAATACACATGGAATACACATAGAACCAGTTGTGTTGTTGCTGCAGAACATTTGCCCGTAGGGATCAATTAGGCGTATCTAAACTTATTTTTGAACTTATTCCTGTTTTACCTGAAACGCCATGGAGTTGCCGAGAGCGAGGAAGACCCGCAGAGGAAAGGAAGCCTTATAGGATCTGTGGCTCCATAGTCTGTGTGCACCGGCAGTCACACCGAGAGCACTGATGAGATAGCACACTGCAGCTGGAAGGAAGAGAGGTGGAAAGGACACATATCTTAGGGGAAACTGTCATCGCTACATTGAGATACATTTTACACCCATGAGAGCGGAGTTACTGGGACACCAAGTTCTTTCCATAACACCCTGGCCTCTTTGTTCAGAGAAAAGTCATGTATATGGGGAGATGGGACAGTGGCAGCGTGCATGTCGGCCCTCCGACTTTTGTTGTTCTAAAACGGCTCAATGTGTTTCTATGTGAAGCACAGACAAGACTACGCAGGATTTGAGACCCGGGGGCTTCTCACTGGCATTCTGTAGTGGTGCCACACTGCTCACAATGGGATGTCTATGGGAATGGTGATTGTGCTTTGTCTTCCTCACTGAAATAATATGCAGCTCAGCATTGTAAAGAGAGGGGTAAATTATGCAGTAGCAGTGTGGAAACAAAGTTGAGACTGTTCAGAAATCCAAGTCATGCCTCAATAGTCTACATATAGAGCATAAAGTGTAAATAATCAGCTAACAGTTTTTCTTTTAACACTCAAAAACTAGTTGAGTATGCAACCTATTCTAACAATCCCAATTAGTTTGCCACCAGCCACAGGTTTGAGTTCTTAAAAAAAAATAGAGGGCACAATCAACATACATTTAGATGGATTTTTACAATAAAATGACAAGGCCAGGTTGACTCATTCTACAATATTCCCATAAGCATGACCCCCCCACAGGCTGGATGTATTGTAGTTAGCAATGATCTAACAACATCAGCACATTCTGTTCTGACTGTGGCCTACACGGCGAAAGAAAAACAACTAAATGCTGCGTAGCTTAGCCTGTTTTTACAATATGGTAAATACTTACTCCATGCGACAGTTGAAACAGAGGCAGAAGGCAGGAGAACCAGTCCATAAAGCGCTCCTAGATGAAGGACCGTCATCAGGATGATATTTCTCCACACCAGCATCCTCGGTGGTTTTGGACCCTCTTTCATTTTATAGGTATCGTCAAAAACATCCTCCACCGACGTTTCTGCCACAGCAGCTCCGTTCTGTTGCTTGACATCGTGAAGGGTTCTGGTTTCCGTTTCGGTCATCTTTGCTGAAAAAGGGGGTTCTGTAACAACAGTGCGCAGCAGGAAAACACACACAGAAGAGAGAGAGAGAGAGAGAGAGAGAGAGAGAGAGAGAGAGAGAGAGAGAGAGAGAGAGAGAGAGAGAGAGAGATCGAGATCTGTTAAATGCGTACGGTGGGATGGAGAAACAGGGAGGGAGGTAGACGGCGGCTGGCTTTGAACATGCAGCAGTCTGCGAGCTGTCACTGTTTTGTGAGCCGCTCCACTGGTTCATATCAAATGGTATTTAACGTGAGCGCGTGCTCAACTGTTACACCACTTCCCACCGGCATACACACAGACACATCCCAGATAGGATTTGAATATGGTTCGTGTTTCATAAGAAACCACTTTTCATCGACCAAATTCCCCTGTTATTTGTGTCACATGCCGAATCTTAGGGATAAGCCAATTTGGATATATTTTCACCCCGCATGTGGCGCATTAAAAAAAGAAAAAGGGACACTCCTATTTCATACATTACACAAACACACCTCTTTGCTTTACAGCGGTTTATAAGTCTAAAAAACGGCACGACACTTTTGTAGCAACGGAAGATGCTACTGTGCTCACTATGTCCAAGTTGTAACATGAGTTAATGCCATAATTATGATAAAACTACACTAAACGCTAACCACTTCCTGTAGGGAACTGGATGTTAAACTTTTCTAGAGGCTAGCTAGCAGGGCTAACCCTATGGTGGACAAAGTTTGTTTAACGTTAGCTACATAAAAGTGGGCATCAGACCGTGTCGTGTATAGATTTAATGACTAAAACAAAGTTATTACACGAATGTAAGACGTGATATAAGCCAGTGGCGCAGCAGTAATATGCTGCGTAGGCAGAAGTTACAATATGTCTGCGAATTATCCCTGCGGGGATCTGCCATACCACTAGCCAAATACCTCTTGCAATTTGCATGACACTCGGCGTCTCTTCAAAAAATGTCCATTCAAATTATTTTTGAGACAATTACGTGCTCATGTTGCGCTTACTTACCGTGTAGTCGACAGACGTTTTTCAGTACAGAGGAAGACACAAAGCTGCAGGAGATCCGGGTGCAGGGGAGATGTGGGTGAAGAGGGTGTAGAGGAAAAAGAGAGAAATGCGTTTGGTAATACTGGGTGATGATCCCCGGTTACTGAGGATCTCTTATTGCATATTCTGAGGTCCTTTTAAAGCAATTGGTCGATGAGGAAATGGATGCCACATGTTCTGGGTATCCTATTGGTTGTTTGCTTGTGTTAACCACCCTCCGTTTTTTTCAATCCCCAGACATTCTTATCATACGTTTGTTTGTATGCGATCCAAAACATTTCTCAATCTTTCAAATCCACCTCTCAATCTTTCAAATCAATCTCTCGATCTTAATATCTCTCCTTAGTGTGTTGAAACATTGCAAGATGTGGCAAAGGTCAGTATATTTGACAGCATTATGTCATACAGCAATGACAGTCTCAGTCAGATGGGGACATCAACAAATTTGCATTTGGCTCTGCCCTTATTCCCACTTGCATCTTGTCACGTTTTCCAACAAGTACAGATATGCAGTGTAAAGGCAATTGTACTGTCTAATCAGACATGGCTATGAAATGTGAAGAAAAAAAACGATGTACACCGTACATTTCTTGACTGTGTGAAGGCTGAAGCACACCCTGTATTTTCTTGGAGATGGGTGCATGGAAGGATAAGTCCAAAGGCAAGAGAAAAGGGAATTCCCACAGCACCTGACAAGAGCCTAAGGACCGATGGTTGTGTCATTTGTACATTTCATTGCAGGTGATTCAGAGTGGGGGAATTCCCTGGCATATGCAGATGCAATACTCGTATAATTTAAGTACAATATGTTTAAAAGTGTGTTTTCAAATGTCCAAATCAAAAGACAAAGATATAATATGTTGAAACTTCTTATTAAAAATGACATGTTTGTGTGACCTTTTGAAAGATGTGATTATTATTATTATGTATAACATATTATTATTATTATGTATAAAATATATTTTACTTTTCTTAAGCACATGCTGTTTATACAATAAACCACAGAAACCTATTGTTTTTTTTGTTGTAAAATTAGCAAGAGCAGATTTAGTAAACATGACTATGATAAGGGCATGTATGTGCCTGTTTAAACCCTATACTTGGGCAGTGTAAAAAGGTTCATTTCCCAGCTTCATGCTAACCCCTCATGAGCATCATCATCCCATGACTTCACCCAAGAGATCAAAAAACATCCTATCTAAAAGCCAAGGACGTCCTGATGCAATGTATTGACTCACATACACCCTGGTAAACTCTCTGGAAAAAAGGTGGACCACTCAAACTGTAGACTCATTATGATATTGACCTTTAGTAAACTGGAATGAATGGGATGTCACCAAATAGGATGGCTACTAAAAGTGGTTATAGCGCCATCTGTTGCACAAATTCAGCTACTGCAGGGCAGACAAAGAGAATCACTCAAATGTGGACAAAGAATATGAACATCTTTCACATAATTATGAATCCATTGTAACACCTCTTCGGCCACCTTTAGGTTTGTGACGTTTATAATGGATAAACACAGTGTAATACATTGGTTGACTCAACTCTGTAATGTAAATCATATCCTACTTTAATATTGTGTCAGCTGTAATTTGGCCCTTAGTGTTTTATTTGTTAGATAGTTCACAGATTTGTATCTTCAGTGTCAACTTTTATAGTTCGATTTAATTTTATATTTTGAGATTCTATAATTGTTTATATTCTAATTAGGTGCGAACATTTTCAAATTTGGGAAAAATAGAGTACATCTTCTTATCTTATCTTATCCAAGGTGAACTTTCACCTGTTCACCTGCTGTAGTAAAAGACAATCTGTCAGTGCAGTACAACACAAAAAAATACGATTAAAAAAGGTGTACGCTATCTAAAATAACAGAAAATTAGCTCATGTAGTGAAAATAAATTGATCTGCAGAGGCTTTTATTTCGAGAGGTCACAGGTCTCATAACAGGGTTTGTGGTGTAGCGTTCACTATAGGAGATGGCCTCTTCTACATGTAAAGCCTTACATTTCACTATCTCCACAAAACTTGGAGACTAAATGACGTTTTGAATTTGTCCAAAGAATCAGCAACAACATTTGCTGGCTCTAACTGCTCAAATGTGAGGATTTGCCATTTTTCTCTTTTCTTTATCATTGTTAATTGAATATAGTATGATATTTGAACTGTTGGTGGACGAAACAAGCACTTTGAAAGCATCATACTGGACTCAATGTAAGTATATTGTATATCCTAAAAGATTTATCGAAAGAATAATTAAGTATTTGTTGCAGCCCTGAAACAAGGTCTAATCAAGAAAATAAGTGAAAATGTGTGTGGGTAAAGATAAGCCATTATATTTAGCATACAGTGAATGATTACTTAATGCCACATCAGAGTTACAAAGAAATTAGTTTTGTTTAAAGCTCAACTCTGAACTAAATCATCTGCTACCTCTCAAATAGTAGCACCAGTTCACAATGGGGAGTGTGTGGGAACATGTCTACAGGCACAGCCAGAGTTGGAGAAAATGCCTCTCCTGTGAGTTTCTTCATCGGGTCAGGAGCACAACAAAGCTCCCTGAAGTTCCTCATAGCATCCCCATCCGGTTTGCAGGACACATAGACCAGCCTTCGGATATTAGGTTGGTTTCGTAAAGCTCGGACCACTCGGTAGTGGAGGCCAGCTCGCGCAGGATTCACCACAGCTGCCACAGGCCCTCCACCTGCAGAGCTCAACTGTGACATAACTCCAGGAAGCGCCACCTCAGCCTTCCCAGGGATAAACTCACAGTTCAGTACATTATTGAGAGCTGCGTTGTGTCGAGCATCTTCCACTGCCTGTTCTATGAGCTCTATACCAATAATTCTGTCCACTCTGGGAGATGTAATAATGCCGATGGCACCTGTCCCACAGCACACATCCAGAAGAGTACCACCAAATTGTGTCCTTTCCCTACCTTCCTCTGGGCTTGGGATACACAGTTGTCTCACTGTGCTATACAGCACGTCAGCTGCTGCCTGGTTCACCTGGAAAAAGGAATCGGCAGATATGCGGAATTTGAATCCCAGCTGCTGTGAAAGACAAAACAGCAATTAGGAAAATAGACACAATGAAGATATATACATGGATTTTGTAATGTCAATTTTCCTCTGTCTATTATTATAAAAAAATATTACTTAGTTATTAGACTATTATAACAATAAACACAAATAGCCTGAAAGTCATGGGAATCCACTGGGGGAGGAGGTTTTAATTGAGAATGCTATCACATTGCATTATGGAAACATTAAGATCCAATGTTTCCAGAACTTGGCCCAATTCAGGATATCATGGTTTGGGCTGCATCAATTTTGACCTCTTGTGTAAGTCCCCCAACTTTATGGAAGTCTGTTATTGAATCGTTGGAGTGCTTTTGAACATTATTGTTTTTACTGCTGATGATTGGCTGATTTTGTGAAACACTTTCTTCCAATGTCTTTGTCATTTAATGCAACTATTAAAATAGGAAACAGAGTAAAAGTATCACCATCTTTAAACATGTTAATACAGTTAAATTACCATGTGCTTATAGGTCAATCTAAATGTAACACAAGAATGTACCAGAGTAAGTACTGCTTCAGTTGGACAATTATTATGTTGCAATGCTGGCATGTTACAAAGTTTGCTGTATGCGATGTGAAGTCACTTAAGGATTCCATGTAATGTTGCCCTATGGCTTGTATTACCTCCTCGTATATGTGTGGCTGACCATGCAGGAGCTGGTAGGGTGATTGCTCATGAGTACAGCGAGTCATAGCGCTCTCCTGGAAAAACAGTGAGTGCAGCTGGCAGACTGATCCCGGCCCTCGCGTGAAGTAATCCAGCAGTTCAGCCTTATGGACCGCCACCTCTTCTGGGGTCAGCGCCTGTGGATGAAAGTACACTATAGCCATGGTGTGGCCCTCTGCATTGGTCCTCACTGAGACCTCTCTCCAGTGACCCCCAGTGTGGAACAGCAGGCAGGGCTCGAGAGAAGAGAGGCGGATAAAGTCCTGATAACATCTGGCCACCCTTGTGTGCATCTCTGGCATGTTGAGAAGGTGGTCTCCATTGACGCAGACAATGTTTCCCTTCTTCCCTGTGCCCACGTAGAATCCAACCGTCTTTGGATTTCCATCCACTCCTCGGTTAACAGAAAAGGTAGACTTGTTGCGGTAACCATCCCTAACTGGTGACGGCAGAACAGGCAAGACAGGGAAGCTGAGTTTGGTTCTGACAGGTAATGAGGACTGTGATTGTAGTTCACCTGAAAGATACCCGGACAGCTGAGACAGGATCCTTTCCTGGTGCTTTAGCTTGAGCTCAAGTTGCTCATCATAACTCAGCCTCCATAGAGGGGTGACCACATCAGACAGCCTTTCCTCCCAGGACAGATCAGTCAAAGTCGTCTTCTTTTGACTTTTTCTCAAATGTGTTTTCGGTGGTGGTTTCCTCTGATCAGCTAGAATTGTGTCATTCGTTGAAAACCACAGGCAGGTTTTCCTCAAAGCATGCAGATATTTGCTTTTGATAAATAAGATTGACCTGGTTTGTGCAGCTGCTAGAGCCATTTTGACTTTCAGAGAAGTGAATGTCGTAGGGTGCCTCAATTGTCAGCTAGTGACACGGCCACAGCCAGTGAAGCTAAATATAGAAAACAAAAGAAACATCTGACCTTAAATATTGCAGATTAAAGACGTACTTTCTGCCCGACGTTAATGAAGTGCATGCTGGTGGTTTCAAACTGCCATGACGTATTATTTACGAGCCAGATAACGTCTCGGCGTCATTTATGTGCGTCCCAGGGCAAGTAAACATTTCCGCTGTGTCGCGATCATCGCGATGGACTCAAACAAGGACGAGGCGGAGCGGTGCATAAAAATAGCCATAAATGCCGTCAACAACAACCAAAGGGATAAAGCCAGGAAGTTTCTAGAGAAGGCCCAGCGTCTGTTTCCGACCAACCAGGCAAAAAGTACGTCGAATAAGCGTCTGTTACGGCGGTGGTTGGTGTCGGTTAGTGGGCCATCGCTTCGCTGTGAAACCAGCTAACGTTAGCATAACCGTCATATCGTTTCAACAGCTGCTCCCACAATTGATATTTGTAGTTTTTAAGGACCCTACCCGCGATCCATGTAACATATTTGTTTACTTAACTGTCTTAGATGTGTACGATCTTATTGTCACTGGGTATTTAGATCATTGCTGTCCTTGTTAGCAGCTTCAGTGCTAGCCGATAGCTTACTGTGCTAGTGAATTATCAGGATCAGAATCAGTAGGTCTACACATACGAGGAATTGGCTTTGGTTTAAATGGTGCATACAAAGTCACAGATAGAAAAGAAGCAAACAATTGTACTATTGTAAAGGCTATTGTAACAATATAAAAATAAAGGCAATATTTACACAAAATATAAATATGTAAGAAACTGAGTACAGTAAAAGAAAATGTGACAAATACTCTATTGAAACTGCAGAGCTGTGCACATTTAAAAATATGAAGTATGGAGCAGAAATGTGCAACATGTTCAAAGGGTTGTGCAGGTTTCAGTATTAAAATGTGCATTCATGTAATGTGTTCATGGGGTGGATAATAGTCACTGTGGGCACCGGGCCCTGTTAATGTGGATATCTGATTATGAACGAGACTCGAGTGTCATCCTTACATAATATTGCCCCACTTTTTTTCCTTCAGACTTATTGGAGTCGCTAGCCCAGAATGGAAAGCCCCCAGATGAGAATGGCAGTCCTGTGAACGGAGACGGGCCCACTATGAGGCAACGCAGCCACGGAGAAGAGCCCGATGTCTCCGCCCGGGGGGCCTCAGAGTCGGCCAAACCATACACTGCAGATCAGCTGGAGGCTGTGAGAAAGTCAGTGCAATGTGGATCTGTTCTTTTGTCTTAGTTTAAATGTACAAACCACACACTAGAGCTGATCAAATTCAGACATCAGGACATGTTTTACTCAGTTCCTTTACATCATTCAATAGTGTGACATTTTAGCCTTAGAGAAAAGCCTATTTAGGTGTAGTGTGTTTTCATAAAAAATGTAATCACTAAAAGTGTGTGATTTACAAGTAGCTAGAGCCTCTTATTGTTCATGACACTCAACTGAAAAAGTCTAATGTATTTATTAAGTACTGCCTTTAGTAGAAACAATACATGTTATGGCAGTCACATGAAAAACTAAATCCCAAATATTTTTTCAGACAAGGAATGGATTGATTGGAATATTTGTTATAGTATTTTTGCATTTAAGCCCCACCAGTGACATAAGAATATTAAAAGGGGCAAAAATCAAGGGCAACAACTAAAGCCGGATTACACTTATTATATTCAGATGGCTCTTTTTATTTTTTCTGACTATTCAATGTAAGTCTACAGTTGTCTTGTGTTTTTAAAGAGCAATCAGCATCCTAAGAAATAATGTTGAAATAACTGATTGAATGTTATTTTTCAAAATGGTTTAAAATGTTTTGTTTATAGTGTGAAAAGTGTTTTTGTGTGTTATTAATATTTGTGTGATTCCATTTTCCCCTTGCAATCTGCTAACTATCTCTCTGGTTGGTGTTTCTGTTGCTGTACTGCAGGATTAAGAGCTGTAAAGATTATTACCAAATTCTGGGGGTTGAAAAGGCCGCCTCTGAGGAGGATCTTAAAAAGGCTTACAGAAAACTGGCTCTGAAATTTCATCCAGATAAAAATCATGCACCTGGAGCCACAGAGGCATTTAAAGGTAATTTAAAAGTTATCTCCTTTGCTGTTCTGTAGAAGACATGTGAATGGGAGCTTACTTAAGTCCACATTTGTGTGGGCCTTTTTGTGTGTTTTTGCAGCTATTGGCAATGCCTATGCCGTGCTGAGTAACACTGACAAACGAAAGCAGTATGACCAGTATGGAGAAGAGAGAACAAACCCCACCAGACAGAGACAACATCGTGATTTTGAAGCAGACATCTCACCTGAGGACCTCTTCAACATGTTCTTTGGTGGAGGCTTCCCATCAAGTAAGTAGAGGCCAGATAATAATAAATAATAAAGCTTTATTTTTATAGCACTTTTCCTACAACACATGCAGCTCAAAGTGCTTTACAAAATGACACATCACAAGTTAAAACAAACAACAATGAATCGAGGGTCAATCACGGATGTTGTACTTGTGCAGTGCTAGAGAGCCTTTGGTTTTTCTCTGTTTTTCATGTTTGGAGTAACATTTCTCAGGAACCCATTCGAGAGCAAGCCTTATCCTTAACTGTGTTTTGCATAACCCTAAGCGTTGACTTAAAGGTAAAGGCTGATGGTTTTGCCTGCTGACTTTACTCAGCCCTTATCAGCACCCATTCTCTGAGAGTAAATGAGATAGAGCAGTTTGAATGGCTGTTTGTCCTTGTGAATCTCCTTATTTTTTGCCCTGCCTTTGCTTTCTTCTTCAACAAGCCAAACAAAAGGAACAGACAGATCCCATCTTTAGTGATTGCATTCTTATGTATATATATATCTATATATCCTTTCTTACTGGTCTTTAATGTTTGTCTGTTGATTTTGATTTTAAAAGAAACATGTCTGACTTTATTCAACAATAGAGTACCTTAGTCACAGTGCCATTATCTACCATTAATATTTTACTGTAGGAGCATACAGCAAAACCTTTTAATGTGTTTCACAGATGCATGCATGTAGTGGACAGCTCAGTAGTAGCATTTCTACATGCTTCGCACTTGAGTGTATTGTATTGTCTGCACTATTTGGAGCCTATAACCAAATAATGTTTTGCTTCCTTGATCAACCTTGGTAAAAATGTTACTCTGCATGTAAGCCCAGTCACACTTCCCTTTTTTGTTTTGTTGAGTTTGTAATGATTATCAGGAAACCCAGCTGCTGTGATTGGATTTAAATATTATTGTGCCTCAATTTCCAATGGCTAGAAGTTGTAGCACTTCAATCTTTATTTTCATTTCTTTACAGGTAACGTACACGTTTACAGGAATGGAAGAATGCACTTTGCACACCAGAATAGGCAAGAAAGACGAGGAGAACAGCAGAGAGATGTAAGTCCCGTCTCTAATCCTTTAATTACACTTGAATTTGAAACCAGCTGATGCACTGTGTTTGCGAAACAGTTATTGAAGGTTTTTTTCTCTCTCTTGACAGGGAGGTCTGGCTCTGTTTGTCCAGATGATGCCCATCCTAATCCTCATCGTTGTTTCTGCTCTGAGCCAGATGATGGTCACGCAGCCTCCCTATAGCCTTAGATACAGCCCGTAAGTGTTTCTCCACTCAGAGCTTTCTGATGCTGTGGGAAATGTCCCATTGGTCTCACTCATAGTTATTATGTCTCCTCTATACAACAGGTCAGCTGGATATATTCAGAAAAGGCATACATCGAACCTGAAGGTGCTTTTCTATGTGGGAGACCGCTTCAACGAAGAATATTCTGGGAAAAATCTGAGGAACGTTGAGAAAAGTGTGGAAGAAGACTACATCTCAAACCTCAGAAACAACTGTTGGAAAGAGAAGCAGCAGAGTAAGTCGGGCTGAACACAACAAATGTTTGATTTATAATTAAATAAATCTGCACATGTTTTTGTCTAATACTAATCAGATCCGATACTCAACAGTACTGCATTTGTACAGTGTGACACCATGATTTTGAACTTTTGTGACATTAAATACCACTGTGTTTAAAGTTAACAAAGGATTTACTTAACATGTGATATTTAAAGAATAGTTGATAGAGACCTAGCGTACTTACACACTCTCCTCTTGTTCTTTCAGAGGAAGGATTACTGTATCGCGCTCGTTACTTTGGAGATTCAGAGTTGTACCAGAGGGCACAGAAAATGGAGACTCCAAGCTGTTCCAGACTATCTGAGATTCAGGTTATACTGGATGGCTAGAAACCACTCATGGGTGCACATATGGGTAAGTTGCCACAACCACCACAATGACATTACAGTGCATTTACTACTGTGTCTGGATTGATTCCCACCTTTCCACATTGATGTTACCACTCACCATATTGACACACAGTAAAGCAGTTCCAAGCAAGGACTGATACCTGATATATTTAAGAGTCAGCTATGTTGTCTCGGATGTCGGGGAGTCCCCACAAGCACTTTGCAGCACCGACCAAAACAGTTTTTCAAACAGGTCAGAGCAAGTGATGACAGACGTTTGAGCAATAAAAAGAAACGCGGTCAATTAAAGCAACTAATGGATCACTGTGATTAGCCATCTTTAGCAAGACTCTGCTAGTTGATTTAAATACTGACAAGAACAAAAATCCAAGGTTGCCTGCAATGTAGGAAACACATATAGTATAATTTAAAAAAGTTGCACAGCTATGAGAAGCTTGAAATGATAGTTGTTCATTGGCTAAAACATGCATAATTGTCGGTATATTCAATTTCTTCTTGTGGCTGTTCTTTGATACTGAGCTTTGCACAAGTGTTGGTGTTAATGAGTGATCTGTGTAGAGGTCATCTGTGCGTGTATAGGAATCCAACAGTTCCTCCCATGTGGAGTGACTGCTGCATAACTATCATCTATTCTTTTTTTTCTGCAGGTTCTCGGTACTTGAATCTAATTTAGAAGCAATCGGTCTGAGCCTACTGAAATTGGAGCATATTTCTGCAGCAAACCAAGAGAATCAAAAATGCCTTACATGCAGTGGGCAACAGACCTCATCGGGGAACCTCTCTGCAACTTGGTGTAGATTGACTTCCTGTAGAACTGTGAGAAGCTTTGAGTTGACTGCTGACATTTTTCTTACTCTAGTGTCTTCAAGATGGTGAGAGTCCGCTGGGCGTCACGGTGGAAAGTGAGAGCATAGTTGTCTATTTGAACGATAAACAAAGCGGCTAAGATTAGCTTTCTCTGTCCCAGTCTTTGATGTTTTCCTTAAACATTTTGAGAAACCTCATGGCCTTCTCATAGACATATGTCTGAGCCACTCACAAGGAAAGTGTGTAATTTTTATAGTTCTTAACCAATGTAAATATTCATTTTACTTTTAACAGTGCAGGGTTTATTGGAGTTAATATCATTTACTATAATGTTATTTTGTGGATTTGCTTGTAGCCTGTTGGATCATAAGTATTGAAATTGTTGCACAAATAAAAGTAAACCATATTTATTAAATTAACATGCTAATATTGTATAAAAGTTTATTTGAATTAAATTTGTCCGATAATTGACTTGAGCTTCTTTTTTCCTTAAAACAAGCCTTGGCTAATGTCAGCATGCTATCATGCTAACAGTGACAATGCTAACATTCTAATACTAAGTAGGTGTAATGTTTACCATGTTCAATATTGAAGTACAGTGTGTTAGCTTGCTAGCATGTGCTAATAAGCATGAAACACAAAGTAGATTTGAATGTGACTAGTTTTGCAGTTATTTGTTAATGAGTATTGGACAGCTTTTGACCTGTTGATGGTGGGAGATGAAAGGTCAAATGGTCAGCTCCAAACACACACACACACTCATGCTTTGTGAGGAGTCATCGATTGCTTACCAGATATCATAGAAAATCATTTATTTTGTATGTTCTTAAGTTGTTATAAAAACAAATGCACATTTCAGGTAATATTTGACTATCAAATACATAGGTCATTCCCTCGCGACTGTGACTTTACAATCATAGGAAAGTAGTTGATCCATGTTCGAACATGAGTCTTCACTGTTGAGTCACCTGCAATCAGGTGAGTATAGCTGCCATGAGACATAAGTTGGGTCCTGGGAAAGTTTGATACACACATACAAAGACAGTTTGATGCTAATTGAGTACAGTCCTTGTTAGTGCCATTTGGAGCCATAGGATAATGCCTTTAAGAAAGGCAATGGTTAACCCAATATCCTTTCGCAGTACACATGAATTCAATTCAGCTGAGTCAGCAGCACTCTTCAATCAGCAGCTCCCCTGAACAATACAATTTCCTCTTTATCGCCTTAAAACTCGAACTAAGCCTCAGAGAGCGCTGGTGCCTTCCAGATGTCTGTAGTGACCTGTTTCCCTTGAAGAGCTTCTGAACCTTCGGCCACAATCCACTGGACTCCAGCCTCAGGACAAGGGTCACTTGGAAGGTTGAAACCAGGGTGGCATCCACTGCTATTTGGTCCAGGGTGCATATTGTGCCCGGGTCCCCCCTGTCCACACACAGGTCGATGAGCGCTCCCCTGAGCCCGCAGGGTTCGTTCACAGCTAGGTGCAGCAGCTCTTGGCTGATATTGAGCAGTAGACAGTTTGGAAGGATCAGTTTGGAGTAGCCCAGGATGTGTGAGGCTTTGTTGAGACTTTGTGCTATTGTTGCTACAACCTCAGTAGCCAGTGTCTCCTCCAGGGGGTAACAGAAGAAACTGCTTTCCGATTCTGACAGGGACAAGTCTGCCACAGAACCTGAAATAAAGATAATTAAAGTTAAAATCTTATCTCATAGCTCAAGGTTTCAAGGCTTTTATTGTCCTGTGCATAGCTACAGTGTAGTTAGGACAATGAAAATCTTAGGTCACAGGCTTCTTCAACAGTGCAACACAATAAAACAGATCAAATAGTAGGCTACAAGTAAATAAAATATAATAATATAAACAGAAAATAATAGCAACTGTGCAGAATAGTCTATATACAGTAATTGGTATATTGATATATATATGATAAGAGTTGCAAACAGATGAGCATGACTAACAAAAAAAATAGGTCATCATGAAAAGCATCCGTTTTCTTTAACCCTTTTGTTCTTTGTCAGTTCAAGCTCTCTCTTTAACAAGTCAACTAACATTTAAATACACCGTGGTTACAAACAAAACAAAACACAATGGACCCTGCTAAGACAAAAGGCTACAGCACTCACCAGTTGCATTCCTGCTGCCATGATCTGCTGGGACCCTGTGACTGATCCCCTTCAGCTCAGTCAGCCTCTGCAGCAGGCTGCCCCAGGACAGCCGCTTTGAACCCCTGTTCTCCGTTGGGGAAGGACGAAAGCTGCCGTCCAGGGAATGATTGCAAGAAAAAGACATCTTTACAAAAAAAAAGTGCAGTGGTATCCTCCTCCGGTGGGACCTGCCTACTGAGAGAATCAGATGGAAAACACACTCGCAACAATGGAACAAAGCTTTAAATACCCAAGCCGGGAGTCTCCGCCCTCTTTATTTCTTAACCAATGAGGTATCAGCTCACGCCTTCAGCTCTCTACCCTGCCTAGTAACATGTTGTTGTCCCTTTGATGAGTCAAGGGCCCACCCTGACCCTGCAGGCGACCGACCCCCAACCAAACTTCATAGCTTTTTGTTTTTCTAATATTATTTTACTGTCGAAATATGACATTCAACAATCAATTCGACAGAGCAGTCATCGCATGTTTTCAGAGTGTCATGAAACAATGAGAAGACACACGTTTTTGGACAAAAAACAGATATGATGAAAGAGCTGTGAAAAGATCCATTCTTGCCTACGGCAGCTGGGACTGACACGTATCGCACGTATGCCTATAGGAGGCAGGGCCGGCCAATTTGAGGCCCCACGCAAAGTTATGGGGCCCTGCTGTTTCGCGAGCGTCGACGGGGGGTTGGGGGGATCTGCGTGATCGGCCTGTATGGAAGGACTGCCCTGCTCGGAGGTCTAGGCCTACGTGCGATACGTGTTTCTGGTCGGAAACGTGACAGCTGACATGGATTCAAAAAAAGTTTAATTATTGCATAGTTTGTGTTTTCCCAAAGCCCATGTTGATGATCATGACTAAAACTCTAGATGTTAGTTTCCTTCACTGTGAATTTAGCATTGTAGTAAATAATAGCTTCTCTCCTTTCAAAAAAGGATAAATATATACATTTTCTTGACAAAGATTGTTGAAGTACACTCAATACTTTGTTCAATTGTGTTTCAGTTTCTTTTATAAGCTTATTTCCAAAAGTGTTCTTATAGAAATTGAAAGTAACCAAAGATTAACAATAATCAATTATTCTCGCTTCTGGTTTCACACACACACACACACACACACACACACACACACACACACACACACACACACACACACACACACACACACACACACACACACACACACACACACACACACACACTCACTCACTCACACACGGAGCCTCCTCCATCCTCCATCCTGACATCCTTGTCAGGATCAAAGTTAACATTATCACCATCAGTTGTCATGTCTTTTAGATTTTTTGATTGTTTTAATCCATTGTGGCCTACAGTCTCCTGTGGACTCCTAAAGCTGTTTGTTGTGTGTGTTTCCAGCTTGATAGACACGCAAAGGCCTACTATTAATGTTGTGCTGTTCACACACATGCAACATAACTTATTCAAATAAGTGAGGCTTTCTACACAGTAAAACTCAGCCAAACTCCCATTTAATATTATTAAGTCACCAAAAACTCTTTGACTGACTATATAATCATTTGGTGAAAAGTGGTGAAACTGATTAGTATAAATTAAAGAATAAAACAAGCATTTAGCTTAGAGTTATTTTTAGATTAGTTGTATGTGTGAATCTACATTCGGTAGGAATTCGTGTATGTATCTCCGTGTAATCCGTGACTCGTCAAAGGGACAGCAAAATGTTACAAGGCAGGATAGAGAGCTGAAGGCGTGAGCTGATACCTCATTGGTGTATTTTAGCAAACGAGTGCTTTTGTTTTGAAATCACTTCCGCGAGTTTCGCCCCGCCCCTCGCTCCAATGACCGTCCATTTGACCATTTAGTAAGCTAAAAAGCAAAAACACCTCTCAGACGCTCTTCCATTTACTTTTTTATTAAAGAAAAACGAATGGTCCGTAGATACACGGATTGGTAGCAGATTGTTAGGCCTTTGTTGAAACAGTTTTGGTGAGTCCGCCCTAACTGATATAATACAATGCAGATGCAGTAGGTGGCGCCACAGCAACGCCTGTACATGACAGACACTGAAGAAGCAGGCTTCAACGTGTGTGTGTGGGTGGGTGCGCGCGCGTGTGCGTGCGTCCGTGCGTGTGTGTGTGTCTGATTGCACCTTTTGTTTTGAGCAAACGTGGCTATGAAAACACAACATTTGACATTCATTCTTGGTCGAAACTGCCTTTCTCTGCTTCTCTGAACTGTCCCTATAAGAAGGGAACTGTTGGGGATGACCATTATTTGGGAGGTCAAATGGATACGAGGAAATAAAGCGTGACTGATGTTGTGTTTTACAGTCCAAACATGCCTGAGAGAGCAGTTAGGCTAGCCAGCCTCAGGCTATGTATTCATGTATAATATATCTACTACCAAATACATTCTCAGGAATGGATTTTCTTTCTAACAATTTGCTTTATCTAAGGTGAATTTCAGTGAATCACAAAGGAACACCATTATATTTTAGTCTTCAAAGAACCATTTGTTTCAGTAATTGTTGTGAAAGAAACTTGAGCATTTATGAGCCATTTAAATGGCGAATGCATAACATTACACCTGATTTAGCTCAGATGCAATCTTTGTCTCCAGACTTTTTAGAATATGCTCGTATTGTTAATTAATTCAGGAGGGGGTAAAAGTGATCCTTGATTGTGTTTGCCAGACTGTAGCTATAGCAACTGCATGCTTTTGTAGGCAGGGTATATCTGAAATGTTTTGCTCAAGCCACAGTTCAATAGTTCTGGTTTCCTCATGTTTATTTCTGTCACTTTGTCAACATTATTGTAAGGAAACAAAGAAATAAATCTTTCAGTAATAGGTATTACACCATGTAGTCTCTTAATGCAGTGTTTCTGAGCCCAGTGTCATCTGGAAACCCTAAAGCTCAGAGTATACAACTCTGTTCGTGCATTTACATAAAAATAATGCTTCCAAGTTATGCCGAGATAAGAGAATTGCATCAGAAACTCAGATCAAAATTGGGTAGACTTCAGAATAGCCAATACAAAAACAATACAGTGGAATCATGCAACAAAGGCATACACCTTTATACACCTTGTCTTATGTGTCATATCAAGATGTCTTTTCATTTCAGATTAACATTCTGTCCTTTTTACAGTATTAAATCAGGCGTTTTGATTGTTGTTGCCAACTGCAGGATACAGGAACTGAATGCAACATCTACCCTAGAAAATGTGTTCCATGCTTCCTTTCACTGACTACTAAGTTCACATAAAACAACAAAAAAGGTCCCTGAGCAGTTTGTAATTTCCCGTTTGTCATGTCTTATGATTGATATTGATTGAATGTCATTAAACAGAAGCTGCATTTCTAAGTGATGGTTGCAGGAGTGAGAAAGACAATGCATACATGATGAACCATATGACATCAGACAAAGAAGATAGGATCCCAATAATTATTTATAAGTACTCTTACCGTGGCTTGTCCCTGAGTGAAGCTATCTCTCATTTTAGAACCCTATGCATTATTTAGCAGTGCTGCCAATGGTTTGCTTTTTGTGTTTGGTTTTGAATTAAACAAGACTTGTAAGGCTGTTGTCACTGCTTTTTCAATCTCAAAGTATTATGGATAACTTGCATGTATACCATCTAATACAAAACATACTATTATTAAAAACACATTATAACTCTTTAACCAAAGGAAATACCAAGTTATGTGATACAACTGGTATCAAGCTTTAAACTGCAGCTGTTTTGGGAATTTTTGCTTATTCTGATAGTGATAGAGAGAGGGACCCCCCTTATTATTAAGTTAGCGCTAGCAGTCAGTTAGCTTAGCTGCGCCTAAAAGAATGGAAACCGTGTTTTTAAGAAGCTACCATCGATCTCTCCAACAAAATCTGCCAAAAACAAACTAACAACTCAATATAACAAATATAATAATAATGTAGGATGACCTTCCCGGATATGTATGTGTATATATATTTTTATTTTTTATTATTATTTGATATGTATATGTATGGATATGTATATATATATATATATATATATACGTATATGTATATGTGAAGCATTTTAAATGTATTTGTACTATTACCATCATTAAGAGAATGAGGTTATGTGTTTGTTTGTGTTTTGCTGTGTGACCAAGCCGATTGTTTTTTTTTTTTTTGTCTGTCTTGTTGTAATGTTGTTGATCTGCACAACTGTAATGTGACACTGTCAATCACAATCGCTCTGTCATCTCTGTTTAAAAAATCCATAGACAAAGTTTATAAAAAAAAATATATATAATAATAATGCCAAACTGTTGCTCCAATGCTTTTCATTCTGACTCAAATGATTGGCTACTCTCTATTAAATTAATTAAACTCTTCACTATCCACTTTGGCACATTTGCTGAGCATCCTACATTTAGATTGTTAGTACTACGCATTGGGCTACAGCTGAGGCTGATGGGAATTTTATTAGGCATGCAGGGAGTATTGATCATAAATCAAAGTATTGGAAAAAAAAACTTTTGACCTGATGATAGAATTAATTGGAAGGTCACTGGATCAATAAAATAGTTATAATTCATCCTGACATTGGCAACCCAAGATGTAAGCTGCTAATGCAAGAACACACAGAAAATAAATGTTTACTTTCAAATTGAAACAAAAAGCTTAACGAACATACCTATAAAATAGAAAATATTTCCGAGGTAGCAAATCTAAGTCTAAGGGTCTACATTGAATTGGCATGCAGACCTTGTTCAACATTGTGCAATGTCTTTTTCCCAATATGGGATGCTTTAAGAAAAACACGAAGCATAATTTACCACTTTTTAATTGTCTTTGTAGTCTAATGTTGACATAGACTTCATTAGTGGACCATGAATACCAAGCATTATCCTCTGCATGTGAGGATCCTGATCGTAATGAGTCTTTTGTCATTGAGTATGACCTGATCTTACAATTTCCTGCCATCAGTTACATTCTCTCCCTTTGCTCCATAAAGCATTAGACCTTAGGGAACTATGCTCACATGACTGACAGGGAGATATTTTCACTGGCTTTTATATAGGGATTACCTAAAACCCCCTATGGCTCTGTGACTCTAGGATTACTCAGCCATCTTTTCTTTAACTTGCTCCAATAAATGAGATGCACATTGTTAGCTTGCCATGTTCTGCCCTTCTCTCTCTGAATCTCTGCACTGTGACTGTCACATCACATCTGTCACTGGGTTCATGACCGTGCCTATGCCTGATTCCCAATGCAGCAGTGTGGGCTTTCACCTATGTGCCTTAAAGGATGCATAACGTTAATCACAATGCCATTTTGCTTAATTTGACCCAATGCTCTTAGTTGGATTAATGTCCCTGAGAATGAAGCGGGCTGATTGCAGCTGCTGCAGAGCACTACTTTAAAATGCATCTGTATGAATACACATATTATGGGTTATAGCTGAGAGCACACTGTGAGCACAGCCCAGTTCAAACCAACTGCATTATGCAGATTTGTTGTTTGCGCACATAAATATTTTTTTTCCAATCTAAGTGTTAAGCCATGTTTGAAAAAAGTAGCATCACACTTGCAGTATGCTTCAAATATACTTGAGTTAAGACATGCTTTGTTGCTCTAGGACACTGATTTGATCACATCCAAATGTCTGCACTGTGTTTCTTTTAAACAACTTCCTCTTTCTTTATCTTTGCTTGTAAATTTGATTACGCTGATGCCCTGTCTCGTGCATGTCTTTTTATCAGGGCAAAATAAAGATGGCATCAGTTAGCTTTTCAATTACAAGCTGTGATCCAGGTCATCTCTCTTGGGGCCGACAGGGCAGATACAGTCAGATACTGTAGCTTGGCATAATGCAAATGCTCTGCTTTCCGGTAATTTATCAGCACACATTTCTGTGGGCCGTATCTGAACACAGCAGAACAGAGATCCAGAGCAAAGAAATCCACTAACCTTCTCTTCTCTTCATCAATCCAGGTAACCATTCTGAGGCATAACTTTTTAAGCTTTAAGAGCTTATTGTCCTATTTTAGCCAGGTTTGTTTCACTGTTATAGTGGCAGTTAAGTATTCTCATTTCAAGCAGGGGTAGACATACTGTAGTCTAATGTGATTCACAATCAATTTAGTTTATTCCAAACCAGGTTCACAGTCAGAAACAAAAGCCCTGATAATGAATATGTGAGCCATTCAATGTTCGAATTCAGATGTGTCAAAGACATGTTGGTTCAGCTCATTGATGATAATGCAGGCCTTTTTCATAGCATGTGATGGCAGGAATAGCACACGTGTAACCTCATTAACAACGTTAATTATGGCTGCGTTGCATTTAGGTGTTCCAGTTCCAGCGCTCTGTTAGCATGTACACCGGCTCACTGCCACAGCTTTCTGGGGCAATCAAATGGAACAGCACCAGCGTTATGTTACTAGTTGCACCTTTTCTGCCATCACAAATCTAAAATGGTTGATTGGAACTAAGGCATATTTCAGAGGTCATTCATAAAACAAGGATTTTCAACTGTTCTGATAAATATTACACATTAAACACAAAGCTTTTATTATTATATTACAATCTATGGGGGGGAAAAAGTCATAGACAGAAACAAAACATTTGTTTTGTCTTTGCTCATGCTAGATTGGGCACTTTTCATTCATGCTGTAAGCATTATAATGTTTATGTTTAGATTTATAAAATAACTTAAATGAAATCAGATTTGCAGCTCTGATAGATGTCAGCAATGTCACTGATTGACTTTTATGTTTGATATTTGCAAACTTTACTATCAAACTTAAAAGCCAGCATATTTTGATTAACACTCAATCATTCAATTGCTAAAGAATATTCCAAGCAGCCTTGGCAATATATCTGTCTCCATGACAACTGAGCTCCATCTACAACTTGAGAAACTGTGATGAATTTCGGAATTTCTTACTACTTCCTGACATGTTATTGACCAATTGATTGATCAAATAATGGAGAAAACGAAAATGGCACTTAATTGCAGCCCTTTATTTAGACTGCCCTATAACGGTGCACCATGCGTGAGGCTGCAGAGCATCATTTGGAAGTGCAGCATGTAAACACAGTAAACACCACCTTCAGTGCAAACATGTAAACATACCCAAAGCGTCACACAGTACCAGGACTTACCCTGCATACTATTATCAAATCTCTCTCTCCCCTCTCTCCCTCCCTCAGCAGAAGGAGCATCCTATAGGCTAATCAGCTGGTAGTTTCAATCCAGCCTCAGCATCCTCCCCCTCCCAGTAGAGGAAAGCCGACAGCCGGTGTGTGCGAGGTGTTTTTGTCCGCTACCATGGTGGATATTACGGATATGGTGTGCCTTCTCGTCCCGCTGGTGATGTTCGCTGGGTCTACCTTGCAGACCGAGGTGAAGAGTGGCAAAGAGGCGGAAAAAACGGGGAATTTCATGGAAGACGAGCAGTGGCTGTCCACCATTTCACAGTACAGCCGCAAGATCAAGCACTGGAATCGCTTCAGAGACGTAAGTCCTCCGTGTTGATTGAGAGATGCGCGGTAATGCGGTATAAGATGCGCTGATGGGCAAACACGCACGGTCATTTGGAAACAGTAATAATAGTTAGGGCACACTTTCTAGCCCGGGTGATACACACAAACTTGGGGCTGTTTTTAGGATATGGCAACATTGAGGAAACACACACTTTAGAAAAAATGTTTAAATATTGGAAACAATTCAAAAATAATCACTGTTATATCTAAGATACACATTTATGGAATATAGTAGTGGACTATGAATGTGAAACTGCACATTGTATTTTGTTTACAGTGTTATTTAAATAATTCTTTGAAAAATGTCCTTTTCAATTTCGTTCTATTTTGTGCTTGTTTTTTAACAAATAGCTCCAAAATACATTGTATATTTTATGTGAATTTAATATCTTTGCTCATAATGCCAAACACAGACTTGATAATTCACTTTTCTGATCCCCTCCTCAAAAATTCAGGATGTCTCAACAGATATTTTTGTCAAGAGCTTCCACGACAGCTTTACCTGGAAACATCTAATTCCAAAGGGCAAACACAAGCTAGACTCTATATAGGCTATACTCTCCTACATAGTAGGCCTACAGCAGATGGTTTATTTTATTAACCAGGCAATTGGTGTGTTGGTCCCACTTGCACAGCAGGAACATTAAAGACCTATTCCATCATACTGCCCTTAATACTGCCCTTACCTCAGATGTGTTTCCAGACGTGTCCCGGGAGATTTGACAAACAAGAGAATTAAGCAATTAAAGCAGAGGGGCGGGGATTGATTGATGTGCACATTCACCTACCGAACAGACTGAACTGGGTTGCAGGGATTGATTAAAGCCTGCAGGCTATACACAGTGATCTATTGCTGTGTCTGTGAATGTATGGACTTAATTTTGTCTCCCGGCTCTGTGAAATGATTAATAATGATCCCAGCAGGATTTGGACAATAGTGCAGTTGGATAATGTTCCATATAACTTCTGTTAATTGGGTTTTAATTGATCCAGGGTGGTTACTAGCACGGGATAAGTATCATTATTGGATTTGAAATGTGAGCGGTTGGCTTGAGCACGAACATACACGTGAGAACAATGCCCATCTTTACAGGAGGAAAAGCCTTTATAAGTAGTAACCATAGCAGAGAAGCTGCGCTGTCATTTTTGATCCACATTCATACGCCTCCTTATGGACGTCCCTGAAGAAAAGGTGAAATTGGCAACCGCCCCTCCTGGATATCAGATGACTTTGGCTGTGATTACTTAAGGAGAATGTCCTCGGGAACTGTACTTAGGGAAGTAATGCAATTGTGTGCATGGAAAGATTAAGTCAGAATTATTGTGGGATTATAACTCGCTGGATGCTGCTCTATATTTGTACAGCTTACATCCAAAACTGTTAGTAAGAGCAGCAACTTCACTCTGAATTTGGCACATCATGATTGGCTGTGAAGAACAAAACACACAACCAGAATGTGTGGAGCATCCCAAGATATAAAGGCTTCTTCTTGACATTGCTCAAGGCGTTACCATCGAGTATAAAGATGTCACATGCTCTGCTTTCCCTTGTTCCCCCTCAATTGAACATCAAAGCTGCTGTGAAACACCAACAGATCCAGTTCCACAGTGTCTCTATCATGACTATTATTCCCAGAGGTGACTGTCTTAATGTGTGCATGTGCATTTGCAAGCCTCCAGTGCATAAGTGTGTGTTGGCTTCCACACTCCCGCAAGTGCACAGGCGTGATTCTTTTCAAGGCTGTTGCATCTGCGCGTGCTTTTGCTAGCGTGCTAAAGGGCAGCAGTGCTGGTGTCTCTGTTGATGATGATGATGATGATGACAGGAGAAACATCAGAGAAGCGAAACCACCGAAAGTCCCCGGGGAATCGCCAATGGAAACCACTTTGATTCCAGCTTGCTGCCGTAGCAACAGCAGTCTCTGCGTTGTTGAAAGGGAGCATGTATCACTGAAGGTTTGATGACTCTGTCCCCCCTCACCAGTCCTGCTTCGGGTGCGAGAAATAAGTGGAAACATCCGTATTAGGATCTTTTCGTATCGTTGAAATTTCTTCAAGCTAAACACCATTACTTCAACCATCTATTTCCTTGATGATTCTTAATGAGAGCTGCTGAATATTGAATATAATGAACATTTAAATGGTGTTGCTTCATGTTGGTCTTTGAGCAAAAAAGAAAATCAGAACTAGAAAATGAGCAGTTCAGTCTCTGGGAAATGTATAGTTGATGTATAAAGGACTGCCAATTACACAGTTATAGGTATTCAGATTACATAAATTGATGTTGACTTGCACAGTCCTCTGAGACCAGAATGTTGAATATTAATCCGACACTGCAAAGCAATAATCAAAGCTGTGAAAAACATGAAAGACTTAACTCTTTCATTCTCCCATTTGCATGTGCGCAAACACAAACAGATGCACACAAACCCTCACACACACATAAACACACACAATACATAGGCTGCAGAACGCTCTCTGTAAATATTTCATATTCATACTCTTATGAAATGTAAAAGCCAAATCTGGATAAGAGGGTCTTTCACTTTCAATAAAAATAGCTCCCACACTTCAATTCAATCTATTTCTCAGGATGACAAGGCGATTAGATTTAACAGTTACAGTCAACAAATAATAGAATGGGATACCTTCAATCCTTTAATCTGACAGGTGCACTCAACATTTCATTTCACTAATGCACCAAATCCAGGAAAAGAGAGAATACAGGTCAACGGGTAAAGGCAGTTAATGCAGAATTTTTATTTAAACCCAAAGACCTGGTGTTATTTGCTCCACTCTTTTAAGTCATTCGGCAGCCTAAGTTGCAATTATAATGTGTGCAATTTAGATTTTTTAATTCATTTATTATCTTTGTTTTATACAACCCGAAATATATAACTAATAATAACCTTTGTTATAATGAGAAAGTCATATAAGGGATGATTAAAAGCTGGAATCATACAGTAGAAAAGAAATTGCAGATCTCATAAAGAACATCCATCATGTTCTGACTTTTATTTTAAGATGCTGAATAAAATGTGTTCCTTGCACAGAAACTCAAACTGAGACTCAATTATAGGGACAATTACATCTACTGGGTTCATCTCACCAGTCAAAGCAATGTCTATTTTCATTTCAGTGTGAAATGAAATGGTTGGAGACTACTGCATTGTATTCATAGCGGATCTAATTTGTAATGTTTACCAAAGGCAAATCAACAACAGATTCTATTCTATTTTTGTAAAAATGATGCTGTCCATGAAATTGCCAAGCCATGAAATTGGTCTGGTATATTTTATTTCTGTTGATTTAGGATAAACTCAGATATGTGCCTGAAAATGGATAATGATTACGACTTAGCTCACCCAGCATGAGGCAGTTTATTGTTGGCATCCATTACGCATGCCTGTATGAACATGGCAGAAAGGGATGAGACTTGTGATGTGATTTTTTGGATGATGTTTTCTCTGCTTTCCATCCAGTGTTTTCTGTGCCTGGTAAATCCTTATCTTAAAAACACATGCCTCTCCACTCAGGCAGCATTGAACCACCCAGTACCAATCCTGCCAGCACCTGTTATCATTCATTTCATTTTTAAGAAACAGCACATGCAACAAAAACATCAGATTCCTTCATGATGCCACTTGATAAATATGCAAAACAGGGGGAGCAGTCAATCTCGCAATCTGGCAAGAACATTTGAAAATAGATTGACCTTAGCAATCTCTACTTACCTCCCTGAATTTTGACCAGCACAATTTTAAAACTTTGATTAATGCTCATTTTTATCATTTCACTATATACAAAACATAATTGTGGGTAATGACCATAGGTAATGACATCTGTAACACCGGAGCCAAATACTCCATTAAACACTATCCAGATGAACAGTAGTTTCATCACAAACCCTGCGTTTAGTCCTGCTTTTCTATCACGGAGCAGCTCAACTCCATACTCCCCAATGTTAGAATAGACTGCCACTGATGCATTAAAGCTATGCATGATGATAACAGCTTGTCAAAAATCCATTAGTCATACTTTGTTCTGTCACGAGTTGTTCCTTATCTCATACTCCAGATTCTTTATGAGGCTGCAAACGTCCAGAGCTGTGTTGGTGATGCAGATGGATCTCGATCTCTTCCAACAGTTTTTGGATGGCGCGTTTGTTCAGGGTTTGGACTGGCGACTGGTGCGCTTTGCGGTGCCTTGGCCGGCTACCAGAGGCCGGCTACCAGAGGCCTAGGTGGGCTGTAATTGAGTAGAAGAAGAAACAAGAAACAGCCTTTCATCGTGCCCTGCTTGCAAAGCCACAGCTGCTCTCCATTGCAGTACAATAGCCACAGCTGAAGGGCACAGGTGCCGCAGAGAGACAGGGAGAGGGTTTCCTAAGTATTGAAGAAAGGTTATGATTATTACCTTTTTTTTTACATTCATTTGTAAACACAATTTAATAAATGTAACATCATCTAAAACTATCCAAACTGCAGAAAACAGACACACGTTTTGTTAAGCATTCTTTTGTTCAACATGTTTCCTTGCAGATGCTAAAAATCTCTGCACTCTCGGAGTGACCTGCATCTGTGTTGGCTAAACCTGGGACTCGGTATGCCAAATAGGTTGTTTGTTGCAGAGAAAAGCCAACATCCAGAAATCTGCCTGAAATAAGCTCTTTGTGGGATATTTCCAAGTCCTCCTGAAGTTAAAAACCTGTATGTACAGTAATTAGCCCGGCAGTACAAGTCCCAAAATAGTGTAAATAATGTGACAGCGTGGTGTTTGTATTCAGATAGGCCTACAAAAAGGACATTTAGAATCTCAATAGTTTATGTCTCATGATTAACTTTCATTTGAAAATGCACTGCGCCTCTTAAATTATCACGAGACAGAGTGGCTTTGCGATTCCAGAAGGCAGGTTCAATAAATCAAATGTTTTCTTTTAAAATGAACAATAACTCTAAGTGGCAGTGGCTTTCCCTAGTAAATGCCACCCAAGTGTTATTACCTTTGAGCTCGAGCCAGACTAAGTCACAGCCCGTGTTATATCAGCTTTCGTAGACAAAGTAGCTGATACAAGAGAATTTGATTAGAAAAAGTTAGAAATGGTTGAAAGTAGCAGTGCAAATTCAGATGTTTTAGCACCTGAGAGTACCTGAGCAACCCAGTCTCACGGCATTTCGTGTTATAGTCACGAAATCTATTGATTCGTGTTCACCAACATGATTTTCCCCTTTTTATCGTGTCACACAGAACGATTTTAAAAGCAATGTATTTTAGTATGTTTCGTGCCTGCACCACGTCTTTTTGTCCAGTCGAGTCTTGGAAGACCAGAAGCTGTGTGGTTCATAAAAACATTTTCTTACTCAATATCAAGCCCCAATTATTGTTTTTATTTTCAATTGTATAATGTCTGACTTTTCTTGCCGTCCGTGAGGAAAATAAATATCCTCAAAGAATACTGAAATCTGTATTTTTAAAATCTTTTTTTCCTTCTGATTTGTTATTATTTACATTGCTTTTAAAATCGTTCTGTGTGACATGAAAACAAGGGGGAAATCGTGTTGGTGAACACGAACCAATAGATTCATTTCGTTAATATAACACGAAATGCCATGAGACTGGGTTGACCTGAGAGACTTTTTGTGAAAAGATTAGCTGTTATCCAACTCAGAAAAAGTACCTTATTTTGTTTTTATTGTTTTGATCCCCACAAAAATTGTTGCGTTAATACTGTCTTGCAAAGTGAAACATATATGATGGAAAATAGGAACATAAAAGCAAAATCCCCGACTTGTTTCGTGGGCTTTTGGTTTTTCAATTTCCTGTCTAATTTTGGTAAAATCACCTTGTGTCGCTCCCCTGTTTTTTTGCCTTTATACCCCAGCTGTGTCTCGTTTATGTGAATAGTTCTGTTTGTGTACATATACCTGTGAGTTTGACAGTGTTCCCTGTGAGTTGTTGTCAGTGTTTTCTAGTGCGGTCAGTCCTTCTGTGTTTGTCCCTTTCTCGTGTTCCCTCATGGATTTTCTGCCAGTGTTCTTCCTGACATTAAGGTTTGTTCCTGGTTTAGTTGTTCTTATCGTTATCAAGTGAATTAATTCCCTTATTAGCGTTGTTCTCTGTCAATTTGAAACATTTTAAAGATTTCATTAGCTTCATTGTTAGCTATAGCTGATCAAATCTGCTAGCAAGTTAGTTCAGCCAGCAAAATGGACTCTCACCAGCTAGAAAGGAAACGGCTGGTTTTTTCTACCTTTGTCTTAAACTTAATTCCAATTGTTAAAAAAATAACAACTAATGGAAGGCTTAACTGGTATAGCAACAGTATGCTAACGAAGGGGTTTGTCTTTAAATCTATTGGCGAACCTATAGATGTTCAGAAGAATATAAAATAAGAAAATAGTAGGCTAACTTGTTCTATAGGATTGTAGGAGCATTACGGCCCGTCCACACGGTGGCGTGCGTTGAAGCTTCAACGCTTCTGCCCATTCACTTTGAATGGGGTAACGTCACACTTTGCCGAACTGCAAAAGTTGAGCAATGTTCAACTTTTGAAGCTTCGACGGAAGCGTCAGCCTATCAAATCATATGCCAGTACAAGCTCTAGCCAATCAAACCGCGTGCTTGTGTGTCCGGGGCGGGAGATTCATGTGATTGGTTGTTGGTCGAGCTTCAGACACGCCCGCCGGCAAGCTTCAACGCACGCCGCCGTGTGGACGCTGCGTTAGTGATGAGTAAGCTTGATAACTTGTTAGGCATGCCAAGTCTGCCTTTTCCCCTTGACCAGGTTTCAGTCCTTGTTGTTGCTAATCTTGTTGTGACTTTCTTTTTCGAATAGCCTTCATTGTTTTCAGCTCCCCTGTCTCAAATCATTGGCTGGTTGTTATCCTTCTTGAATGCCCTACCAAAGCAACTTTATTGATTTTCCATTGTTGTACATGTCTGTTTTTCAGTTGGGGCCGATGTTTTCAGTCAAGTGTGAAGGTTCTCGATGCTTGTACCAGATACTCCTGTGAGTTGCAGACTGTTTTCTTATTCCCCGCAGGGCCTCTGAAGGCACAAGGGCGGATTTTATTTATAGATAGTGAGTACAGGGCTGGCATGAGTGCACAGAGACTTTGTGGACTCAGTGTGATAGTCTAGCTGTAACTGTTTGTGTGTGTCTGTTGTGTGTGCATGTGTGCAACGATAGGACGACGCATGAAAGTTTGAGAACGGCAACTCAGTAGAACCAGTCAATTTTTTGTCTTGGACCTTTGAATATGTATCCAGTGAAATGGAAAAAGCAATTAACCGCTTACATAATTGAGTGAAAACTTCAGCTAGCGTTTGTATTTGACCTTTTATTCATCCTTTGCTGTCACAGTATTTATGATCTACTTGAGCATGAAAGAGTGGCATTAGAGCCTTTCTTATTATGTATAAAGCATAATAACTGTAAGTGTGACACACTTCAGTGCAGACATAAATTAATACCTTTTTTCCACCAGCTCCAGCATGAAAGGAAGAAATTATTAATGTATGAAACAGTAAGGCAAAGTGGAAAGCATAAAACAAGTCTATTCATTTGTTTCAGTTTCAGTATGTTTAACGATAGAAATGGAAATCTATCAGCCACTTAAAGCACAAAATATGGCTAACGTTTTGAGTTGTATTGCCCAAATATTTTGTATGACTCACTCATCTGATTTTCTTTATGTAGACACAAATCTGATCACAATATGGTTTCTGGTATTATGATTTCAAATAGAGTATAAGTTATACATAGGAAATGCTGTTTACAATTGTAGTCCCCAGAGTGAAAATACACCAGAGGCTTGTTCTGCAAATACAACAAAAACAAATCAATACAGAAATGTCAGAATATGAATAAAACTATACATGTATTGTAAATATTGATCCAACAAACGCCACGTATGGCAAAATGCTTATACTGTATATCAAAGTTTATGTTTAAACCCATAGGGGGCAGAAATTCAAATACTGCTCCTTAAGCTCAGCTTCAGCTAGGTTACTGTATACATTGAAAGACACTCAGCTTAGCTTGTCAACATTTATTTAACTCAGATCCTCTTTCATTTAGATTTTGATGGCAATACAGTTAGTGGACAATAATCAGAGAAACTTCAGTAAGAAAATGAACCTTAATAAGCAACAAAAATATATAACTTTGAAAAGTAAAGGGAATGTGTCCTTCCATCCTTAGAGGTAATAACGCACTTTGCAATTTCACATATTCAAATACTTTAATAGAATTAAGATTCTGAAAATTGTTTTCATTTATTGGAATAAATGTAGAGGCCTTGAAAGTTGAAATGATCAAACACTCACAAAAAGTAAGCAGAGTTATTCTCCTTTCTTCCACATCATCCCCCAGCAGATCAGTCTTGTGATGCAAGGTGAACGGCTGCTCTATGCTTCGTCCCCAACCTTAAATTGTCCAATGTTATAAATCCAAAAAGTACTGACCCTCGCTTCACCTTTTAACTAACCAGTCCTCCCAGATTTCTTACATAAGCTCCCTCTTGACGCGTTCCTGCAAGCCAGGCAGACCAGACTAACAGCGTTTGATGCTCTGCCTCTGCTCTGCGATCCTGAAGCATCAGCTTACAGCCTGTGAGCATGCAGTAATACAGGAATCAGCAGAATTGCTTCTTGTGCCCCGCAGCCCAGTGTGCATGAAGATAAGAGGAGAGCATATAGGATGAGAGTATTGTTAAGGGGGTTTTGTTTCATCTCATGCGTGTCTCATTTGATCTGTAAACCCAAGCTGAGAGGTTGTGGGCCTTTATGTGAATCTCTAGGTGGGAGGAAACGATACTGTATGGAGCAAAGCTACTGACGACACCCTTGGGGCAATGTCATTTTTTTATTTTTCCTCTCTATTTCATCATATTGTGGGCTTATATTTTATACTACAACAATATTCAACAGTGTGCCTCCACATGCTTTCATGTTTATAAAATAGAACATCTGTTCTTAAAAATTGTATGTAAACAAAATTGCAACCTGGATTATTGTTGTTGCTGTTATTTTCTTAGTCTTTTGATGTCACTCATAAAAAGGTTTTGGCCACATAGATTCTGTAATGCAAAGAAACCTAAGGTTGGGCTCGGTATGGGCTGAAATTCATGGCCCTTAAGGCATTGTTACCGCTGTGACAGCTGAAGACACCTTTCATCACATTATCGTGATTGTGATATCTTAGTAACGTCTTGAGCAAATGCCTTCAAATGCCAACTTATTGACGACTGATTAGGCGTCAAAGCTCAAGGTGTCAGTGACAATATATGAATATTGTAACAATTTCACCAGATGTCTTAATATGATACAATTGAACAGTGATTACATTTCGGTCAGATCTGGATGTAAACTGCAACTTGACTAGTTAGCAAAAGCAACGGCTAAGCAGTAATATGAGTTTGATACAGAGGGCGGCGAGGACATTGTCGCCCTGTGCTGTTCTGCGTGGGTTTGATGAATCCATTGAAGGCAGATATTAACGCTCATTTTGAGACAACTCAAGTATAAACCATCATCCGGCGGACTCATCTCCAAATGAGTGTACTGTGTTTGCTTTGTAACTGATAAGGCAGTGATGCGCTGTCACCACAAACGAACCCCTCAGGGTAACCACAGTGAACACAGAGTGCATCTGACAGCTGACATTTACCTAGAAACACCTGTCAGTCACACACACACGCGCGCTGTCAGATAGACACACACAATCATTTCAACCTGTTTCCTGTTTGTTCTTTGTTTCCATCTACCAGGATTTTGTAAAGCTTTTTTTAGAGTTCCACTTGAGCTGAACCCAATTGTACAGCTCATGAGGGATTGTGGACTGTCCATCATTATTGTGAACATCAGCAGTGGGGTGAACAATCTGCCATGTTTGATGCGGAGGGTACGTTCCCCCGCTCCGTTTAGCAAGAGGAGATCTTTCTGATGTTATCGGGTAGATTACAGAGCTCCTGGATGCTGAGTGTTTTCTGCACTCCTCTAATCACTTATGTGTATTAAAAAAAAGACACAACAGTTTTTCATAAAAATTCTTCTCCGAGTCATATTTTCTGGTGATATAACTTCACTGCCGTGTGCCAAACTTGTCACCGTGCTCTGCGTCTCATTCTCACTTCCATTGTACACTCAGGAGAATTTATTTTTCCCGAATACATTTTCTGCAGCCTCTCTTTTATGAAATCATTGATTTCCAGTCCTGTCAGCGCGTTAGGACGCTTCCCTCATCGGTCTTGGCAGAAACACAAATACAGAAAGGCTGCTAAATAATGCAGGAGCTGAGGCATCAATAAAAGGAGACATGGGAGGCGTCAGATTAATGGCCAGGTCGTCAACTCTTCGAGGCCTTGCCTTGCTAATGTGTGACTTCATCAGGCCCAACAAGGGTAAATCACACAACCAGCAATCATTCATTAAGCTCAAGTGAGTGCTGAGTTAAATTCTAGACATGAGCCAGTTTACTGGGAGTGATTTCTCCGTCATTGAGCAGGGGGATGAGATAAGCGGTGCAGCGAGTAGAGAATGAGCAGAGCAACAGATAGACCGTTCGGTAGATTTTAAACCTTGAGTGGAGTCCTTGCCAGTAATGAAAAATATTTACCCCTGTGAAACTCAACTGTGAGGGTCTTAGAAGAAGGTACCAGCTTTCATGAGGGCTGCTTATTTCACGTGTTGTGTCAGGATTTATCACCTTCCAGGGAGCTGTTTGGCACACTCCTCCAGTACAGTTAATGTTTACGGTGATGAGTAAGTCATCTCTGAGGAAAAGAGGGGGGCGGAGGATTTGTAAATATCTTGACTCATGTTTATTATTTCAGACAGCAATATGCTTACAAGAGCTTTACATCTGTACATGTCTTCTGTCGTATTCCCTTATGAGTGAAGGAAATACCATTATAAGTGTCTAGTTAAGTGCTCTTTTTTACGATATGCAAGAAAATAATATTCATAATGTGATCTTTCCCAATTGTTTATATATCTTTTAAATAATAAAACCCTGATAATATATTTTTTTAATCAAAATAAAACCTTCTGTGTTTGTTAAACTCATGTACATGTAGCACCGTGCACACCAGTGAAATTTGGATTTGGAGAGATTTTGTGTATTTATATTTTTTGCTATATCATGTATTTCCGTGCACCGATCAGAGTTCTGGTTCACTTAATAAGGATGTCTTTTAAACGTACGTTAAATGTTAGAAGAGGGGTTTTAAATGTACATGAAAAGTCTTTCTTTGGTTCTTCCAATGTCATTGAATGCAACTTAATACCCTGTACCTCACTAATATTGGCTCTTTTCTCCTTTTGCTGTCATTTCACCAGGAGGTAGAGGTCAGTTCTCTTCAGATTTTTTACATTGCTTTTTCAGCTGTCTTTGTACATATCTCGTTTTCATTCATGTCGCATTTCCTTCTGTCTGCTTCTCTGACACTCTTCCTACTCTTCTTTCAGAATTAAAAATCTCCAAAGAAGCACTTAAAGAAGAGCCATATGCCTCACATACATGTATAGGCACCGGGTGCACATCTGTTGCGCTCATTTCCATACAGTTCATTCCCATCTGTTTGACTCACTAATTATCATGCTGCAAGAATAATGTACACATTATAATCAGTGTACGCTGATACTGTAAACTACTTCTCCTCTATGAAGGTGACAGAGTGTCGATGTGTTGTGCCATCAACAACGCTGTGCACTCAGGCCTGCAGTGTGTGAACTACGTGTCTCATCATTCTCCTCAGATGCTAATACATGATTATTTTCTCTTTGTGTTTCTGCAGGATGATTATGTTCGTACCTGGGATGAGAATCAAGCTTCTAATGAGAGTAAGTGTCCTACCATCTCCTTCTCTCCACGTGGTTAGTTAAGTCACTCAATGCCATTTAACATATATCTATTGTGTTGTTCTTTGCTAGTTTAATAGTCTTACATTTATTGCATTATAATTGTGTCTTAATCCGGAGCGTGCAATAAGACATTTTGAGCAAGCACTAAAACTATATTTTGAAAATAATATATTATCAGAATAGTTTAACTTGAGCAATCAAAAAGCTATTGTGTACTCTTTTAAAACCATAATCTAGTTTTATTAACCTCATTAAATATCCATAGTTTCTTTTTTGCTGTCATTATTTCAATTCAAATTCAAAGGCTTTAGTCATACGCACAGTAGTTACAGTGTATAAATGGCAATGACAATCTTAAGTCCCAAGCTCCTTCAACATTGCAACATAGTTATATAGGACATAAAACAATAAAACAAATACAATTTTTAAATGATATTAAAATAGTGCAAGAAGAAACAGTAGAATATATTATAATACAAATAGTGCTTGATACAAATTATGTTAGTGCATATTAAAAATGTCTCCTTACAAAATATACACCATACAGTATATGCAGTACAAAACATTTCTATAATGACAAAAAATGCCTGGTTTTCGAAAAATATTTTTGTAATAGTCTCGTTAAGAAAGTTTCCCTGAGACACTATTAATAAAAATATAAGATAGTCTCAATGCTTTTTTTATCTCATTAAAGATACAGATGGAATACTTCCACTAAAGCATAATGTAAATCCACAGTTGTGTAGCTTGTTGGAGTACGTTTTAGGTGCAGTTTCTTCTTCATTGACTCACCCTCTCCTGTCGGGCAGATTTCAGACTCTCTTTTTGAGCTCACCATTATACAATTCTGTCAAATCTTGGCGGCCTGACAGCTGACTCCCAGCCCTGCAGATTTCACCTCACTCGTCAGGAATGCATTTCTTCAGTGGCAGCAAAAAACTTCGCACAGACATTGAGAAAGTCTCTAGCCTAGCAACAATAAGACTATAAACAACCCATAATGCAACACTGTTTTAATGCTCATTATGTAACACAGGGATAGGCAAAACACAAGAGACAACAACAACACATTTGCTACTCTTGAAATGTCTAGTCCATTATCATGTAAGATGTGTTTTTTATATGTACAGTCTATGTTTTAAAGTATCTTAAAGATAACCAAGGGTAAATAGCCAAATCTAAAGTAGATCCAAATCAGTCCAAGATAAAAAATAAGGCAAAGAATTCGAATGGAACCCAATCCGGTAGTTTATTTTCGTGCAAAACTTTTTTTTCTGTGCTCAAAATGCCTCACCACAGCTCTCGATATAGACACCAACGTAACATCCTATACATGTACGCAACAACTAAATAAAAAAAATGGTATGACGTCCGGGGATGCATGATGATGCAGTGAAAGCAAAGCCACATGATTTATTAAAACGAACTGCCATTAGCCTGTGCTGTAGCATTTGGACTGAATCTGTGGCCTGTGTTCAAACTGTGATGATTCATCGTGTTAGACAGCGTTGCGTACGCTTTGCGTTTGTACTCCGGGGTCATCCGCTCGCTGTCCACACTTGTTGTGAGTTCCTCGGCAAAAAAAAAAGGTTGGAAGATGTTAGCACTCTGTTTCATCTGCTTGAATGGATCCGATGTGCCTCCCTTAGGAGATGGTAAACATTGCCTGACTTCAAAATATCGCTACTTTATCCTGCTTCCTCGTTTATTTCCTTCTTCCTGCTGCAGTCTTGTGCGTGAGTCATGCTGATGTCGGAAATCTATCCTGGACTCCTGCTGAGACTTAATTGAGTCTCTGCAAGATGAAGTCATGACAGAGTCGTGTCCTCGACCATTGTCGGTTGATTTGCAGCTTAAATGAAGTCGGCTGAATGGCAGAGTCCATTAGCGCAATTTTCAAAGGGCTTAATGAAGGACTAATTATGCAATGAAAGGCCAGAGAGAGAAGTAAAAGCATGAGAGGAGAGTGAGACAGAGATGGGGGGCTAATTCGCCTTGATTTAGTGTAAAGTGACTGACATCAACATTATGCTTGCCAACTCCAAGGCATATGGTGAGGATAAAAATGTGAAATAGGGGGAGGAAGAGAGCTGGCTTGTGTAAGAGAGCATGATAAGGTGAAAATGAAAAAAGTGTTAAGTGAAAGAACGTCTTTGCACTTTGTTCATCTGTCAAGAGGAAGCTGTTTGTTCCACAGGAAGAAGACGAAGAAGGGATCATTAGCCTGTCACATCCCATTCCCAAAAGCATGATACAATACACCTGTAATGAGCTGTCACCCTTTTGTGTGTCGTCACATGTGGATCTGAGGTGCTTCGCAAGTAGTTTAAAAGTGAACACATCCTGAAACCGTCGTTTACTTTTACAGAAATATTCACTACCTGACTCATCTTAGAATAGGCTCCTTGCTATCGAAGAATTGCTTTGATTTCTGTAGGTTTTGTTCAGATGTCTTTCAGTTTCAGCAGTTCCGCGGTCTGGTTGAGGGTAGAAAATGTAGGTGTAGTAAACTTGTTTTAATATCGCTGTAGTTTTGTCTTGTGTAGCTAAAAGTATTGACTGAGACTTTGTTGAAATACATTTTCTGCAGAGCAGAAGAGTCAGACTGCATTGTCCAATGATCTGCGGCTCCATGTTCTTTATATTCTCCATATTCAACTCTATTGAGTTACTATAATAATGTGCAAAATCGAGAGCGTGATCTGTGCTGATGTTAAATGTGAGCTCTGTATTTTTGATAAAAGGTTTTGAGCCATCTGACCCACCGTATTAACATTCACTGTGTCACGATCTGTCAGTGTTGTGTTTTGTCTTGTCTAGATCTGTCTTTGGTTTCCTGTCTGTGTGTGTTCCCTCCTACCTGTTTTCTTGATTGTGTTCACCTGGTGCCCCTGTGTTTTCTCCTCCCTCCTCACCTGTCTCTTGTTTCCTTGATTAGACCTGTGTGTACTTAAGTTCTGTTTTTTCTGTCTGTCATGTTTGGTTTGTCGTTTGTCTGTGACTGTGTTCACCGGGGAGTGTTCTGTTTGTTATCCTTGAAATAAAGGTATTTTCAGTGTTATCTGCATTTGGGTCCTGCTTGCTTCACTCAACCTTAACACATTGAAACCTGATGTACTTATATGATTCTGTTTTCTTCTTCAAAGTCGCTTTGGATAAAAGCGTCAGCTAAATGCAATGTAATGTAATTCATATTGCTTTAAAATAACTAGCCAAGTGTCCGACCAACTGCATCATCATCAGACAATTCTGCATCTATTTTTTTTTTTGTGCTAGAATTCATTGCATTCATTAGCCATTTTATTTGTATGTAGTCCTAGGTTTTGCAGAACTATCACATATTGAAGTACACTGGCAAATGAGTTGAAATAATACCTTAACTTTAGTTAACCTAACGGAGATTTGTCAAATTCAAAAGTGGCATTGCTATAATGATGGGAATTCAAATATGTGTGCTTAGCTTCTAAAACACTTTAGCAAAGCTCCATATGTTTGCCTTAGGTTGCCAAATGAAAAGTACTCTGCTTCTTTCATTCCACACGCGGTATAAAGCCCTTCATCTATCTATTTCCCTTTCTATGGTTTTTGACATGAGTGTACTATCTCCCTCCATTGATCTGCCTTCCTTTATGAGTGGCCTAATGAGGCGAAGGAGAAAGAACAGGAGATTTGTCCCTCTGAGACATCACTAAATCAGCGTGATGTCTTTGCTCCGGAGCTCAGATGAGCCTGCAGGCCTCATTTCTCCGCCAGACTGCTGCAGTGCGTGTAGAGGAGGACAAGGCTTTTGAACTGTCAACCTTCCTAACGCACAGACAATCAGTGGTAACAGCAGACTGGGCTGGAAATCTGCATTCAGGCCCCGCAGCAGCTGACTCCACTCCGCTGAGCAGAGTGAGGGAGAGGTCAGGGTAATTTGTAGTCGATTTCTACAGTCAATTCATCAACTGATTGAATCACCTCTCACTAAACACAGTAAACACTGCAGGAGAGTGGCTGTAATTTAGACTTGTAAGAACAAACAACTGCACACACACAAATACACATGCACACACACTCAACGGTTTGTCTACAGCACTCACAAAAAACCTTATTTTCAAGAGTTTTAAGAGTACCTTGGATTTCAACAGGCAGCCACAGAGGCCAGGTGAAAGGTGGATGGAAACTTTCTGTCCAATCAATGGTGTCAGATCAATGGGGGACTAAGGAGACAGGAAAACACGCTGAGTCCACACTCCACAAGGTCTAGATGTCTGATACCTCTTGATGCTATTGATAAATCCTGTTGCTTAGAGCTTGCTCACACAGTCACACATATGTTAAACACTGCCATCAAACGTCATGTTAAAGCCTTCCGCTGGATGTCTGCCCTCCAGACATTTTAATTCAAATCCTGCCCTCTGCTAAACCTTTCCACAGCTATTAACACGTTTTAACTCCACTATATTACACTGAACCAGACCCTTCCCCCAGCAGGGAATCTGCACAGCTCTTTATAAACGCTGTACACACCTTGTGTCTGGATTTAAGCAACTCTCAAACTCTAAAAGCAGCATCTACAATCCTCCAGGGTCTACCGCTGCCCTCCTCACCGCCACACTCCACACATTTGTCCAGTGTCGCCCCTTACTGCTCTCCCTCCTCCGGGCCACCTGGGGCTGCTTCTAACTAATTCTAAACCCAACATATAGACTGTGAAGGGATCGGCATGTTACTCCTGTGGAGAGACAAGCCTCCCATGTATTTATTATCTTCTTGCTACTAAATCTCCTCCATTAAACATCCTCTAAATACGCCCTAAAATAAATCCTTTACGTTTTGTCTACGTTTAGCTTGAATAGTCAGCACCCACACCTGCTAAATATGGAAGTAAGCAACTAAATGAAATGTTTGTGTTTTCAGCTTGTTACACTGCCCACTATAGTTCAAAAAAAATCAATGAATGCTGGTTAAAGTTTAGACCTTTAGTTTTTTTTTTTGCCTGTCTGATTATTTTGTGTTCCTGTGGGAACTCGAGCATCTTTTTTGCATGAACTGCTAGACATGTCTGGCTTCATTGTAAACCTAGAAGACAAGATAGCACTGATGATGTTAGAGACTGAGTGTGTAAATAGATAAGAGGGTTGATGATGAGGATGAGGCCTGAGCTCTGCTTCCGTTATCCTCAATCTGCAGGGATAAACCTCATGCAAATCTGGATTGGATTAAACAGAAGCACAGGGGGCCTAATTACGAGCGGTTTACTGCTGCGGGCATTAGTTTAATACCAAAGGAGAGACTTTCGGAAAGTAAAAATGGAAGTAGTTGGGTGCATCTGTTGTTGAATAGAGATGTGTAGATGTGAGGCGGAAAACAATAAACACGCAGGGCCGGCAGAACATGAATGAGAATACACAGTGAGGATGTCAGATTTGTGGAGACAAAGGAATGTGAAAGGAAGGAAGATTGATAAACATGATTGCACCACGGGGGGGTTTGTAGAGGCGGAGGGAGGCAGAGATTTCTCAGAAACACCAGATTGAGCTTCAAATCACAGTCAAACCAGAAATGATTCCCGGTCCACGGAAAGCCTGTTGCTATGGAAACGTCATCATCGCAGGCACTGCTTTAATCCGTGGAAGCCTGTTAAATTAACATGAGGCTCAGGCAGCCACCTTATGCTTCTGTACTCACAACACAACGTCGTGCCAGCATTGTAGCCGCTCGCTACCAACAACATTTATTTACAAATGTTTAGCCATTAGAAGGCAGGATTATCTGCTATCTTCTTGTCCACTGTGTCTCGCATTCATCAACATCTTACGCCTAGGTATTTGTGAAATTCTCACTGGTTGGATTACACAGTACATTGCTTTGCTTACTTGCCCTCTTATCCACTGTGCTTTATTCCCTTTAGTACCTTAATCTCCTTGTCATCCTTTGTGTCAGGCGTTATCGTAAGCGTTTGATTGGCTGATGCACCGATTCTGCTGATGCACTGGTGTGAATCCGGCAGAGGGGACCTGCATCGAAAGAGAAAAAAGGCAGGAGAGGGTTGAGAAAGAGCAAGAAAAGCTAGGAGATGTGTGAAGTACTGTACAGGGATACTCTCTATACAATCAATGTGGACCGGCATACTGGGCGACCAGAGAATAAGGCTCCTCTGTTGACAGTCTGAATGGATGAGGAGTCTGCTTCTAGGCATTAATGCCTCGGAGCCTCACTCTGTCTCAGTCAGTCAGTTATACAACCTGCTCAGCCATGACAGGAGGGTGTATTGTTTTGGAGTTGCTTCTCAAATCAGATATCTGTCGGTTTGCCTCAATAATCCTGGGATGTTGGCAGCATTCATGTATTCAGCCAGCGGAAAGGACAAGAGAGGAGGTCCTAAGCCAGTCTGTGAAATAGTGCCATAAAACAGGATACAGTAAGAGGAGGGGATGAACACAAGCACCTCCTTCATGTAGATTAAAACCCACAATAGCAGTCAGTGAATAACAGGTATTCCCATGTATGATGGATAGTGTAGTAGGTGAATAAAGGTCGGTGGAAGTGAAGAGAAAAGAGTGTGACATCCAGGTCGGCTGCAGGAAGCCTGCTAGGAATAGACAACAGTGTCATATGATGAGTGTGTGTGGGGTGCTGACACACGCTCCAGCATTAGCTGCTAGCAGAGAGTGTGATGGATGAGTGAGCTAGCTATGCACATTTTAGCCTACATTGCGAAAAAAGTATATAACAAAAAAATATACTGTAGGCTATATATATGATACAGTATAAAACGCGATATTAAAAACAATCTTAAAGTAGTAAATATAAGAAATCTCAGTGAGGTGTGACTTCCTCCAGACCATTTTAAGGGAATGGAATATATTGTGTTGTGGCTACTTTTACATTAAGATGATTTTACGCAAATTAAAACAGCTGCAATGCAACTTTAATTTGTCTGGGTTTTTTTGCTGGTCGAGAGTTTTTCTACCCTCTATGAAGCACAAACTGCCTCAGGATGCATATTTGTTACTAGTGCAAGACCAACAGTTCTGCAGCGCTCTATTAATTTAAACTGACTCAGGTTATGCTGAGCAAATACAGGGGAGAGATTTGGGATTTGAGACTGCCAGTGAATAGTAGGAAGATGGGCAAAGAAAGATAGAAAAAAAGGTAGAAATGGAAGCAGTGGCCATATATACAGCATGCATCACATGTTTCTATTTTCTCCCAGATGTAGACACCACCAAGGACCCCTGTCAGAAGGTTAAGTGCAGCCGACACAAGGTGTGTATCGCCCAGGGCTACCAGAGAGCAGTGTGCGTCAATCGCAAGAAACTTGAACACAGGTGAGTGTGTGTAGCCCCTGGGCAAGAACTGACTAACTCCCAAAACACATTGTTAAAAAATGCTCACATTAACACGAGGTCGACACCAACTAGTTTACATTAAGTATGTGCTGCAAAAAAATGTGGTAATAATAAAGCTTGTCTGAGTGCTGTAGCGCTGCCTGCTGTTTAATGATAAGCTAATACATTCAGACACCAGGGAGGAGGGCTGTTTGCTCCATGTTCAGGTCGGTGCTGCTGTGTAATTTGCTCTGCGAGGCTGAAGTGTTTTTGGTGTCCTCTGTCCTGCAGACTGAAACAGCCCGCTCTCAGGTCTCCTGAAGGAAACTGTCTGCCCTGTCCCATCTCCTCCTCAGGGCCTGTGTGCGGATCAGACGGACGCAACTATGCCTCAAAGGTACACTAAAGCAAAACGAACCTATAGGGCTTCGCAGCAAATCCTTACGAGCAGTTTTTTTCCTAAAGTGGCTTTGTGTCTCCCAAATAATTGTATTATTTATAAATAAATGTATACATTTATGAATACAATTATTCATTGGACCACCATTGGGGTCCAAATGAATAATTTTAAGCTGACTGTCACACATTTTTTAATTTAACTAAATGAGTTATTGAAGGTTATAGATCTGAATAGCTTGTGGGAATAGTTTGCTTTAATTATTCAGTGGCCACTTTATTAGGACCACTGATAGCCAAATCAAACAATCCTAGTCCATTTCTACCTTTATAAAGGTTTTATAGTTGTTTATTTTGTTACTATGATAACAAGGCTGTACTTAGTGGTGCTGTTCCATTATGTTGAATCACAATGGCAGGTACTATATTATGTGCAACACATCTGTATAAATGGGCGTAAACCAAATAATAGAAACACCTTTCAGTATAACACACTATAACTCAACAGCACCACAAATTGAAGCCTTATATAACCAGTTAAATCATCACTGCTGATCACCCTACTGTACACTTTCTGCCCAACACCAAACAACAGAATATGTTCACAGACTGGTTGTCTGTCTCGTGCACTCCTGTAGGGATATAGTGACAGAAGACAGAAAGAAAGCTTTTTTTTTTAAATCAAAGACACCTGTTATAGAGCTTTACTATGTCAATATCATGATTACAGCATTTTTCTGATGCCCCTAATTGGCCAGAAAAATGAATAGAATAGGCTTAAACATAAAGAAGAACATCCTTTTCTCCATCAATGTAATGAGCATTTCTCTGAAAATAAAAGACGGTAGAAATAATCACTCTGGGGGAGGAGGGTTGGGAATCATTGGCAGTGAAACAATGTGGCCTCCGAATAGCATATAATCTGCATGCTTTACAATGGCATATGTAGTGTTAATAACATTTGCTAAAATAGTCCTGACACCTTGTACAAGTGAAGCTTTCTAACAGAAACAGACACGTATACAGGATGTATAACAATATGTGCATCTGTCGGTAAATAGTGACGTTCACCCTGCACACTCAGAGTCTCAGGGAGGGGGGGAAACCGAGACAAGGAGCCATGATATATAGCCTCAGAAGGACCAATTGGTGGCCTGTGGTGACAGAATCCCATGTGTTTATTGATTTATGCTTTGTCTTTTGGATCACTATTCCCGACCTTGTGTGCAGGCAGAGGTTATAGAGCGCATTCATGAGAAGGCTCTGATTTAAATTAAGGCGTACAGTCAGACACCCCATGAATATTTGATCTGTGTAGCAGCAATAATGTGTGTGTGTGTGTGTGTGTGTGTGTGTGTGTGTGTGTGTGTGTGTGTGTGTGTGTGTGTGTGTGTGTGTGTGTGTGTGTGTGTGTGTGTGTGTGTGTGTGTGTGTGTGTGTGTGTGTGTGTGTGTGTGTGTGTGTGTGTGTGTGTGTGTGTGTGTGTGTGTGTGTGTGTGTGTGTGTGTGTGTGTGTGTGTGTGTGTGTGTGTGTGTGTGTGTGTGTTGCAGTGCAAGCTGGAGCAGCAGGTGTGTCTTACCGGGAAGGATCTTACTCTCAAGTGTCCAGGGCTGTGTCCTTGTCCGACTGCTGCCCCCACATCCATGGAGAGCAAGCATGGTAGGATTAAACAAACAGCACAGCTATACCAAATGTTTTTTTTCTCACTTTAGTTTTATTATATAAAAACATTACAACAACAGCTGTGTACAAACAAAATAAACAATGCAATACATCTATAGATACAAATACAGAGATAATATAACATTTTATAAATAAAATAATAATGCAGTTGGGAGTCACATTAATTTGACCATTTGTCAGGACAGTTCCTCTTACTCAATCAGTCAGTGTTCCTTGTCGCTGGTTTGAATCTTAAACATTGACCGTTTCTTCCATTTCTCTTCATATTGTGTTTCTTGCAGTCTCAGTCGATATGTCATTTTTTCCATTATATGAATTTCCTCCACGATCTCCATCCATTGTTCCATAGTAGGAGCCAGGAGGTTCAAGCTTGCACCATTTCCTAGTTATGGCTTTCTTGCCAGCTATCAACAGTATTTTTACAAGATATCTATCTATGTAGTGAACATTTTCCTCTGTAAAATTGCCCAGATAGAGTACCATGTAAGTAAGTCAAGTTTATTTATATAGCGCTTTCCACAGACAAAGTCACAAAGTGCTTGACAAAACAATAAAACATCATCATAGGAATCGTACAATGATAAATGACCACACAAGCCACGTGTTAAAAAGTCATAAAAGCACCAAAACACAATAAAAACATAGTATAAAGTAGAATAAAATCAAGCACACCGGTTACCCAAACCCAAACAGGAATGTCTTTAAATTAGTTTTAAAGGAGTCAACAGAGTAAGCAGACCGTAGATGAGCGGGCAGAGCGTTCCATAGCTTAGGAGCCACGGCCTCTAATGCTCGATCACCGCGGGTCTTAAGGTGGGTACGTGGGACAGACAGTAAATTGTGCATGTGTGACCTGAGTGGGCGGGCTGATGTATATGGATGAATTAGGTCAGCCGCATATGCAGGAGTCTGACCGTGCAATGCTCTGTAGGTGAGAGTGAGGATTTTGAACTGTATCCTATAAGCTACAGGGAGCCAGTGAAGAGATCTGAGTATTGGGGTAAAGTGGGACCGTTTATTTGACCGGGTGAGAAGTCTTGCAGCTGCATTCTGGACTGCCTGCAGACGACCAAGAGCAGACATGCTGAGAGAGGAGAACAGTGCGTTGCCGTAGTCAATGCGAGATGAAATAAACGCATGTATAATCATTTCTAGGTCGGGTGTCGAAACTACAGATCTCGGTTTACTAATGTTTCGTAGGTGGAAGAAACAAGATCTCGTCAGTTGCTTAACATGGGTATCAAACGACACGGATTGGTCAAATATTACCCCTAAGTTATGTAATGTATGTATGTAGTCCATAGGAACCTCATATCTCAGTATCTTTTGCAAAACCTTGTGTAACATTTTTCATTTTTAACGTGAATTCACTTGAATACAAAGCTTCCCATTTATTTTATTTTGTATCTGTCTCTCACACACCTAACAATTATCATAAAAAAATGATAACGCGCAAAAGATTATCATATTCTTCCTCTCAATCTGCCCACAGAGAGCTGTACCGGGCAGGATCTGGCTGATCTCGGGGAGCGTCTGAGGGACTGGTTCCAGCTCCTGCAGTCTAATGCCAAGCAGAACAACAATAGCAAGACCGGAGCCAAAACAACTGCAGCCAGCACCACATCAGGTCAGAGCTGCTATTTAATGAATCCATAGTGCAATAAGAGGGAGTTAAAACACTATTGTTACAAGCACTACAGGTACTATAAAACAAGTTGTTAAGTCTTGTGTTATAAGGAAAAGCAAAAAGAAGTCCATGGGGAAAATAAAATCCAACAAATTCAGCTTAATGGTTCTGCTGGATCTGTTTCCACCTTTATGTTTTCTGCAGCTCTCACTGGATACAGCATGCAACCCGATAGCAGACTTGTCTGAAAATAGTTGCAGGGCTGAGAGCCTTCAGCCACTTTTGGGTGGAGCATGCTGTACTTCAAAGCAACAGGAAGTGAACCTCAGGACATGTTCGGGCCACAAGTTAGTGCCCGATAAGCACCAAGTCTTAACTGGGCTGTAAAGTGAAAATTGGAAGTAATTGGTCAAAAATGAAAGGTTGAAATGCAGCTTTTATAGATTAAACCCGTTTCTATTTTAAACCTGGAACATAATTAGGAAAATGTTAAACCAGGAGCATGAAAATGTTCTGCTGGCATGGTTTCATTTTCCATTTGTGCAGCTGTCCTCTGAAAACAATGAATGTTTGTTTGTCTGTGTTGTTGTGTTTGCAGTGCTGGACAGGAGCCTGGTGGCCAGCTGTAAGGACTCCATAGGCTGGATGTTTTCCAAGCTGGACACCAATGGCGACCTTTACCTGGACCAGGCTGAGCTGGCTGCCATCAACCTGGACAAGTACGAGGTGTGCATCCGGCCCTTCTTCAACTCCTGCGACTCCTACACGGACGGCAAGGTCTCCACTGCCGAGTGGTGCCTCTGCTTCTGGAGAGAGAGTGAGTATTCTGGGGAGGATGTGAATGTCTTCACAAAATCACGCTGACATATTCCCCTTAGCATTCAAACTTCCCTCCGCTCAGCTGCCCCCAGGTGTAGCCAGCTCGCTGTTGTGTGCTGGTCCATCACTATTTGTCGTTTCATCCTCTCCTCCCCCTATGGGTTGAAACGGTCACTGCAAGGAGCTAAAAAACATTCCTGCTGCTTGTTGACAGCTCGATTCTCCCACAGCTCTCAGAGACTCAGTCTGTCAGAGAACCAGCCGAGCAGAAACTAGGTCTCTGTCACAAGCTCATATGTTTTCTTGTTTAAGAAGGAGACACACTGGAATTGATTTGAGGTTGTTAGGAAACATTGATTACACTCGAAAGAGCTGTCTGTTTTTACTGTTGATTGTTTTTGGCAGATTTTAGCTCATCATTATTGTCTTATTGTGCCTTAGAGTGTGCTTTGTTCTCTTGTAAAATAATATATCCTGTCTTTTTTAAGAGCCCTCCTGCCTGACTGAACTCGAGAGGATCCAAGTGCTAGACGGTGGCAAAAGAAAGTTTGGTAGGTATCTGACATCTCGTGACGGCATTTCAGCCCAATTTCATCTGTCTTTCTTGGTGGAGGGATTTTATCCAGCAGATGACAAGCAGGAGGCCGGGATTAGTCCCTGATCAGTCTGCTGGATTAGAACTCGATACTCACTGACGACAAAGGAAAGCAGCCATCAGTGTGTCTTACATGTATGTGCGAGCCGGTGAAGATGTGTGTGTGTATGCATGTGCGCACTGCAGATTTTGGCTGGTTGACTGGTGTCTGAGTCAGGACTCTCCAAGGACACAGAGTGGCGAGCAGGGGGCCGCCTGCCAGCCCCGCACTCAGATATTCCCTCGAAAGACTGGAAGGACAGTTTTGTTTTGTCCCGTTCTAGTTTTTACATTAATATGAAACTAGCCTCCGGGACATCATGACACATCCCTCATCTCTATACAGTATGACAGCTAACTCTCCTTAAGGAAAACTAAAAGCATGAAGGGGATAATGCAGCTCCAACGTGTTTTACACTGTAGTGTGTGAACACAAGCTGTATTTCATATTCATTTAACGGTTTAGAAATTGAGAACTTTCCAATTTTGTGTCCCTTGCTCATCCCATGATGATTAGCTATCTACCCCCCACACCACCCCAATATGCTGACTTAATACTTATTCACCCCTATCTTTCTCCGTGAACATATTTGTATTCATGGAAAAGGGAATTGACTGCCACAGATGCTGCATGCATTACACTCTCACTTGGCATCGGCGCCATGTGTAGTGAAGCATGATGCAGGCTGTGTTTATCTCCTCGCAGGTTAAGGTTGCTTTACCAGAACCGACTCTTATTTGTTTGTGTTTTTCCACGTGTGAACGCCAGGTCGATTCATCCCAAGCTGCGACGAGGACGGCTACTACAGGAAGCAGCAGTGTGACAGGGGAGAGTGCTGGTGTGTGGACCAAAACGGAGGAGAAGTAGCCGGATCTAGGATGCGCGGCAAGCCAGATTGCGGTAAGCCCCGTAGGATTCAGCTGTCAATATAAAAGTGAATAGAATTTGAAAGCTGAATGTAACGAGGAAAAAATGTAAAATTTCCGCTGCAGATGGCCTGCGTCTCTACATCGCCCCACATGCGTTCTGTACAAGGCTTTCTTTATGTTAAAGGACTGAGGCCCACTGCAACATAACTCACTGCAGGGACCAGTCCCACATTCATGTGTCCGGAGTCATTTGCATTCCAAAGCGCCGCTTGTCGCTGTGAGAAAAGTCTTTCAAGATAAATGAGGGCTGGTTGGACTGAACCTGCTCCTGATAAGAATGGCTCCCCTGGCAAGGTTTAGAAACAGCTATTAAAACCCAGACAAAGTCAAACACATGCCCCCCTTTTGCCTTTGCAGTCAATGTTTTTTAATTGATTCCAGCATTTCTCATTGATAGAAAGGACTCAAGGTTGAGAGGAAGACATGATGAACAGAATTTATTGCAGAATTTAAGATTGCCACAGCGGATAATTTAATCTCCCTCTATACCCCCCCCCCCCCCCCACCCCCCCACACCTCCTGCCCTGCATGTTTTCGCCCTGTCTCTCTACAGATGATGAAATGGCATATTCAGGTGATACTGGCAGCGGGGTTGGATGGGAAGACGAGGAAGAGAAGGGGGCTGAGGAGACTGCAGAGGAGGCTGAAGAGGAAGAGGGTGAGGTGGGGGAGGTGGATGATGGGGGTTATATCTGGTAAATGTGCAGTCCAGCCTCTCTACAGGAGCATCTCGATGGTCTTGAACACACATACACACACAGATTTTGCAAAAAGATGGAGGTGGTGAAATGATCACACTCAGAACAACACTGACTTATGGAAAAAGCAAAGGGAGAGGGTTGGTGGAGGGGAGATGCATATGTAATGGGTGTATTTAATGTTACAGGATGTACTTTAAAGGGGCAGGGGAAGGGGACATATCACTACTAAGAAATGGAGTCCGGAGAATATTGTCCTTCATACTTGTGAATCTTTGTTCTCTTATGTTGTAAGTCCTTTGAACTATCTTTGAGCAGTTTTTAGCTAATTATAATGGAGACTTTAAGCGGCTGCAGGTGCTCGTCATGTGCTTGCATAACATTTAAAAAAGGAAATTGACTGGGTGCATTTCAATACTCCAAATTGGCCCGTTTTCATCTTTCCTTCTTGCAGATTAACAACATTTAGATTTCAGGGCAGGAAACGGTGATAAAGGGAGGAAGCCACGTTGGATTATTGGAAAGCTACCTTTGACTTTACCGTTTTCATGTCATTCGCTTCAGCTCATATGTGACAGTAGTCATTCATGACTTACTAAAATAGAAACGTTCCTCACGCATCACTCTTTAGCTTGTATATAATGTGTGTATCAGAAGAGTCACCTATTAGTCCTGTTATTAATGCCTCGAAAAACTAGCAGAATATACTGCTTGGTTGACAAGTGTACATCGTATCATAATGTGGATCAATTACTGTGTTTAATAAAAAAATCGAAATAAAACAAACTTGTCTATGTGGCCCAGTTGGCCACCGTATATCTGTGTCTGTATGTTTGCGTTTTCTCTTTATTCCTCCTCAAACTCTCACACACAATCAAATAACCATTGACCATTCATAGGACAACACATTTCTGTATATCTGTGGTTTCCTCATTAAAGGTCTTAAAACACTGATAATTAAAGTAAAAGCTTCTATTTGGAGGATTTATGGATCATTCTCAGCCTTCAACTACAAGTTAAACTACACTATAGAAATTGAATAATAGGTAAAAAGATTATAATAAAAAACATGTCATCTTAAAAACTACCATCTCCCTTTTCCTCTTGCTACCTCTTACAGCAGTGGAGCTTATAGTTATGGGGAAGCAGCAGAAATGAGATACAGACTGCATATCAGCACAATAACTCTCTCGGCAGCATCCTCTGGACATTACTGGAGTCTCTCCACTATGCAGTCGTGGAACAGTGAAATAGAGACCTTACAGTACGTTTCGGTGTATGCACATTCTTGGAAGATAAGACCAATAAAGCTTGTCTTAGCATTGTAAAAACCAACATTAAGAAATCCTCTAAATAACATTTCTCAGTTTCACATTTCAGTGATAATGGAAATCTGTACCAGTTATGTCCCAGTGGGTGAAATCCTAAATGTGCTAGCTGGAAGTGGGTACGCCTTCCGACAGATGTCTGAATACCTGATACCGACAGCAAGTCTTCTGGCCACCCACAGGGACCAATCATTTTCAGCAACCTGTCAGCCCGTTATGCTGAATATTCCTCCTGCTTGGCGACAACATGCCATATGTAATGGATCCCGGTGTAAATAACACATTCTGCAATGTCTTTTCTTTGTGCTGTTGCTGTAAGACAAAGGATTACTATAGATGTTCGACAGGTATGTTCTGTCTGATTCATTATGATTTAACACACTGATACATATGGGTATTACATCTTGCTTTATTCTGATTTGTAGCTCTATTTATATTACTTTAGTTGTCATAATGTGTGTAATTTGTGACAGAAATATACCCAGCGAATTGTTACCAGAATAAAATATTTTATTAATATAATTAAATTTCAGTACAACCAAACAATATCAGCAGATATTAAAGTAACCTCAACTGGCTAATAACATTCTAAATATTTCACAGGTAACTGCATAATTCTGGGTGAGCGTATCAACATTAGTAATTAATGATTCTTGTTTTATTTAAATGAACTCCTTTAGATCTATGTCTGTTTTAATAACACATGGAGGTTTGGTTATAAATGATAAAATACCAGTTTTGTTTAAAAATGTCACATAATATTAACTTGATCTATTGCAAATAATCCATCTTGGTTTAATATATTAAAGTGCAGGGCTCCTCTGTTATAGTTTGCTTTGTGCACCCTGTAGTCTCCACACTGTTTCAACTTCTTTTTCTGAGTTGTCCAACACATTGAACACATTCAGATCCTTTGTCTCGTGAAAGTTCTGCAACACTGTCTGGAAAACAGTCACTGGGATGCTAAAGTTGAGGTGGGGGTAGGTCACTTTCGCAGCCAAGTCCCTCGTGTTGCTGGAAACGATACCTGCAAAATAGCAAATAATCCTTCAAATTGCATAACAGAGCAGAAAGAGTATCTGGTAAGTATAGCTGTTATCTCTATGCATACTGCTTTGCAACAGTGAAGTCTTCCATGGTCACCATATGCCCCTCACTGATCAAAAAGAGAACAGGATTTTGTAGTTTCTTACCCAGCAGCTCCCCTGAGCGTGCCCGCACCACAGCCCCCCCGCTGGTCCCTGCTTGTACTGCACAAGTGGTCTGAAGCATGACCGGCTGCTCGTTCAGGCTGATTGTTTTGGAGAGGACGCCACAAGTCAGGGACGGACCACATCTCCGACCCAGGCCCCCGTATCCCACTACAACCACAGACTCACCTGCAGGCAGAGAAGATGAACTCATAACTGTTTTATAGTGAACAAAGATCTCCTCTGGAAGCGAAGTGTAACTCGTTACCACGAAACAAGTCACAAATCTTACCCGGATTGTAACTCTGAGCCATTTTTGGGACCACAGCCCCTGTGGCAGGGTCTCTCATCTGCACCAGAGCCAGATCATAAGGTGAAGAGGCTTTAGTGGAAAACAGCACATCACCTATAACATCATGGACTCTGAAAAAGAAATCAATATAATTATCAGCTAACATTAGTTGTTTGTGCTAAATCAGAAACATTATAGCTTGCTGAAAGATCCTAAATCCTTACAGCTGATTTTGAAAAAACCCTTGAAGAACCACAAACTAAATGCAACTCAGTGCTCAAATTAAACTGTCGCAGTAGGAGAAACACGATGATAGCTGTATTCTATTCAGGGACACAGAGCCATCGTTACTGTTATGGGTCCCATCTGGGCTTTTCCTGCTGTAGACAAAAAGGTTTGCTGTAAGAACTGTATTAAAATGCTTTTGGATACATTTCCACCATTGAATCCTTTCCTGTACAGAGAACAGCGTGAATGGGAAAATATATATATATATATATATATATATATAATGTTTGAATGGTCATATGTTATTCATCTTTGCATGTTTTGACTGTAAACAAACAAAGGGAGATGGATCTTTTAATTGCAGTTTGATTCGTAAAAAAAACATCTTTGGACAGGGTCGTGCCTGAAAATAATAGCGGGTAGGTTGAGAATAAGCTTTAGGTGGGGGATTTAACACTAGACATAAAGAAACATACATTGCTGGAACATAAAATCCTTTGAAAGGCCTTGTTGTAATGTGGCATATTATAGATTACATAGGACCCTGGGGGCCTAGATATCTCCCCCCCTTGATGTGCTGTCACCTTTCCCTGTTATGGAACTTCAGGGTGACCTTTGACCTCCCGTTGACAACATGGCGGCAGGTCACAACCAGCTGAGGGGCGACAACGACCCCCGAGCCCCAGACCTGTCCACTCTCCACAAAGCACACAGTGGGGCATTTAACAGCTTTCGACTCATGGGCGGCATATGACATTATCACGCCTTCCTCTCCTGGATGGAGCCAAACATCTCTGAGCGGATCTTGAACTGTCATGCAGCGGATGATGTTCCTGAAGATCAGGTGGACGGAGCAGACCAGAGTGAGGCCGATCCACTCGTTCGCCTTCCAACCAAATGGAGACACAATCAGTCCAAGGAGACGCACATTGTCTTTGCCTTTCACCGCAAACAACCCTCCACCCTCTGTGCCTGGCAAGCACCGGGCATCTGTGAGGATGATGGCGTTGTCCTCTCCGGCCAGGTTGCTGATGATTCCTCTACTGAGGGTGCTGATGAAGAGATCCACGCAGAGGGAGCCAAAGGGTGAGCCACATGCAACAACAGGGCATCCTTTATGGAGGGATGAGCTGCTCTGCCAGGGGATAGCCCCTGCATTTGGGCTGCATTCTGCCACATCACTTGCCTTTAGCACAGCGAACCAGCTGAGGAAGTGAGCATCTCTTATCAGCCCCTCATCCTCTTCATCATCACAATGGAAACGCCACTGGTCAGCATCTTGGAAAACTGCCTGGAAAGCCTTATTGAACTCCAGGCAGTTCACCAGCATCAGCAACTCTGCAGCAACTTCCCGTTGAAGTGTTGCTTTGCTCCTGGGGGGTGAGGAGGACGCTTCTCCCTGTGCACAATGGCTGGAGTCCAGATCTCGCTCAGTGGAAAAGCTGACGCGGATTTTCAGATTTTCACTGAAGCTGTGCGGTGGCAGGAACCTGTGGTCCGCGGAGAGGGGCTCTTTGTCGGTGGCAAAACGGGAAAACGGTACGCCGGTGCATATTATTAATCCAGTTTGAGGATGGACGATAACTCCGCTGCAGCTCACATGTTTCTTTGCTGAAAATGCCTCAAACAGATTGACAACACAGCAACACTTCTCTATGTCCTTTAGCTCCATGCTGTTAGCAGGTGAACTTTAACCATAGGCTATTGTCGATAACGTGGTTTAGCAACTTTCAGACAGGGAAAACCCGTAGAAATGCAGGACAGACATCAGTGGTAAGACAATAAAACAAACATCCATACTGACAGGGATAATATCAACCTGACACCGAGTTGTAACTACTAATTCGGGGAATTCTGTCCTCTAGCTTCCTGGTTGAGTATCATTGGTCAACCACCAAAACAACCCCTGACGATTACTTTGATTGGTCAGAATGTGAATACAAACAGCTCTAAGCCAATCGGAAACAAGAGGGCGGGAACATAGTTGGTCTTTCGACTACACATATCCCACACGTTCTTGATACTGTCAATTCAACTTTCACATTTTTTTGGAATAATCTCGAAAGGTTTATATCTAAAAGGAAAAGTATGGAAGCCTTAATCCCATTTTTATTCACTGTCATTTGTAAAAAAAACAGTCGGTTCAATGGCTCGTGTACTTAATGAATAAATACTACAGTTAACAGTTGTTTATTCAGTTTTTATGTTACGATAGCTCTGTGTACTGCAGCACCCCAGTATATTTTCAAAAGTACTTATTATGTACGGATGGGCTGTTCAGCTGATGGAAATTATCCTACAAAAAGGACAGATTAGACGTTTATTTAAAATTATTAAATGTGTTAAACGTTTAATTGTGTTTAACAGTACATTGTATTGCATTTTAATCATCTTATCTTAAAACCAGTTAGAACTAGAAAATGATAAAGTTATAATAGTATTGTTTGGTTTGAGGTTGAATCACACAATTTACTATACTTTTAAAAATGAGACAGACTTAAAGGATTGTCAGAAATATTTATTATGCTCAAACTTCACACATTGAATAGCAATAAGACCTATCTTTTGTACCAGATACATTGCTTCAGTGCTTAATGTAACATAAGGAAAGCCAATGTTTGTATTGCAAAATATAAATAAGAGCTTATATACAAAATAATGTATAGTATTGCACTAAGTCCTTTCATGCTCTATTTTTAATCACAGCCCAAGTACTCTCATAGTATCACTGCATGTTGTGAACAGCTACTTATCACAAAGTACTCAAGTTGTTACAAAGCAACTAACTCTTCATGAGACAGGTAGTTTGTCATCCAAGTATGAGTTTGTTACATCACCTGGCTGTGCTGATGCAGTTAATATATACTGCAATTATTTAACAATATTCTGAACCATTGAAGATAAAGCTCCTCACAGCAAAATGTCAGTTAATGCACTTATGGTCACATATATGGGCCTGTAGTGGTAAACCCTGTAATGGTTGAAAAAACCTACTATCATTAGAACTGTCTGTGTCCTTGGAGGTAGCAAGCTTCACTATTAACACGTTCCTTATTAGGAAATATGGCACCAAATCTCTGCAGCACTTTCCAGAAGCAATATTACATTCTTGGACAAAACCTAGAGTACTTCCCATTATTTTTGAAAAAAATCAGCTAAATATAAAGATATAATAATAATATGAATCGTCAACCAAGGAAGAGTAACTCCCAGTACAAAATGTTAACCAGATTGACCTTCACTGTAAGTCTACACTAGTCGCTAAAAATAAACCAGGGTCAGAAACTGGTTCACAGCGATGACATGTTCTATATGGCAGACACATTCTTAAGAGTACCACACCATGAAGATCACTCTCCACACTCAATCTGAACAACACAGACTGATTATTCCTAACTTAATCTTTGACTAGCTGTGGTATGGTTGATATGACATACAGATTTCTTCAAACTCATAAAGAATACATGGTACACAAAACACTACTTGAAACACATTTCCTACAGGCACAAAAAAAGTCCTAAATAAAATATATTTATCAAAATATCGCTCTACGGCAGGTAGTGTTGTGTAAAACATGTCTGTGTGCACAGGTAGCATGGTAAACAAGGTTATTTAAAGAACGCACATCAGTCAATATACTGGGAGAGCCAGCGGAAACCGTCTCCATATCCTTGTCTCTTCAGCACACTACACATGAAAACTTCCATTGGCCTCAAATTCCCCTCCTTCAGTGACACTTTGCCCTGAAAAGAAACAAAAAACACAGATTATAATTCACAACCCAAAAAAGGGCAATAACCTTTCCTATGGACAATTTTAAACCTGTACATGTCTGCATGCTGTAGTGGGATATTTGTAGGGCTGCGGTCTGACTCAATGACATTAATCATTCCTCACTTTTGCATCCTACTTCCTTTCTGTCTCTGTTCTTGTTTCCTCTGCCGAGAGACAGCAGGTGGTTAACCCAATAAACACTAATGATGAAAAATGTGCATGAGCCAGTACTATGCCAACTGCGTCGTAAAAACACTCTCAGAAACACAGCGTTTTCCACTATCTAAGAGCAACAGTGAGTGCATATACAATTTTCTCAGGAGCTGAAAGGAATGTAGGTCTAGCCTTGAGTGATTTGTGAAGCTACAGGACACATATGCTACTTATTCAAGTCGTAAAGCAATAACAGATAAAATAAAATACAAATTCTACTATTTTCAGTAGTGTACAAATACAAAATAAACTTGACTGACATTATCATTCTTTTAAATAATTTAATTCTCATCATGTTCATCACCTTTCCAGTTGTTTGTCCATGAAGACCGAACATTCCTCTGAGTCCGTCCTCACTGATGGCCTCTGGACGGTCGATCTTATTCCCCAGGATGAGGACCGGGACGTTTGAGATGGTTTCATCTGTCAACAGGGCCTGCAGACAGAAAGAGTGAAATATTATAAAAGAGGTCATTACAAAAAAACATTGTTGTGAACACAAATGAAATCATCACAAGTAACTTACATCCAGTTCAACTTTGGCCTCCGTTAGTCGCTCATGATCAGCACAGTCCACCATGTAGACTATGCCGTTTATGGCTGGGAGGTAGTTCTTCCAGATCCTTCGTGCTGTGAGGGAAACACAAAATCAGCGTTTATGTAACAGACATCTGTCAGTGTGAGTTTCGACCTGTTCCTACCTTGTGTATGACCACCGAGGTCAAACGTTGTGAAGGTCATTCCAGCTATGGTCAGCTCCTCAGATGCTGAGGACAGAGGGGAAGCACTGACCTTAGACAAGTGTTGAAGCAAGTAACACAAGGCCAATTGCTGAGCTGACAACATGTGAAATGTGTGAATGTACTTGGATGCAGTGTGGGCACGTGCTGTCCCAGCCTGTCGTCCCTGAGCATGTGCAGGAGTGTTGTTTTTCCAGCATTGTCAAGTCCAAGGAACACTAGCTTGCCGCTCTTCTTGTACAACCCTGAGGACAAGAAGAAAACAAACAATAAGTAATATAAAATGACTAATAACGGTGTATGATGATGAGCAGGAGGAGAGCACAGGAAGGTCCCACAGTCATAACAAACACCAGGGGGGGGGGGTTTGACCCAGGGTACGATGAAGTTATAATTAATTGTGTTATTTTCCTTTATGCACACTGTTTTTGAGAAATATAGATAACACAAATAAATGATGTGCACAGTTGTTAGTGTTTGGGCAGGAATTGGTGAATATATTTACAGGAAACACACTACTTTATTAATAGATTATTATGTATTTCGCCCCAAAGCTTGGTTGATTTCTACTGACAAAGTGACTGACATTCATTCAGACTGGCTAAAAACTACTGCCCGTTTTCTGTCCAACATTACTTTACCTAATAGTTGCAAGACACTGCTGAAGCTCTTGTAGATCCAGTCAAATATGAAAGACATTTCTCTGGACTGCCTGTAATATAGATCATACAAACAAAATGATTTGTTATGGCACATTAAAGAACAACACAGCACAGCAATACGTTCATGTTTGAGTTGCTTTTAAGGTGTCATAATTCACAGGTAAATGAAAACCCATATAACAGCACAAAGAAAGAAAATGTTTGCAAATAAATGTACAATCACTCAAGTAATGTACAGTTGCGAAACAACTGAATCCAGCACAGAAGCTTATTGTTAATCAATATTCCTGACCTGGATTACCTTGCTGGTATGTGTAATCACTTTCTAATCACACAAGCTTTAAATCATAAATGGAAAGGGGGGGGGCAAACTAAAACACACTCTTTAGAGGATTTTTGATGCTGGTTTGTTCTGAGAACTGTTCAACTAAGTCACACTGATCTTCCTCTGACTATTTTTATGACAAGTTGTGGCAAGGACACTTGATCTATGCAGGCTCCCCCTGCACACTCAAACACACCTGTCACTCTACGTGATACTTGATGTGCTTGTTGCTGTGAATAGTGAGGCCTGCAGTGACTAGGGCTTTGGGAAATTACCCAACTGTTAATTACTTTATCATACAATCATGTTTCAGACAATTGTAAACAACAAACTCCATTCATAAAATGTGGCGTTTAATTCTTAAGTCTGTGGATTTAACACTGGGACACAACAGGGACTTTGTGTTGCGTTAACCCTTAAAAATGTCCGTAGTCATGACAGAAATCGCAGCGGTTTTCGCACGCAAATCTCAAATCGGTAATCCTTAAAAAATATACATAAATAAAAACATGACAGGAGAGTAAACTAATGACGGAGCTCATCAAAAATACTTGTTCCAGTGATTTTACAATGATCGACACGGTTCGGCTTATCACGTGTAGCTTGTAGTAACGACATCAGCTGTCACAGTAAACAATGATACATTTAAAAAACAACAACGCGCAGTGAACCAAAATGACTAAACTAAACCTTTAAAATGTGAGAAAAGTGGTTCAACAAGCGGAACAATACACCTAAAACTAAGTGGGAAAAGGTAACTAAGTAAACTTGTTGTTAAATGTGTGATTTACCTGGATCTGCCAAATTTACAAGCTGCACGTCCGCTGGTTTTTTGTCCAAGCCTGTCCCGTCGACTGACATGTAGCAGAGTTTGACAGTTTACCGGAAATACGTCACAGGGAGGGCGGTAGCAGCCCACATGCCAGAGATGTTTTTCTTAAACAAAAATACTGCTCTTCTCACTCTTCTAATATAGGAGTTATACTTCAGTAACTTTGGAAGGGGTTATATTTAATAATACAACAATATTAACAATGTTCTATTTGTAAATGGTTTTGACCCAAATACCAATTTCACTGTATATTTTAAGATCATGTTGAGCAGGTTTTACTCACACATTTCTTGAAGAATTCCATATATGCACTACTACAAAAAATTCTCAATTTCTTTAAATTATTTGTCCTTTTGTCTGGGTTTATAGTCTTATTGGTCCATATAAACTCTGATTATACCTACATTTTTGAACATTTACAACCAATGTTATAGGAGAAGATTTGAACACCTGAGAGTGCACACATATCTAAATAATATATCTAAAGTAATGACCAAACACACATCACAAATATTCATGTGAGAATAATAAGTATACTAATTATTAAATTGCAAAAGAAAAGTAGTGTGGAGTACTGAACACTAGGTGGCAGCATTATAAAAATGAAAACGTCAGTCAAAATCAGTTTTTAATACAAAGTAAAGCAAATTTGAACTTCCTAAATTAGAAACTAAAATGCTCTTCTCCTAATCTAGAATAAATGACGTTGCATAGAAGTGGCATGCAGAAAGATATCACGCTTTGATGATAATTTAAAGAGAAGCTTTATTAAAGCAGTTCAGAGTCTCATACATGATGGCACAAGTATCTAAAGGCACAGCACCTTTACGTTGTTAATGACAACTTGTGTCAAAAGAGATTTAAATATGTGAAATTTGTTGGTCAAGAAATTTGTACTTTTTTTTTACTTTCTCTACAGTATCTAACCACTATCTCTCAATCTAAACAGAAACAGCCCAAACCAAAACATCCACGTCCCGTTATTCCATTGGCTCCCATTGGTAAGATCAAGTATTTATACGAGGAGCCTTTCACTCTACTCGAATCGAAACCACTCCCGGTTTACTTCCTCTGGAAGTAGAACCATTTATCCACTGCAAATGAAAAAAAAAAAAAAAATCACAGTCAATCTCACATCAGATGAAAAGATTCAGCAGGAATCTAACAATCAAGTCATTATATAAATATTTTCTATTTTTAAAATCTACCTGATGAGGGGATAGTTTCTTCTTTTGCAAGAGAACTTGTCTGAAAACAGAATGAAACATCAGTTATAAAATCAAGAAGCTAAAAGGCCTTCAGTTGACAGAGGTCATGTTGCAAAAAACTTACCCCAGCAACCAAAGCTTTAGCCTCGTCCGCTGAACAGAAGTAAGAGCTGCCGCTGGGCGAGACACACATGTTTTTGCTGTATTGCAAGACACAGACATTCATAGTTTACAATCAATAAATCATAACATTTTAGTTTACATTTTCTATTGTATTTTTTTAGCTGGGGTCAAAGCAGTAGGAACCGTGTTTACCAGTTCAGTTCACCAGCATCGGTCTTTTGGGAAATGAGGTCTTTCCAGAAGTTGTGAGTGTCCTTGATTATTTTAATGGCAAAGTCCTGAAACACAAAAAACAGCACGCGATAAATTGAAAAGTAAGGAATTAGATTAACAATAACCTTCACACAATAACAATCTGTAAATCATTTAATTTAAAGTCTAGTGTGCCAACTGCAGTTCCTTGAAAGTCTAACCTTCCAAAGCGGAGCATTTTTGCAAGACAGAAACAACTCTGACAGGGAAGAAAAATAATTTGTGGGAGTAAAAATAAGAGTGTGTTAGACCTTGTCCTTAAACTCGCCATTGAACGCAAACTCGTTCTCTGGTTTCCCATCGGGCACTTTGTACATCCTGAACCAGTCGACGGTGGACTCCAGGTAGCCGGGTTTCAGCCGCCGAACATCACTGATGTCTAAACAGAGATTGGGACAACAAAACAAGTTCAGTATGACTGACGCAGCACTGCTCGGAAGCTCAGACAAAGGGAAAAATAACAGACGTGCTTACTGTTAAAGTCCTTGGCTTCAGGGTCCTCCACGTTGATTACAATCACTTTCCAATCAGTCTCGCCCTCATCGATCATGGCCAGGATCCCGAGCGCCTTCACTTTGATCACCTCCCCGCGGGAACACACCTAGAGACAACGTTTGCAGTTTATTTTCTGTTATCATCAGCAGTATTATCCTTTTTCAAATCTATATCAACCTTGACAAAAGGGATGATAAACATTTAAGTCTTGTACCTTGGTGCCGATCTCACAGACATCGATGGGGTCGTTGTCACCGACGCAGCCAGTGTCTTCATCTTTGTGTGAGGGATCTTCCCATGTCTGCAACCACCACAGAACAAAGCTGAGTTCAACATTGGCACGTTTTAAACACTCGGCAGCTTTGATCTTACATCATCAGTTTCAAGACACGTACCTGAGGAATGGCTCCATAGTTCCATATGTAGCCCTTGTGTGGGAACACATTGGCAACGTATCTGACGTTACCCTTCTTCACATCTTGCTTCACAGGGTTCAAGGGTTCTTTTGTAGCAATCTGAAAATGAATTGTTATTTTGAAAGAAGTGATAAGCGTTAAAATCACAAAAAGTTAATTTCATCATGTTTAAGTGCATTTTGTAAATTCCTATTGCAACAGAGAAACTTCACATGTGAACCCAGTTGCAATAAAATACTATTGATGACTGGAAATCACATTAAATATTCACATTATTTCAATAATAACAATGCCAGAAATGTAAATAAACTCTTATTCTTCAGAAAAAAGATTACACAAATGTATAGGGATCAAAAAACAAAGCTGCAAAAGTATGTAAGACTCATACCTCCATCTTTGCATTAGTCCACCTGGGTACTTCAACAACCATGTTGAAGATGTTCTGTAAGAGACACAAAGTCATCATTATATATATGTTAAACTATTCTGAAATGGTTTAGCACATTACTGGCTGCTTGGGCCATAACCTTTCCATTAAAATGATTTGTCGTTTCATAAAGATAAGATAAACCATCATCTACAGTTGTTACAAAAGGCCAGGGCCTCCCTTAATGACCTTGTTATTCAGGAGAGCATTAATTAAACCAGTTCATTGTCCACACAAATACATGTCCGTGGCAGTTCTACAGTTTCAGTAGTTGATAAATGGTAATACATATATTATTCATATATTAACTGGGGTAAAAGTGATTGATTGAGCCTCACCTGACTCTCATCTGCATACATTGGTATGTCATGGAATGGTGAGATGTACTTTCCCTCAGCATTTTCTGTAAAACAGTTTGATTAAAACACATCCTCATCATCATCATCATCATCATCATCATCATCATCATCATAGTGTCCAGTGGATTGCAAAGACAGTACATAGCTTTTCACTAATGCTTACTTCATGGTTGTAGATGTGCCATTGAGTTGCTTGTTTGCTAAAGGTTGATGATTTTGTGTCTGTATATCATGACCTCTTTGACCATTAATGGTTCAATGACATCTCGGACAGCAAGTGAACGCAATAGAGCAGGCTGTGCCAGATCAGCTGTTTGAAACATTGAATTGCATCCTGCCAGGCCTAAGGCTTTCACTATTACTTAACCAAAGTTAGCGGAGTACACAGGCTTATTTTACTCACTGTGAGATTAACATGTTCTGCATTAAAATGCCTTAAACTCTTGCATTTTGATGATGAAGATAGTGACTTGGATTTATTCTGACAGCCCCAAAATTGACCTGGGTTTGTCTATAAAAACTATGACTATGACATAGCAATATAACAATTATAAACAAGGATGATAAATAATTGGTCTGTGAAACTTACTGAAAAAGAGCATTGAGTTCAACAGGTTAAATATTTACCCCCAACTTTGCCTTATCAATTACAGTTGTATTATTACATTACAATCAGAGAGGGCGTTGCCTCACATACTGCAAGCCTTTATGATGTTGTGCTGGGTGACGTGTTTATGACCCTTGCACGATTTTCCAATATAACCAACTTCCTTCTAGTAATTTCACTGAAGAATACAACGTCAACTGTGTGACCTACTGAGACGTTATGTCAGAAAACAAGTCATCTACCGGCGAAACCGGGGACAACTGGCTACCGCGACTTGTAAAGGCTCAAACCGAGAAATGATGACTGTTCAAACAAGTTAAGATTTGCTTGTAATCCTCCAGAGTAAGACAAATGTCAACACTAAAACATAAGGACTAAACAAACCAGCAACAATGAATGAATAAGTGACACGTGGAGAATGTAGCCAGCTAGAAGGGTTTGTAAAAAGACATAAAAGTAGCAAACAATGACACAACTCTGTCTTTTAAAGTGAGTTTGTACTTACTGAAGAACAAACGGTAGTTCAGGGAGTGCAGGTTCCCCCTCTCTTCCAGTGTGTAGCTCATGTTTAGTACAGGTTAGTGTTGCTGTCTGGCTCTGGGATGTAGGATGGCGGCGGAAGGAAGCGTCTGCGCTTTAGGTAGTGTAGAGAGGGAGGGCACCGCGCATGCGCAGTCTGCATAGGATGCCTCCAGAGGCTATCGGACATTTCTAACTCGACACATGAAAATAGAAAAAACTTATGCTTGACCAGGCCTGGTTCTATGGGGGTGCATAAGGGTGCATTGCACCCTCAGTTGAGTCGTTATGCACCCTCATTGGAAAAATTAAAGGCGAAAAAAATTACATAATAACAATATGTGAACAAATATGTGAACATAACCAATAACCTACCATAGCCAATAACAAATACATGTAACTTATTTTATTTTTGTGGTTCATTCATATCTTATTTTACCAGTTAACATTTATTTATTTATGCATTTGTTTTAATTTGTCCAGTTTTAAACGATATTTTTGGTTTACTGTCCTATAGTATGCATTGAAATGATTTCAAACCTGTTTATATTTATCCCAATAATCATAAAGGAGTGCCTTGGAAATATTTGTTTACATAAATTGTGATCGAACCGTTTGAGACCCACTGAGATAACTTCTTAGACTAAAGTGAACTATCAAAACACTCAGAGTCCTTTACCTCACTGAGCCTCTCAGTCTGACAGGAGAGAGCTCTCCCTCCACATTATTGTAGAAACAGCTTATTTTATCCGTTAGCGCAGCAGCTGTAAGCTCTGTAAGCTGCGGGCGCCTGATAAACCAACGTCCCCCACTTCCATCGCCCATCGTAAGGGACTGGGAAGGCATGAATCAAGCAAAGAGCACATAGATCCATAGATCTCTTAATGTTGCTCTCAAAGTGCACCAGATTGATGCTTTTAACTTGGTGTTAGGTCCACTCCCCACTTATAAAAATATCACTTTACCACTGCACCCTCTCTAATCTCAGATGCACCCTGAGTCATTTTGTTCTGGAACTGGGCCTGTCCAAAACTATAAGTGGAAGTTTGAATTGAGAATCAAGCAGAACTGAATAAGGCTTATAAGGATGAATGGAACAATCATTGTTGTCAATGTCACACACTACACAATGTCATCTTGTATAGTAGTTATCAAAGTATTATCTAAATATAGTTTATTTTTGCAGTATTGCAATAGTCTGTATTTGTTGAACTATATTTGCCTGTCTTTATATGTTAAATACTGAAGATGTTAATAATTACAACATAGTGTATGTCTTGAGTCAATAATAATTGTTTTTATGCTACCATTTATTTCATTATTACAAGCTGCCGAGGGTGGCTATTATCTTGCATGAAATCAGATCAGAGACACTTTAAAGATTAAAAAAAGTTGGGAAAAAACAAGTAATAGATCCGTCCTGGTACTCAAAGACTCAACAAACATGGTTTGAAAAAGTTTTCGGACAATGGTGAGAACTGCCATTAGCTTCCCAAAGCTTGTATTGTCCAACCAGTCCAAACCTCAATATTATAAATACACCTATATGTATATACATTTACGTATGTATTTACTTGAACTGTTTGCTGCAGTCGGCTAGCTAACCATTTGAATTTTTAGTAAAACATGAGAAAAATATTCATGCCTTAACATTTTTATTAGGATTTAAGAATAAACCAATTATATATCGATAAAGTTGTATGTGTGGTGGGAAGATTGAGTTAAAGTAGGGAAAAATGACAATCTGACAGGTCACAAAAATCAGCGTAATACTTTTAAATGTAGCCTACTGTATTTTCTATAAGCCTGGAGATATTCAGAGGTGGAAAGTAACTAAGTACTCAAGTACAATTAAGTATCATTTTGAGGGACTTGTACTTTGCTTGAGCATTTCCATGTTATGCTACAAATACTTCTACTCCATTACCTTTAAAAGGGAACTAATGTTTGTACTCCACTACATTTATTTAACAGCTTTGGCTACTTTAAACGGATGATTATTTGCTGATAATACTTTTGTACTTTTACTGAAGTAAGACTAAAATGCAGGATTTTTACTTAACTGAGTATTTATACACTGCAGGAATGCTACTTTTAAAGGATCTGAGTACCAAAACTGCAGATATTGTAAAAACAAATGTTTCTCTGAGTGTAGAAAGTAGGCAGGCACCATGCTGATGCTGACTAAACATCCGCCCGCTGCCTGTCGTCCTTCCTGCCTTTGCTGAGGGAGGGGACGGTGCTGACGGCTGGGAGGACGAGAGGAGAGACAAGAAAGCTTTGGGGAGATATTAGAGTGGGAAACGGCCCAGGTTTCCACCGTCCGTCGGGAAATAAACACCCCTATTTTCTGAAACGGCTTGATTTGTCATCAAATCGGAACTGAAGATGTCGACCAGTCGTCAGTTTAGCGAGAGCAGGGCCATCCCGACCAGGACGGTGTTGATCAACGACACAACGCAGCTACCTCATGACTATTGTACCACCCCTGGAGGCACTTTATTCTCTACCACTCCCGGAGGTAAGGGGATATCCCGACTACGCATAGTTTTTATTCAGAAAATGGAGGATAATTGTCATTTTGTGGTGCTTGTACTCTCACAAAACCTTTCACTGCTCATGTAACAGTGGCCTATAGGCTGCTGTGTCATCCCGATCAAAACAAAAACAAAGCTAAGCCCCGCCCCCTTGCTCTCTCCCGGCTGTGTGATTGGCTGATTTGCAGCGCAGAGATTCTGATGATGGCATTGTGCAGTAATATTTAAAAAAGGTGGACATTTTTTCTTTGCCACCTATGATTATGAATAACACGACTGTGATCATCTACAGCTTAAGGCATTTACTGTGCGTCAGCTATGCATAGCTGGATTTATATTTGCCTTCGAGTTCATAGGAGGCCTTTCAGATAAGGATGTGCAATACATCCACCAAGGATGCTGTACTGTACGTATCTAAACAGAATCAATCTGCATAGCAATGTAATATAGACTTTCTGACAAAGGTTTTAGCTTTTTATTTCTTAGTGAAAATGATATCACATTCCATGGTGACTTCTTCAGACGTCTTATTTTATTCCAACAACAATCTAAAGCCCAAAGTATACCTGCATGGTTTACAATAATATAAAATAGAAAAGCAGAAAATCTTACATTACCAAAGCTTGAGCCAACATGTTTTAGTTGGCATTTAGCTTGAAAAGGACTAAAACTAAGAATCAATCGTAGTAATATTTGCTTGTATATTTGATGTCAATCAGCTTATTGACTGACCATTTCATATATAAACCACCATCATATTTGAGAGTGTTATGGAATTATTGTTTAAAACGGTGGTTTAAAAACTAGGGGGCAAATAGACCACTGAAGGGTTCTCATGGCCAGAGAAAAACATATTAAGTCAAACTAAACGGCCTTTGGTCACAGTACATCTTGACCTGTCAAACACATTCTGCAGATCAAATTAATCACTGCATTGCATGCAATTATTGCTGGAACTGTGCCACCGATATCGTTATTAGTTCCACCTGTGCAGCTCTGCCGTGACACGTTAAAGTCTGTACTCTGAAAAAGGTCAGTGACTCTGATTAAATGTGAGCGATAAATAATGTTATGAAAGCAAGGCTATCAAGTTCGATGTTAAGTCTATCTTCCTCCATGTCTTGCTTTTTATAGTTCCCATTTAGTTGCATTTCCTTTCATTTATTCACAAGGGCAATAGATATTAATTAAAATGTCTGTAAATGTGCCAGTATTTAGTCAGCTGGTTACCTCAGTGAGATATTATATACCAGTTAAGGTGATTATATTTACAGAAGACAGCAATACAATATAAAGACAGCAACACAATGCTTTCTCAAGTGACTGAAGAAGACATATAGATCAACAGGAAGCAGCAAAACACAGCCAAGCGGAACTCTTTATATATTTTTTAACACATCAAAACATGCAGAGTACCCTTAAGCAAAAGGACTTAAATAAAATACAACCATCAGGATGGAGATGTAAATAAAAAATGTTAAAAGATGTAGTTACATCTTATTAAAATGTATATTTTATTTTAAGATGTTGGTGCCTTTTGACAGGGTTTTAATCTGGCTCATCTTGATGATGACAAGCCCTTTGACTCACGGCTCATTTGATAGCACCGGCATGAGATGCTTCCCAGGATAGAGCACGATAACTGTAACTTAATACATGTTGTGTTTCAGGAACCCGGATCATCTATGACCGTAAGTTCCTACTGGACAGACGTAACTCTCCCATTGCCCAGACTCCCCCGGCTCACCTGCCTGTCATTCCTGGAGTGACCAGCCCAAATGTCCTGAGAGAGAACAAGAAGAACGAAGCCAACAACCACATCAAAAACAAACATGATGGCAAGCCCATAACCGGTAAGAGTTACAATACTGTCTGAGTAACCATCTTTTTTCTCAAACATTTAACCAACTCTGTTGTTAAGCTGTAATTATTCCACTTAATACCCATTATGATATTAAAGAAGCACAACCTGTTTCAACATACCTTTCTCAATAAACGTGTTGTTTCTTCTTTTCAAGGTGATGATGCTCAGTTTGAAATGGACATCTAACAGACTGGAACTCCACCAGCAAAAGAATATGACCTGGCATCACCCGTGTCAGTGGCTTGGCTTGTAGAAACCAATGTTGTGAGCCCTCATGGCATCTTCTTTAGCTCTCTGTCTCGCTGCTGGATGTAATGTGTGTAAACCATGGGAAATCAGTGTATCATACAAACCGGTACAGTGTCGCCAACTCTGGAAACTACGTTCATTTGTATAGATTTCCATTGATACCAGTCACTGTAAAAAAAAACACACATTGAAGGAGCGGGCCTCAAAATGGTGTACCCAAACACATTGTCCAATCCGCAGATTTTAGCACTCATCTTCCAGCTTTCTGTGAGTTATGATCTCTAACAGAGCACACTGTAAAGCGGACAAAATTCCAAGATAATTTGGTGGAGGAAGTGGTAATTTTAGTACTAGCCTTAGAATTATTCAAAAGCTTTGATATTCATCACATATTTTGGTTTTGAAGACGCATGTTATTTAAGTGATTTTAGTTTGTGTTTGCTATTTGGTTCTACTTCAAAGCTCCATAATATATTCTCAATTGTTTGGTCTGGTAAATCTCCTGCGATAGTATGCAAAGGGACGCTGTCTTGTTTTTATTTTGCAATTTGATGAAGATTTCATGCCATTCCAAGACTCTAGTTCCCATTAACACCACAAGCCCATGTGAGTGAATTTTAGGCTGTTTTTAAATGTTTTGTAATCATCAAATTATTGTATTTCTCACTATGATGTAAAATTATTTATAATACTGAAAAACAAGCATTTTTATTAACAATTCATTTAAAAGTCAATGTCAAGCCTTTCAATTCATCACTATGACGATCTGGCTTTACAGTTTCTCTCCTGCTGATAAAAGTGAATACCTTTTCTCCAGATTTGATGTGACTTTGACCTGGTTAGGTTTGTAGACAAGATCTTTGTGTTGATATTAGGTAAATCTAAGAAAGGGAGGAATACTTGGCAATATCTGTCAGTCTTCTGTTTCCACACAAGATACACATTTCAATTAATGTGATAATGGTTAATATCCCAGTGGTAATTTTTAAGTAAAATACAACAAGATTTTTGAAAAACTTTAAATAATCCACATATTTTATATGCATTTTATTTTTGAATACAGTTTCTTAGTATTGAGGTATTTGTTTGGGTATCCGCACTGTCAAGCCTTTGGATTTGTAAAAAGTGTCAGAGAACCAGAAGACATTGTTTGCGTCAGGCTTGATAGATGTTGTCCCATAATCTACAAATCTGACTCCAGTGTCCTTAAATCATCCACATTACCATATTATTTTAATGTCTGTCCATGCCTTACTTTACACCAAATGCAGTAACTAAAACTAGGTTCCTAGTCATCAATTTGTACTTTCCAACAGATGTTTATTTTTTCACTGTAACATTGAACAGGAAACATTGTACTTGGCACTTAAGACGAAAAAAAAAGTCTTTTTATGGATTTTGATTTTATTATGTTTTTTTCTTCCTAAAGCAGCTGTGAAGTTTGAAAGTGTGATGGTGCCATTTTGGGGTTTTGAGCTCCAGGTGGCAAAGTGGCTAAAATAATGCCACTTGCTGTTTGAGTCCCAATAGTTTATTTATTTTTTCTTTTGCACCACAATCAGTTTGCTAATTGTACCCTTTCCAAGCAGCAACTCCTAACTTTATCATCATGAAGTTCCCCTTTTATTTTCAAATGTATTCCCACCACAAGTTTGTTTCTCTGTATGAGTGGAACCACCGAATGGCTTAAATTATGTCTATCAAGGATTTTCTTTTTTCTAGGCATTTTAGTTCATTCGGGTTATTTCTGGTGATAAACACATTGAGGAGTTGCTTGAAAACCATTTTGCATTGCACATTTTTGCTTTCTATTACGGCATCATAATTCCTATTGCAGATTTATTTCAAATCCGTTTGGTTTCACAATGAGGGCTTAACATTGTGTGTTGAAAGAGATTTGAAACAAACTTACTGTAACTTTCTGTTCTGAATTTAAGTAACTTTATTTTAAATGAAACTCCAATGCCAGTGGACACTTTTGCTGAAAGATCAATAAAGTTCCGTAAGAAAGAAGTTAAGATGTTGTGTTTTTAATTGTAATCTGCTTTTTTGAATGTAACAAAAATATATCACAGATTCATGCTATGAGCGGAGCCTTATTCTCATCTGAAATGTCACCTCAAAAGTACTTAACTATAAATAAAATGTCTTTGCAAACGTCTTATTGCATCAATTAATTTTCCAAATCATAAGACTATATTTGTTCAATTGTATACACACCCAAGTTCGATTTCCTTCTGGGCAAAGTATTACTCTATACATGGTCATACCTACATGTCCCTCTTATAATAGTCTGTTAATAAAAACGGATTATTGACTGGGTAATAATAAATAGACGTTTGCTTGTCTGACGTCTAGTGGATTAAAGAGGAACCGCATATGGTGTTTTCCACCTAAATGTCAGTTTACCCCAAGTTTGCCCCTATTTCATAGTCTCTACGGTTTACCTTCATTAGATTTTAAATTTTCCAATTTGCCTGTCACATGGCCCATTCTGTTCTTTAAAGTGTGTGTGTTAATATCGATTTTTCAGTATGAACGCTGATATGAAAATATGTTGTTTGCTTTTGTGGCGACGAAAGAAGAAATGTCTAATGTTTATAAATTCATTGTAACATATTTGAAAAACGATTGTATTTCATCAAATAACTAACGTTAACTAAGAAAAATTAAATTAATTTCGCGAGTTTTTTATTTGTGTTTACGCTTTTACATCAGGCAACACAACTGCGTGCCCGCTCCATTTTTCTACAGGCATTTATTCGGCCGCCTGCTGGTCCTTCCTCCTTTTCTACGTCCCTGAGCGAGTCCGGCGTCAAGATGGTGAGTCTTGCGATAAAATATAAAGTAAAATCCGTTGATCATCGAGGCCATCCTTCTATCTGCACACTTATCATGACCATAATGTGATCGTTTAAGTGTTAGCTACAGTATAATGTCAATATGTATGTGATATAAAAGTATCTAAGCATAAAATCAGCCACCATCCAAATGCTAACCTAACTGATGCCTGCCCGGACGTTGTACACTCTGTATATACCTCCTTTGGGATAGCCTATTCAGTTTCTACCTTGCTTTTACTAAGCAATATATGTCTTTAACATACTCTGTCACTCAAAGAAACATTTAAGTATTTGGGCTTTGTTTAGAAGTCTATAAAGAATCACAAAATGCTAGCTCTGAGCGGCTAATGTTAGCATTCACTACACAGGTAGCCATGGCCGGGCCCTCATGTTTGAGAACAGGAACATTAAAGAACCGTAGTTATGCTCAAATGTATTAGACTGGTAAAAAGTTGATAAAAAAAACAGGCTGCATTGAGGCTCTAAAAGCTTTACATTTGCCTGGTTAGTAAGCTATCTTAGCCAGTATGTTAGCTTAGAAGCTATAAGATAATGTTGTGACAGCATGTACATGCAATGGCTGGATCAAAATGTTAGTTGTTAGTGTTGAGAATAGTAGAAACGTTTGAACATTTTCAAGTTGTCAAATGTTATTGTGAACATCATCTACTTTCTCTCTTCTTCAGAATGACACAGTGACAGTCAGGTCCCGAAAGTTCATGACGAACCGGCTCCTTCAGAGGAAGCAAATGGTAAAGTTTCAAACAGCACTGCACTTGTATGCATGTATATGTGTTAATAACATAAGATAGGTTTTTTTGTCTTGCATTCATACATTCATTGCCTGTTCTCTCTCTGTAGGTCGTCGATGTCCTGCATCCCGGCAAGGCCACAGTCCCCAAGACTGAAATCCGGGAGAAACTCGCCAAGATGTACAAGACCACCCCTGATGTTGTGTTCGTATTTGGCTTCAGGACTCAGTTTGGTGGCGGCAAGACAACAGGCTTCGCCATGGTTTACGACTCTTTAGACTACGCAAAGAAGAATGAACCCAAACACAGACTGGCCAGAGTGAGTTTTGCTTTGAGTTTTATTCACAATGTTTTTTTTTAGTAGAAGGCATCCCTTTCTAGAAACTGTCCCCAATCAAACTGCTTTTTGGAAGTTGCATAACATGAGTTGCACTTAACTTGACCTTTTGTTGCATCCTATGTTGTTTTAAAAAGAGCAGCATGCTGCATTTCTATTCAACTTAATGCCCGGCAAGTAGTGACCCATCCTGAATTCATCCGATCAGACAATGGGGGGGGGGGGGGGGAACATAAACTACAAGGGTCACCCATTTTCTCAACAGGAGGCCCTTAGGTACTCCTGCAAAAGCATGAGGTGCATAGAGCCGATACATGTAGTGAGCTTAGCAATCAAAAGCAGCAAGATGAAAACTTTTCTCAATGAAAAATCCCTACAAACCTTTTTGGGATTACATTTCTTATATACTGAGTTGTTGCCCACTGAATATACCCCATTCTTAAATGTAAATCATGTTAAGTAGTTTGTAGAGCACTTATCAGTTAAAATTGCTGGAACAGGTACACTTGAGAAGATGTACCATGAAATGCAAGTAGGTTTCCCTTACTTTCAATCAACACGCTTGGTGGGTAATGTTGAAATGGCCTTTCATATGGAGGCAGTTCAGGTCATCTTTATCAAAAGCTACATAGGCTAGGACAAATGTTGACCCCCCCCCCCCCCCCCCCCCCCCCCTACAGTTTTAAAGTGCTTCATTCAGTGCTTGTTATGCAGCTTTCATATTATCATCAATCCACATTGTGATGCCATGAACATGCATGGGTGGTACAAATGCATGAAGTCATTGCGAAAACATGATTAAAAGCCATAGGTCACAATTAATTAAGTATTTACATTAAAAATGTGTTAATTTTTTTTTCCTTAGCATGGTCTCTATGAGAAGAAGAAGACCTCAAGGAAACAGCGCAAGGAACGCAAGAACAGAATGAAGAAAGTACGAGGCACCAAGAAGGCCAGTGTTGGCGCTGCTGGCAAAAAGGTATTGTAACCATTTTTATCCTTTGTATGGTCACTAAAACTCCTCTCCTGTTTAAAAAAAGTAGTTCAGACTTCTCCTGATAGTATGATTTGTAAACATATTTGTCTTTCCTAATCTAAGCAAAGAACAGAAAAGCCAAAGCAGGCTTCATTTAGTCCAACTTATTCTTTCATGATTGTCATTTCTTACCTATTCTTTTCCCTACACTGCTGATCTCTTTTCACAACTTTTACCGTTTTAATTTCCTTTGCCATCTTTCCATGCGTATCAAATGTTCTTCGGGAACCGTAGAAGGTAAATGTTGTTCATAGATGGACTAACTCCAGTGTGCATATAAAGGAGTGCAGAATCCCAGCTAATCCCTTTACCCCGCACCAAGTCCCAATGCACTCCCCCTGGATGTACACGAGGCATCCTGTGTGAAAGTATTTGACCCACTGGCCAGTCCTTTCGAGGCTTTTAATAATAACTAGTTTGAGCTGATAGATATTAGTTCTGTAAACCCCTGTCTTGGAAACCAAATGCCCCCTTTTAGTCCAAGTTGGAATGATTTAACCCAAATAAAATGTGAGCTTGTCTCTGGTAGTGCTTTCAGGTGATTTTGGAGAAACAGTTTTATAGTTTGCAATTAAATCAATGAGCTCCGAAGATCTTGTGAGTGTTAGTCCACTAAGAATGTGTCTAGTTGAGCACAGCCACACTCCTGGTGTAGTTTACTCAAAGTAGAACCTGCCTACCCCTGAAACCTGTGGCACCGATCTCTAACCTAAAGCCACCTAGCATAGACTGTTGATACCACACAGCTGCATCTGTAATGTCTTAAGCACAACTGGCTTTAAACATTGACTCTGTTCAGGCTTGTCAACAGCCACAACAAATTAATTCAAAGATCTTTTATTTTCCATGTTCCATTAACTTAATTTTGTTTCATGTTTTGTTCTTGATTTTGCTTCTCATGGATTTCTTTTTGCAGAAATGAGGTGTCAGTGCGCAGGTATAGAACAGCATGGTGTGCTAATGTGTTGCACATCCAAAGCAGATAGACCTGAGCCCTGCATGTCACACCTTAGTCACCCTACAGTTTCCCCTCAGTGTTTACCCCATTCTCCCATGTTGTTTCTTAGAGCCTGTTAGCAGGTTAACCTTCCACCAGTCCTTTGTACCCGGTCTGCTATAATGGACATATCCCTTAGCTTTAGATCTGTAGTGAATAGAAGCAGGACCTGGGTGTAGCATGTGGATCTTGGTTCTTAGTGTTGTGTTGAGCTAAAAGCCTCCCAATGAACTGAAATGTGTTTCTTTTATACCGTCTTATTCAACTCATAACAATGTTTTTATAAAACCTTGATCTATGATGTTGGATTTTAAACTGTGTCTTGTCTGACATACTGTGTTAACATTTGTTGTCTCAAGTTGCCCTGTTGACTTCATATTTTGAATAAGTTTCCGTTTACTGTAGTAAGTTTTCTCTTCTAATTATGTTGTTGTCTCCTTACAGTGAGTCCGGACAGCCAGGGAGGGTCTCCGTGCTCAAGATGTTCTTGTATATTATCATCCAATAAAATCTGGAAAAAAATGTTTTGGTCAAAGTGTATTTTCTTAATAAAAAAAACATGTATTTCTGAAGCCTATATTTCCAAATTCAATTAATGTTAGGTTTGGTGGCAAGCAAGCAGGACCTCTATCTGGCACCCTATTACTTCATCTAAAAAAACTTTTTATCTTAAAGACTAATGTTACTTCTACCATTTTAAAAGTTGCTGGATCTATACTGCATTTCAGTGAGGGATTGCTCAGCTCTAGATTGCTCCCAGGATTTCATTTTTGTTTATAAAAAAGTATCCCCCTGACTAAGCCTTCCTAAAGCAGCTTACATGGCTTTGTCATGGGCGTATTGCATCAGTAAGCAATTGGTATGATTTGAAATGACTAAATGCCCTTTTTGCTCAAATTAATTCATTTTTATGAATATTTCCCCCTGTTAATGCACAAATTTGAGCTTCGTTTATAGTGACCTCACTACAAACTTGGCTTCGTTATGATTTACTGGCATGGATCAAAATAAGATCAGGGATGATTCCTGTAAAACATCCGTGTTAGATTTGCTTCACTCACTGGCCAAAAACTAAGATGTCCTATTGATTGGCTGGTGAGATCTTTATGTCCTCCATGTGTGGACCAATTTGACACATTATATACTTTTTAAACACGTAATGGTACTTTTTTCCTTTCATCAACCAGTAAAATGTAATCTCAACATATTACATTTGATGGGTTTTGAATTAGTTAAAAGATGTAGCTGTAGTAACCCAAAATGGCCACATGAGGACTCCCTTCACTGTAGGAAATGCAAACCTAGTTGCATACCCTCACATATGGTGGAAGTATTCACCTGTTGGATAAGGTATTCATCAGTAGTTTATCTTGGAGGCAAAGCCCTGATGACTGCCTTGTACTCATACACAGATAAGCCTGGCTGTGTATAGATTAATTGCTTTTCCTGTTTATAAACACTGTTTGGAACCGAATAGATATCCCTCTTTGCATCATGACCTTTACAGATCATTTGCATAGAGCTACCCTGAGAGTGTGTGTAAATGAAGTGATTAAAATGCCAGTGTATGGTTTGTCCTCAGGGCAACCCCCCACGCTTCCCCATTCTTTTATGAATATCAGCATTTCCTCATGTCGTAGATGCAGGAGCTCCAACCACCTCTTCCTTTGGGGAATTTTCCTTTTTGGTATCATGGGGGAAATGTTTACTTCCTATAGGAAGGTGAAAAAGCAGAATCAACATATGTCAATGGAAGAAATAATGCTCATTTACATGTTTATGTATAAAAATACAGACTCTAATTCACTGTGGTGCTCAAAATGATGACATGTGACTGTACTTTTCTTCAGGTAACACTGTCATCAAGAGCTTTATTATTAAAAGGCACAATAGCCCTTCAATTTGACACATTTTCATGCCTCTACAAAGTCTTGAATGTAGGTCACACTCCTGAGTGCTTATACACCACCAGGAAAAACAGTAGCTGGGAGGCACTTCCATTGACACATTTTATGTTGTAGGTCCCTTCTTATAAGGGCCCATATACCAGGCTGCCTCTGGGCTTTCCTTCCATCGATGCTAGCCGGCTAAGAGTAAACAAAAATGTATCAAGATAATTTGGACTACAAAACAACAGAAACCACAGTTCCTGTATCATTGATTAAAGGTGACCTATCATGCAAAATGCACGTTTGTACATCTTTTATACATGAATATGTGTCCCCGGTGTTCCAGGGAACTCACCAAGTGTCAAAAAAACACAACCCTCTCTATTTTCCTCCACACCCAAATCTCTTAAAAAGGGGCTGCAGCGGATCTGATACAGGAGGAATGGCTAAAATGCATGATCTGTTTGGTATTTTGAAAAATAAAAAGTATAATATGCCTTATATAGGTATGGTCCTACACTATATTATTCAAATATAGCATGATAGGTCCACTTTAAGTTGACAGTGAAATGCTGTATGGGCAAATACTGTATGTTTTAAAGGGCCATGACATGTTGGCGTCAAAATAATTATAACCTATGTTTTCATAAACCAACCATGACCCAGAAAAAAGAACCATGGATTCATTTATCTCAGCTAAAGTGTGTGTTGTGCCTCTGAGGAGGACGGCAGTGAGTGGGTTGCATAGGTGTGGAGGAGGAAAAAGGAGCATGGGACCGACAGGGAAAAGAGGGGTCTCTCTCCGCTCCACTGCTGTGTGGTTGTGGGAGGTTTGACATAAGTGGAGCTTTCAACCCGCGTATGGTAACAGATGGTGTTGGGAAATTAAGCCCCTCTCTCCACAGCCCTACCGCTCCGTCCCAGGAGTCTATGCTTCCTGTCTCTCTCTCCTCTTCTGTTCCTGCAGCGTCTTTTATCCGTGTCTCACTCATTCCCCACGCTACCGTTTCTTATCATCTCGCCTCCTCCTCTGGTTGTTGGACAAGTGAACAATCAATTTCTCTCCACCTGTGTTTTTGTTAAACACGAAAGCAGTATGACATCAGTTGGATAGGTAGCAGGCTAATGAAATAAGCGCGAGATTATTATAGAGAGTAACGGGAAGAAAGGACAAAGACGACGGGTTTGTGATGTGAAGGGCGATAAGCTAAAGGGTTGAGGATGGATGGAGATCAGAGATAATTGGTCACACGATGATGTATGGCGTCGAGGTGCGGTGAAATTGTGAAGCAGGCTGGTATGTTCCCAGAATGTATAGCAGCAGTTCCAGCATCAGGAGGCTGTGGTGCAGGCCTGCAGGGACTCCCGTACATACCAAATAAAAGCAGATAAAGGACAATATTCACCACTGATTTCCTTTAGGGCAGGCAAGAGTTCTGTAATGAGAATATTCCTCTGCTTGCTTGTACTACAAAAGTGTTTTTGCAGTCAGGCTTATGATAGATGGTTATGAGGAACACATGTTTACGCCCTCACAACAGGTGCAGTTTTAATGGCCTCCCTCTCTCCATGCAGTTGAAATGGTGATATTATAAGGAGAAAAAACACAGAATTTCCAATGGTTGACTGTGTGTTTTTGCCAGGTTATCAATGCAGATATCATTGGCTGCAATAGATGTCAAAGAAAATAGTCTTGCTGTTTTACATGTCATAATATTGTACATTATTTGGGGTTTTTATTTCTTTCATATTTAATGTTCTAACACAACTAAGTGTATAATGACCAAGCTGGCTGCTGTTTATTTTTGCAAGCATGAGCTACAGACAGTGTGTTTTCAGTGGCACTTTGAACATTTTTGCAAGGCGTAACTCGGTGCTGTAAAGTGTGGCCGAGCATTCGAGGATGCTCTGCATCTTAATGAGGTATGTCTCTCTTGTTGGTCTCAGCAGGGGAATCATCACAGCTCATTTTGCAGTCCTGCAGTGTCCTATCAGCTTTGGCAGCCTGCACTAAGTTCACTCCATCTGCCAGTTGCTAGGTGCTGATATATGAAATGATCTGTGCCTTGGTGGCCCCAGAGCACCAGGGAAGTGATTTGCTTTTGAGGACAAACTGTGTTTCGTGAATCCTAATTATCCTCTTTGCATCAGCAGCCTGACATGGTTTTTGTCATTTATCCCTCACTGGAAGCGGCAGAGGGAGGGGAGCGGCAGAGACTGCAGCAAACTACTTCTTCCCAAACAGACAGAGCCCCCATGGATATACTGTATAGTCGCTGAAATGCAACAATGGTGTTCTCCACCAATCCATTTTCACAGGTTCAGGGAGAGGTGAAAAAAGAGAGTCATGCCTGCTGTCTTATTCTGGCACTCTAACCGGTGTGCACATGTGAAAAATCACTTCTCGGTTTCAATCATGTGAGGTGTATTGAATCCACTCTGCGGCCTTTTTTCAGACTGTGAACATGATGTCTGAGGCTCTGAGGACATCACAACGCTGTGAAAGCATGTCCACCTGCCTCCACACCACCTATGAATCCTCATGAATTCTATTCATTTTGGTTGACATGGAAGGATATTCTGTGGACCAGGAAGAAAAGGAGAATAATGGGGACGGTTGTAGGGGAGGGGAGAAAAAAGGGGGGTTGTGGAGAATGGGAGGTAAAGGAGAGAGGTAGAATCAAGAGGGTGTGGTAATGAGAGAGGCCAGCAGATGTGAGTGACAGTATGATGGAATGCTCCATGTGATAGCCATGCTGTACTCTACTGCGGTATGTGTGTGTGTGTGTGTGTGTGTGTGTGTGTGTGTGTGTGTGTGTGTGTGTGTGTTTGTGTGTGTGTGTCCTTGGGTTTTAGACAAAGGATATTAGGTTTGTGCAAATAATAGTTATATGCACATCGTTTTACAGGCAATTCATCATGGTCCATCAATTTGCCAATCTAATGGAATTTCACTACCAAATGCTATATAATGCAGCATGATCCCCACAAGATGTTGCCCATTTGGTAAACTCTTATTGCCCTGCTCTATTCCTGACATGATCTTACCATTCATATTATTGTTAATCATTGGCTTCCTTTTCACTTTCTTGCCAAAGTAAGGTAAGATAGCTAAAATAATCAGACAAAACTTAAACAAATCATATTGAAATCTTAGTTTTTAGGTGGTATGTAAGATTTTATTAGCGATGAGTATGGCTAGCTGTTTTCTTTGTTACCAGTCTTTCTAAGCTAAACTAAGCTAACTACGTTCTGACGGCCCCTACACACGGCGGCGTGCGTTGCCGCTTCAACGCTTCTGCCCATTCACTTTGAATGGGGTGACGTCACAATTCACCGAACTGCATTGTGGGAGCAAAGCGTAGCTTCTCTCGCGGTGCTCGCTGCAAAAGTAGAGCAATGTTCAATGCCTCGACGGAGGCGTCAGCCAATCGAATCATATGCCAGTGCAAGCTCTAGCCAATCAAACCGCGTGCTTGTGTGTCTGGGGCGGGAGATTCATGTGATTGGTTGTTGGTCGAGTTTCAGCCCCCCCCGCCAGCAAGCGACAACGCACGCCCCCGTGTGTAGGGGCCGTGACTGTACGGTACGTCCACACAGCAGCTTAAAAAAATTCTTTCAACGCTTCCAACGCTTCTCTGCCCATTGACTTTGAATGGAGGTGACGTCACTTTGCCTTGCTTTTTGCCGAACTGCATTGTGGGGAAGCAAAGCGAAGATTTCCAGGATTTTCAGGATTCAAAAATTGAGCAATGTTTAATCCCGTTTATGCAAATCTGACAGTACAAGCGCTAGCCAATCAAACCGCGTGCAAGCTGGGAGAGCCAGACCGCAGTTCATTTCCTCATATTCCAAACGAGAAATTACGGTAGCAAATCACCCGGTTCTTTACGACCAGAACTATTTACCGGGATACAAACCGGAGGAACCAGGCATGGAGGGAGGTGGCAGAGACAGTGGGTGGAACTGTTTGCGGATTTTATATCCAGTTTACTTCGTTTAAACATTGCTAGCAAGCATAGACAGTATCTTTAGCCAGCATGGAATGTAGCATAAAATAGCACCATAGACATTAATCTCATACATGTTCATCCTAGCCCTTCCCGCTGACACTTTACCTCTGCCACATCATACACTATATGCATCACATTAATGCACACAATGTCATACTCCTTTCTGCACATATTCTGACCCCCAGTTTCCACCGGGTCCGTCTGCGCCGCGCTGCGCCGCGTTACGTTACGGCTGCGCCGCGGCGGTCGTAAGCATCGCGGCCACTCTAGTCAATGGGTGCTATTCCACCACACGCGCCGCGTTACGGCTCAGACGCGTCCCAGAAGCGGCTCGGCGTAGCACTTCTCTAAAATTAGGAAGAATCCTATTTTTGCCGCGGCGCAGCCGTAACGTAAGGTCGGGCAGGCAGCCCCCCCTCGCAGGAAGTGGAAAGGTGAGCATCCGGGCCAGGCCCATGCCATACCCCACTTAGCAGACCCCCCTCTTTCATCACAACACCTCCACTACGATACGCACAATGGACGACGAGGTTTTCATCATTGAAGTGGAAAAACACACTATTTTATATGATGTAACCAATGCTTACTACAAGGACAACATCAGAAAGGACAAGGCCTGGTTTTTAGTCGCTGCAGTTTGTGGTGTGGAAGGTAACAACTACATATTAATGTTTTAAAGTTAATTAATACCCAAATTAAACCCTGCGAGCCTGCACGCACGAAGTTACGCTTCTGGGACGCGTCCGGTGGGTTATGGGGCTAGACCAAAACCGCGGCGCAGCAGTGACGCGGCGCAGCGCGGCACAGACGGACCCAGTGGAAACTGGGGGTAAGGATCGCGGCCACTCTAGTCAATGGGTGCTATTCGACCACACGCGCCGCGTTACGGCTCAGACACGTCCCAGAAGCGGCACGGCGCAGCGCTTCTCTAAAATTACCCCCAGTTTCCACTGGATCCGTCTGCACCGCGTCGCGTCACGGCTGTGCCGCGGTTTTGGTCTAGCGCCATAACCCACCGGACGCGTCCCAGAAGCGTTTCAGAAGCGTAGCGTCGTGCGTGCAGGCTCGCAGTTTTGTTATTGATTCGGGTTTAATTCGGGTATTAATTAACTTTAAAACATTAATATGTAGTTGTTACATTCCACTCCACAAAGTGCAGCGACTAAAAACCAGGACTTGTCCTTTCTGATGTTGTCCTTGTAGTAAGCATTGGTGTGTTTTTCCACTTCCATGATGAAAACCTTGTCGTCCATTGTGCGTATCATAGTGGAGGTGTTGTGATGAAGGAGGGGGGTCTGCTAAATTCGTATATGTGGGGGATGTGGCGGCCTGCCCGACCTTACGTTACGGCTGCGCAGCGGCAAAAATAGGATTCATCGTGTTATAGGAAGACCGGAAGCTGTGTGATTCATAAAAGCATGTTCTTACTCAATATCAAGCCACAATTATTGCTTTTATTTTAAATCATATAATTTCTGACTTTTGTTGCCGTCTGTGAGGAAAATAAATGGGGCTGAGAGCCTCAGGATACTGAAATCTGTATTTTTTAAAATCTTTTTTTCCTTCTAATTTGTTATTCTTTTCAAAATAACACACTGTTATTTACTCACCAATAACACACAATTATCCTTGTTTTTATTTATTTGTTTAATTCCATCATCTCGGGCTTTTTTGGCGTCCATCAGGAACTGAATTTCAAAATAAAAATAACCGGAAACAGACCATGGATGTATAATAAGAACTTTATTTGAATATAAGAATGTAAATACTGAGTCTGAAATAGTTTAGCAATATGCTGTAAAATTATGTGAAAACATGAATAAAACTACACATCTTCAGATGTTGTACATACATAAGTGTCCTACAATAATACAAAGTTATTATGGCTGTTCGTACCTTGTGTGCACCGCCTAGTGGTTAAAGCACGTTATTGAATTATTGTTTTTATGTGTTATATTTGATTAAAAAAATATTAAGAGTACATACTTTCATAGGGGGAAAGTAGAAGGTCAATGATAGAAATATAGAATATAAAAAATCAAGAAGATACTATAAGTGATCTCTACAATAAAACAGTTTAGTGCAGGATGTACAAAGATATTAATAGGAGGAGGTGCAAAACAGAAAAAGGAATTAACCTTTATTCAAACTTTAAATAATACTTACGATTAAGGTCTTCTTTTAAATAAGAAAAAAGCTTTGGGGGTATCTACAGATAAATATTAAGCCTGACAAAGTAGTTAACGTCTAATATATTGCTTTCCTGCAATGTTAACTATGTTGAAGCACTTATTTTAACTGATATTATACATTATACTCTTATGTATGTAGATAGTATAAGAAATGTGCAGAATATGACAGTTTAATGGTGGTGGTACACACATATTGATAGATGTCTTGTAATGCGCTGTTGAGGAACCTCTGACCCAAGATTTTCGTTCATTGCATACACCGTAGTTGTGTATATGATATGTCAATAAACCTTTGAAAATCTTGAAAGGGATGTGCAAAATAGCAATTATATACAGTCTTTAATTAACTATTAGTAGAGAATAACTAGTAATGAATATACTTTATTACTCGTTTCCATTCATGTCAATTGCAGATAAATGTTTAGTCTTCTCAAGCACCAACTATCAAATATCTCTCCTGATTGTTGGCAGTTGACAATCACCTTCCCTGAATTTTACTCAGGTGCAGTGTTGGGACTACGGTACGTCTACACTACAGGCATCAAAAAATGCTTTCAACGCTTCGCCCATTCACTTGAATGGGGTGACGTAGAAGATTTTGAATCTTCGCCGAACTGCATTGTGGGGAGCATGGCATGGCTTTGCAAGCATCACGAGCATCTATCGGCATCAAAAGTTGAACAATGTTCAACTTTTGAGGCTCGATGCTTGGCATCAGCCAATCAAATTCCGTTTATGCAAATCCCGCCAGTGCAAGCTCAGCCAATCCAACCGCGTGCAAGCTGGGAGAGCCAGACCGCAGTTCATTTCCTCATATTCCAAACGAGATATTACGGTAGCAAATCAGCCGGTTCTTTACGACCGGAACTATTTACCGGGATACAAACCGGAGGAACCAGGCATGGAGGGAGGTGGCAGAGACAGTGGGTGAAACTGATAGTTTTTTCGCCTGTTTGGAGAGTTTATATCCAGTTTACTTCGTTTTAACATTGCTATTGCTTTGTATGTCGGGGGCGGGAGATTCATGTGATTGGTTGCTCGCAAAAAATCGCCAAGCTTCAGACACGCCCAGCTTCAAGATTTTTTCATGCCTGTAGTGTAGATGGGCCGAAGTAAAGCGTTATTGTAACGAGACAACTTGTTGTGGTAACTAATAACGTTACTATTTACATAATCCCATTAAGTAACGCCGTTATAGTTACTATGGTTTAAATGGATGCGTTACTGCGTTACATTTTGTGATGGGGCTGAACCGAATCTCCCTGCGGATGTAATTTACAGGCGAATACAGTGATGTCCTCTCACAGCACCATGGAAAAGTGAAAGTAACCAGAGAGGAGTGATGATTGGTTAACGCGGGTAACATTTCAGGGTAAGCCAATCAGAGACAGAGTTGGGCGGGTCTTGCTTTATGGGGAAAATACACACACGAACACTTGCTAATGCTAACACACACACGGCAACGCTCACCACCAGAACACACAAACACAATGGCAGATGCAAGTATCAGCGAGAGCAGCAGCGTATTTGCAACTTGGAAATATAACCACTATTTTCAATTTGTGGGGATAAAGGACGCAAAAAATATTACAGTAACATGTAAACTGTGAGCAGGACAGAAAGCATTGTCCACATCGAAAAACAGCAATGCCAATCTCCTGAAGCAACTCCAAGGTAATGTACATGGGGCTATACAACTAGTCGCCAAAGAACCCACCGTCTCAACCACCGGCAGTCACCCAGATGGAGCAACACTAAACAGCCAAAAAACGATTTTTTAAAATCGCCACATGTCACCCAGAGTCAACTAAACAGATTGATTGCCAGGTATGTTGTTGAGGACATGCTGCCCATCGCAACGGTCGAGTCTGTTGCCTTCAGAGAACTAGTCAGCAAAAAACAACACAAAAACTTGTATTTTTATTGTTATTATTTTTAAAGTAAAGTAACTTGTTACTAGTTACTTTTATAATAACTAATAAAGTAACTAGTTACTTTTGAGAGCAGTAACTATAACTATTACTAGTTACTTTTAAAAAGTAACTTGCCCAACACTGCTCAGGTGTAACTAAAGTCTGATTTAAGGGTTGTTTATATTTCACATCATTAATCAGAATCTGCAAAGTAACTCAAATAAGTGTAGTGGAGTAAAAATACCAGGTTAACCTCTGTATTGTAGTGGAGTATAATTACAAAGTAACAATGAGCTGTCATGTGGGTATATATTAATGCTGCGCATTATGGACACAAGCGATTTTCACCCATTTATTAATTATATGTTTTACATTTGATAAAACCAATGTCATGGCAACTTCTAATTGTGGTGAAAACGTTCAGTATAGACGTCCCATAGAACATTTTGCGAAACACAATAGCCAGCATGTGTAGTTCTGGGGGGGTGTTCGATTCGAGTTTTGGATAGTCTGGCGTGGTTTCGTTCTATTTCAAACAGCTGTTTGACACTCGGCGTAACCTTGGCGCACTGCCACTCCAACATCCAATCCCAGAGCTTGAAGATTAATCACGGGGACTGTAGTCCTAAACTATAGCTGGGGATTATGGGTAGTGTTGTGTCTTCGGCCATCCTAAACTCCTAGAGGCCTACGTCTGTTTCCGGTTATTTTGATTTTGAAATTCAGTTCCTGGCCTGACAGACGCCAAAAAAGCCTGAGATTATGGAAATAAACCAATAAATAAAAACGAGGATAATTGTGTGTTATTGTTGAGTAAATAACAGTGTGTTATTTTGAAAAGAATAACAACTTAGAAGGAAAAAAAGATTTAAAAAATACAGATCTCAGTATTCTGAGGCTCTGAGCCCCATTTATTTTCCTCACAGACAGCAACAAAAGTCAGAAATATAAGATTTTAAAATAAAAGCAATAATTGTGGCTTGATATTGAGTAGGAACATGCTTTTATGAACCACACAGCTTCTGGTCTTCCTATAACACGTAATGCCGTGAGACTACCAATAGAAATACATTGCTTTTAAAATCGTGCTGTGCAACACGAAAAAAAGGGGAAAATCGTGTTGGTGAACACGAATCAATAGATTAAAAATCATGTTGGTGAACACGAAATGCCATGAGAATGGGTTGAATATTAACCTAGCAGCCTAATTGTTTTTTTTTGCTGAAAAAGAAACATGCCACACAATTTCTTTTTATTCAAATCAATATGCTCAACTCCATTGATATGCGAGTGGTATTGATCATATTATATTTTGGCAAAAGTGTAATATTAACATATATAATTAAATTAATAGTAAGCATTTTTTTCCCAAATGTGGAACTATTCCTTTAAATATCTTGGTCCCACTCTTCAAATGTCAACTGGTGTAAAGGCTTTAAAATGACATCCATGTGAACCCAGTAGGGATGATAAAATAAACAAATTATGATAAGCGGCGAGATATTACATCCAAATGATTTCCAACTTATCCTTATTGTGGGGGACATTAACCGCATATGGACACATTTATAGATTTAATTTATGAACAAAAACTCCCTGGAGCACAAGCCTGGTCCTTTTTTTCGTCAATCAATGAAAAGAAAATGGTGTTAAGAACCTTACATCGCATCATGCAGCTTCCAAAGCACCAATAGGACTGTTGTGCATGGTTTTCCGATAGCAGTCTAAAACCAAATTGTCTCAGCCTCTGGTGGGTGCGCAGCAGTTTGATATAGTCTCTCTATATCATCTGAGAACACGGCCAAATTGTAATGGACTTAATTCCTCGTAAGGATTGGACAAGGTTGTGTTTGGACTTCACACTGCACTTGGCTGTCTGTATAGCTGAGTTATTCCACCATTTTTCAGCCTGTGCACATTTCTCCACTCATTGGTATTCCTGTTCATATTACCCTCTTCAATCAGCAGCAGAGGAGCTCTGATTAATGGCAACAGTGAGAGCAATCTCCCAGTGATTCATTAAACAGGACTGGCATGAATAAAAAGGGAGATTTGCTCATATTGCCTCTCAGATTCCATAATATGTTCCATCGCTGGAGAAATGCATAATTCATGGTGTTGTTAGGGACCCTCAACGTATCTGCACATATACCACCTTATACCGTATATAATCAACTCATCATCGTTATAACAACTTTGAGGTAATTGATGTAACATTTTTTAAGTTAATGATTTACTTACCATTCTTAACCCTAGTCCAGGTAATTCAAATGTAATGTTGTTATCTCTCTTCATGTTTTAATAATCATCTCATCACTGGTACATTTTGTGGCAAATACTGAGTCGTATACAGCATTGACATTTGTAGTTCAGGTTTTTTTCGAGAAACAATGTGAACCTCATTCAGCACTGATATTAACTATTACTTTTTTTGAGCGTGGCTGTAAATAGAACTTTCAAAGTAGTTTAAAAAAAATATTAAGCAATAAGAACCCATATAATGGTTGGTTTTATGGAATTTAAGCATCTATAACTCCCTGTTCTTTAACCTCTTCTGCCAACCTAGACATAAATACTATAATGTAATTTTCACAGGTGAATTACCTAAATTGTGAGAATAATATGAAAAATTATACATTCTGGTAATGTGGATAGTGTTCCTCTATGATACTTTCATAAATTTGAATATATGTTTAGACTATTGAAGGGTTATAGGTTAAACGTGCTTGAACACATTGCTCCCAAGCAGATTTTGAAGCAAAAAGAGACATCCGGAGACTTGAACCACAGCACCACACACAGAACCCATCTCCAGAAAATCCCCCCAGCGCTCCCATCCACCATATTATCACGGATTGATTTCTATCAAACATTACCCCCGCAAATGTGCATGAGCTTGGGCCATCAGGCGAGTGTCATTACGGCAGCTCATTTGCAAGGTAGGAGACGATCGTATGTGACAGGGGCGGAATTAGTTTTGTGTTGGCTTTCCGTCACTCTCATCCTAAACTGCTGCTGGGTGGGGGAGCATGATTAAAAGGATATATAATTCCACCCTGTGCATTAAAGACCCCGTGCCCCACTTTCCCTCCCACCTTTAATATAGAGCACATAAAGGCCGGGGCCCTGCTTCTCCACTGTACTGCATGATGCTGTGGTGGAAGCCTATTTCTGTCTTTCTTCTTCAAGGTGATTACTGATATGAGAGATAAAAAATGGATGAAAGCATCCAGTTGGAAAGCCAATCATATAGAGGTTCTCTATCGCTTTTTCATTAAAGTACACCTACATTAAATGGTTGTAGCTGAGCTGAGGCCATGTTTCTACACCGGCTCTATAGTGGTATCTTTTGCACCGTGCAGCCGGCTGTCTCACTGAGCAGTGTTAAAAATCAATAGGCTCTGACCTTACCTCTGTCGGAGACCCCATCAGGACACAGTATGTCCTCCCCCGTCTCAGAACAAACACCAGTACCAAAGCCAGGAGTCAACCCTGTGGCAGCTGATCAAGTGCCTGTTAATAATACATTTTAGCCAGTGTCACAGCAGTTCATTTGTCAAATGTATAACTTACCTCAGCTTAATTGAAACATTTCCACATTGACGAAAATAACAGCTGGCTTTAGTTTAGCCCAGGGGTGGGCAAACTTTTTGAAAAAAATATTTAGCTGTCCACTCCTCATTATAAACTCAGCAATCATTGTTGACTTTTCTTTTCTTTGGTCCACTCATTGTTACAGATGCAGGTTCAAAGGTGAATTAGGTTCAAAGGTGAATTATTGCGTCATTGCGTCATCGTTTGCGTCATTACGTAACCGTTTACGTGCCTTCTTATGACCCACACAGCGTTTTACGTCGCTGATTTTCTCCGCAACACCGCTCACAACAACATCAATAGAGGACTGCGTCGGGTAGTTTTTAATTATACGAAGCCAGATTAAATTAAAGAACTACTTCTCCTACCTTGTACCTTTCTCCAGAGTGCCGTGGTGTATTTAAGCAATAGCTCACGACAGGCCGTGGTATATGCTCATTATATCACATTATATCACAGCTAAGGGGCGCGGTTCGGCCCGACGCGAAGCTGCAGGCAGTTTGCTTTTCAGCCCAACGGTATACTGTTTTTCTCAGACGCGGAGGGATACTGACTTGTTGTGAAAAGTAACTTACAATTCTACCCGTGGTATACGCTCAGTATATCACGGCTAAGAACCAATCAGATTGCTTGATTTGACTTGTCCGTTTTATAATGTTTATTAATGTGGTTCAGCTGCATTACCGCCCGCTGCAGTGCTGCTCGCCTACCGGAGTTTATTCTCCCGTTAACTTGCGTCAGCGGCCGCTGTAAAGTTTTCATTGTCTGACTGTCACACAAGCAGCTCTGATACATATCCCCCATCCCCATAAGTGAATGTGTTTTAGTCTGAAAGCTGTTTGGCATCACAACGCTGTTATGAAAGTTTCTCTGGCACTGGCATTCTACAGGTGATGTTAGCATAGCAACCGAAGCTAATCAGACTATCTTGACTACTTGTTGCTATCATATTGTGGCACAAGCCGTTTTCTACACGCATATTTTACCGGCGTAGTTTTCGTTATGATTTTACTTCTGATGACCACATGTAGCACATGTATTGATTCCATCCGATGGTTGCAATAATACAAAACAAAAGGAAAACGTCTGCCTCTTCACAAAGGTCAATAACAGTGAACGGATGGTTATTAAAGTAAGGTAAAATAAACAGAATCACACTAAGCCTGGTTAATGTTGCCTGACTTTATATAAGTGTTTTTATAAGTGTGTGGTCGCGTTCTAGTCACTTTGCTCAGCGCTACTGCCTGTTACAACTTATATTCGCAGATCTTGCCGGGTTGCCGAGTGGCCAGCTGAGAGAATAGACCAGACTACAGCAAAGGTAAATTGTGTCTAGAGTGCGCCATCTAGTGGGATCAACTGAAATGCCGGGTATTGCAGGAAAAAAGCTAAATTAATGCGGTCTTTACTATAATTTGGGCAATTTTGTACCAATATTCGGCGGGCCGGATTCAAAAGCCCAACGGGCCGTATATGGCCCGCGGGCCTTAGTTTGCCCATGCCTGGTTTAGCCACACAAGCAGCGTCACTTTATGGAGGGCAACATCAGATGGTTGGTCAGTCCAAGTTTTTTAGTCCAGAATTAAATATCTTTAAGATTGGATGCCATACTATGACATTTTATACAGACTTCATGCAGAATAAAATGTGAAGAGAATTTTCAAGACTAGCAACAGTTTGATATTTTTGGTATTGAGTAAAATCCCAACATTTTAAGCAAAATCATGTCGATCAATAACATCGTAATTATACCAATACTTTGGTTTATGATCAAATACCTGCATTTACATTGGCCTCAGGTGTTACCATAATAGCATGCTAAACTAAGACAAGTAACATGATAAACACAATGCCTACTGCATACAACATGTTAGCATTGAATGGACAATCTGCACTAATGTACATTCTCAACATTTTTAATTGACTGTTATTTTGTATAATATTGATTGTTGTGTTTTTATTTAGGTCTTAATGTGTGCACATGTACAAATGTGTCTGACTGTGTATATACATACATATTTGCACACATATTTTATATTCTATATACATTGTTTTTATATTCGGGATTTTGGGAAACAGTATTTTGATCTCTCTGTCTGTACACACAAACTGGAAGATTGACATTAAAGTTGACTTGTCTTCATGAGCTTGTAAGCATGATTATGTTAGTATTCAGAAAAAAACTGGTGCGATTAAGTACGCACATCCATTTCATATCGGCCTAAATCTGTACTTCAACAAAAGAAATCCACACTGCATGTGTTAAATATCTTTAAGGTAAATAGCAATGAAGAGAGCTTCACCTTAGCTGCCTTAAATTACCTTAAGTGAAGTGTTTTAAAACTAAAATCGATCACCCCGGAAAAAATATAACCCTATAATAAATAACGAACATATTTTCACATTTTCCTGATTTTAATAAGTTGCTACAATTCCAATGGCAACTGTGTCTAATGTAAAACTTGGTAAAATTGGGTCAGCCTCTAATCTCATAAGGAAGGTGACACCTCCGAGAGAGTGATTTCTCCCTGTGTCAGTATTTCAAGTTGTGTAGATGGATTAGGCTACGTGTTGAGAAGCCCATTAATAATTAAGAGGAACCCAGAATATAAGCTGCTCCCTGTTGTGCAGTCAACTGCACTAGCACAAAACAGAGCTGGGATGGAGAAGAAGGGGATGGATGGTGTGAAGTCCTTATGAAATATTGATGTCAGGAAGGGAGCTGTTCAGGACAGTTAACACAGAAATGCTCATTTATTGGTTTAATGATGCAATGTAGGACCAAGAAAATTCACTTCAAGAACCACTTAGCTTTCCCTAAGAAGTGCTTTTGTATCTGAAAGCCTGAACTCATCTGATATGACTATACCACACACTGATATGCTCTCTTTCTCTTTGGCATCATGTAAATATAGGACAGCAGTAATTGTCTTGACAAGGCATCACTTGTCTTTTATATAAATACAAGGCTAATTATCATCCATTACAGGAGGAAAGATTACTTTAAGTACTATCCTCTGAGTGTTTGTTAGGGAAGTGGCATAAAATAGAACACCTAGGTAATCCCTAATGGCTGCAGTAACGTATGCATGATTTCACGCCTGCTGGCACAAGCTATTCCAAGAGCAACAGCTATGATTAGCATCCCAGCGGTGATGTTTATTCCCAGTGAGGTTCAACCCAGAATCTCAGACATCTGATGCAAAGACTTCACATAAAACTTGATCAAATAAAATGGAAAAAGAGATTGTGTTGCAGGTGCAGTATTGCCACTGTGGAGTTTGTGTTTACTACAAGAGAAACATTATTCACTGAACGGTATTATTGCTTCCGGCTTCTTGGGATATATCTGCTTTCTTAAGCATTTTTAGTGAACTGAAGAAAAACCAGTGAGAAGAGAGCAAGTCTGATCTTGAATGTGAACCAGTGCCATCATGAATATTTACTTAATACTTCAGAGGAATACAAAACGGCTAGGATACTCCTCGACTTTGGATATATTAACTTGAAACGAGTGCATTATGAGCTACTTGAGTTGCTTTCTGCCAAATGTTACATGCTCTGTTGAGCAAATGACTATGAGATTTTCCTGGACTCTGTTAAAGCCCAGACCGCAATATTAAGATTTAACATCTCTGCTGACATAGGTTGAAGGAAAAAGCTGTTTTGTATTCCCTCTAGCCCAGCTGAAGACCAGCATCACACAAACTAGTGGGGAGAGTAGCACGCTATCAATGGGCTGACTGGCCGACTGGCTCTGGCGTTCAGCTTCAAAGAACTGCCTGCAGGCATCGTTTCTAATATTGTCTCAGAGTCTGTGTTTTTCACAAAACTACTGATGCATGAGTGGCCTGGAAAAACAGAGAGGAAACATCAAAAGTGCTTTTGAAGTGCGGGTGGTTTTGTCGGACCACAACTAAACGCTTCCACCTGAATCTTGATTGGTGTACAGGCGATGAAGAATCTTTTGGATAATGTTTCTGTCCAAACAGCACAGATCGATTGAACATGTTGCTACATGTATAGAGGATGTGCCTCATTGGGTGGTTACACACTTTCTCTACAGACATTCAGAGAGCTGTACACTGTCTAATTGGGGGCAGAACACCTCCTTTATTGTCAGGGTGAACAGCTGTGTTTGCCAAGGGTCATATTAATCCACAATCAGATCAACAGAATCAAAGTGGAGGATATTTCTAATTGTCTCATCATGCAGCTCAAGCACACAGCTTGAGCAGTGTGTACATTTCTGCCCCTTCCCCCAACGCCACAACCCTTTTTTTCTCACATAATATGAACACATTATGAAACCTAGGGGCTGAATGTTGAAGAGAGAGTGATCCTCAGTAGGGGATGTGTAAACAGCTACAATATCCACACTTTATCATCACAGCATAACACAAGAATCAAAGGCATCCTATAGCTGGACTTGCATGGAAAACCACAGTGACACTTACTAAGACCTTTCCTTGTGAAATTATGTTTTGAACCTATGGATGTATAAACCATGGCTTTGTGATTAAAATAAATGTATCATTATTGTGTTAATTATGTTATTTTTGAAACCCATATGCCCCATAAATAGTTGTTGCTGCAAATTAAACCACATGTTTACTGTAGCTAATATAATTACATTTTACTTTCAACAATGACATTTAATAAAAGAGGTGTAAGAAGGAGTGCAGTGAGTAAAGCAAATATGTAATTTAACAAACATTGAAATGAAATACATTTGAGAATGAATGTCACAAAACTAATTTAGAAAACTGTACTATATTATTATGATAGAATTGTGTACAACATATTTGCTCCAGTATAATAACCTGTGCATAATTGTATTGGAAGACATAAACAAGCACAACAAATAATTGTAATCTGTTGTGGGATGATGGTGATATCCATCTTGTGAGCAGTATAAAGAAACTTTGAGAGGTCTAAAATTGTCAGGATGGTATCTACATGTTTAAATCAACAGGAAGGCCAACAAATAAGGGAAACAAAAGAGAGGAAGATGTTTTTTGTTGCCTCATGGGGTTTCATTCACAGGTACTGGTGTTGTGATTGGAGAGTGTTGGATGTGTCTATCAATAACCTGCAGGACTTTAAGGAGAAATATTCTTGCCAATGTTTTGTGTGAAGGTGAAAATGGTACGGACCAAGTTTTCTGTCAGGTTAGTTTTCTGTCTGTTCAAAAGAAATACAAGCCGGCATAGAATATAACAAGCATCTTTGAGGAAATAATGAAAAACTAATCAGGTTTCTTCCTGATAACAGAGCAATGTTGGTGATTTTACTTTTATACCTTGGTTCAATCTAGACGCTGTATGTCACTCTAGATTGGCCTCATAGTGCAGTGAGCCTCTGCTACCATCTAATCGGAGAGTTAAGAGAGACCCATATCATGCTCTGTCATGTCCCAGAATGCAGATACTTAAGCACTTAAACACTCATTAAACTTGCCAATGTAGTCCTTTAGCTCCTCCTGACATTTTCATATCATGGTTAAGTATCATCAACATGGCTTAACTGAACTGCTGACAGTCATCTGTGTGTATTGCGTTCAAGATAATTCTTCATTCGAATAAAAATGAGGCATCACAATCCCAAAATGAGCGATTAACATCGTTTTTAATCGCAGTTAGCATTTAGCTATGTGTAACCTTAAACAATTGGTGCTTGATGCGACTATTTAGTGAAAAATGTGAATAACCCTGTCAGCATAACTTTCAATGCTTTTGCGCTGTATTTTATTGTTTGGTCTTGGCCTGTTCCAATTAAAAGGAAGTGGTACGGCATGCAGTAATATTTTAGCCAAGTCCACTAAGTATTGTTTTTCTGGTTTGGTGTGAAAGAACATGACTGGCCTGCTCGACCATGAACTGGAATGCCGTCTGCGAGCCAGAGCTTGTTAAGTTTGTTTCCATCAACCTGTTTTGCTGCACATTTTCAATTTGTGTATAAAAACTTGGATGAAAGCAGCAAAAAATTGGGGGGAAAAGTAGAAATATGGCAAACAAAAGTGTTTCCACTTGGCTGAGTTGGAATAGTTGGTGTGTTGATAAAAACAAAAAGTGACAAGGTGCAATGGAAATAGACTAAGAAAAATAAATCATGACGCACATGAAGGAGTAAATGTCCCGCTTCTGCTCCACTGTAGAGATGAAAATGATGAGGAGCAATATGTAGCGGTGAGCACACATAAATGCAATATTTATATCATATTTTCCACTTTGTTTTTTAAAGTTCAAGGTTTGCCTGACGCTCTTTTAAATGTGCAGTCGAATTGACTTTTTACCAGGAGCCTTTCTGGTTAAAGACCCACACAGGTAGGTCCTTAGCGGTGGTATGGTTACCTTGGGTCACTGCCATGTATGCAATTGGGATACTCTCTTCTTATTCAGTATTGTTCATAGAGCCACAGACTGATGCTAAACTGCGCTATCATAGTTTGTACAATATGCTCTGTTTAGATTCCATGGTGATGATGCAGCCATGAAAACACTGAATATCTACTCATGCTTAAAAACCCTGTCGATTTCACTTTATTAAGGCCACACATAGCTACATAATTTGTACCTTTTACCCTTTTATTTGTCTTTCATGCAAGGGGCAGACCCACACATGTCCCAACAGATGCAGACGTGCACACATACATACACACAAGAGAAGGTGCTGGAGTAGGCTGTGGACACATTTGTCACTCTGGCAGGCAGGCCTCCCGTTCTCTGGGTTGGTGGCCTGGTTTCTGCACGGGGGCTGGGCATCGTCCCGCCTGTGCTGCCTAGTAACTGTCAGATCTAGGCTGTGATTTATGCAAATTGGCAGGCAAGGGCTTGTGGGTCAGCCGCGATATGTGGTAGGATCATCATTGGGACAGAATAAAAGGGCAAGTCAACAGAGGCAGTGATGCAGCGAAACCAAATACCAGCTGAGGGATACAAGTTGAAATTGGGTGTAAAACTAAATATGTGGAAAAACAAACCTTTTTAAAAATGTAAATGTTACTGAAGTGTAATGTATTTATGTCATCTAATATATTAACTGCTCCAGAAATATGGTAAAGGTCTTCAAGTCTGATTTGTTTTTAACATAACATGATTTCCATGCGCCTGTAACTGCAGAATAAATTCTGAATATTACTAGCAAACACAGACAAACCTCTCCAGAAGACAAAATGAGAAAAATATCCATCAATCAAGCATGTTGCCAACTTCTGGACTTGAATCTGTCCCTAATGGATCTCTCACAATCAAACACCTGCTCACTTGTTCCCCTAACACTTTAGATGATTACTTGTGTGAAATTTGGCACACTCTCCAGCCGTACAGCACTTCTGGAAGGAGATCACTAATAAGCAATCTAACATATTGGACTACTGCATTAAACTCCCTCCATCTCTGTGTTATCCAGACGTCTACACAGCAACTATTCCCAATCACCTCACTATAGAACATTGATTGATGTAACAGAAGTGCATCCTCCTTGATGGGGAGGAAACATCACTGAATGGACTGGGTTTTATGACTTAAGAGATTAGCTAAATGAATCATGCCACACAATATTTGAAGATGGCATGGGTCCAAGCGACACAGAGCTTCCTCTTCATTCCTTCCTTGTAAGTACTTTATTGATATTGTACATTGAATCTGTGTCTATTATTATAAGGTGATTCATGGGGAGTCTGGACTCTGAGCTGGAAATATAGCAAGTCAAGAGAAAGCATCTTTTGCAGGACAAAATATATAGGGGGGCAAATTGACCATCACCAACAGCCTCTCTCCTAACACTCTACAATTACAAATGATGTGCTTCCTCACACACATGGCTTGGATCAAAGGACTGGGCCGTTACTTCCACCACTCAGGTTTGCAACTGCTCCGTGTCTTCCTTTTTATCCACCCACCTGCACTTCACCATCCACTACGACTATCACTCCAACCACAACCATATCATTCCTTCCTCACCTTCCTCAGACATCAAACCATTCCCATGTTTTCTCAGTGTTTACTTCACATCAAGTTGCTTTGCCCATAACACCTTTAAAAGCATCCAAAGCATGTTCCTACATTTTCTTGCGTTGACTCAACTGCACACTAACCCAAACCAGGTACTTTGAAATCATCTATTGAGGGATTTCAAAAAAGCATTTTAAGATGGGTCGATATTATAACCTGTGGTGTCAGCCTATGCTTTTGTTAGTCACTCATGAACTGATTTACTTTTTTTACTCAACGTCAAATCAAAGGCACCCTGTGGAGGACAAAATATGCTCACCGCTCCTTTCCAAAACACAGCATGTGCTCTCTTGAGGCCTACGTGAGTCTGATATATCTCCATACTCAAGCAACATTTGCAAAGTTAATCTTTCTGAATATTTATCTTTGTGCATTGTTTGCTAGCTAGCAGTGTTCTTCAAACACTACATGGATGCTCTGTTAGCAGCAGAATAGCAAAAACTAGTGACAATGACGTTAGTCCTTGTTGCCTTGATGCTTGCTTGCTGCACTTAGGACCCACAACTGGAATCAACACAAGAAAACGTTTGTAGATGTTTAAAAGAACAATGTCAGTCTATGTTTTCCTTGAGAACCAGGTGATCCAGGTAGTATTGGGGGAATGAATATGACATTGCCAACCTCTGATACAAACAGTTGGTCTTTCTATTTTAGCAGCTGGGCGCTTGAGGTGCCTGGCTCAGTATAATTAGTGTGAATACATTAGGTCTGTGTGAGTTCTTGCTACCTGGCAGGGGTTAGAGCTGGGCAGGGACTGCAGAGGAGCAGGCGGCACCAGAGGCCCTTCACAGGCCCTGCAGTAATGACCCTGCCAGGCCGACACAACGCTCCCACTTGGGGGACCACTGCAGCTTCCCAATGACAGATGGAGGGCTGCTGAGATTACTGTAGACTAACAGAGCAGCCATTAGATCAGCCACTCTGCCAGAGAGCCAACATGTCTCTGTGTTGGCGGCACCTTTGCCCAGTAAGTAATGTAATTGTGACCAGACAGACCGCCAAAACACTAAGCACTTGTTTACTCCATCATAATCATTTTGCATCAGTGGTTATGTTTGGAATTAGTTTCATGCTGGGTGATGTGTGCTCAGGATTAGTTCTTGTTTCTGTGTTTCATCTACATTTTAATCCGAATCACTACACCTCTTAAAGTTACAGGAACTCAATTGAAGGCTTCAGTAAAGTGTTTGAATTCTCAGTCTGTGGACTTTCTTTATGAAACAGGATGATTAGAAAGATATGGGGTGTTCATTTATTTTAAAGGACCAAAATTGGTGTAAAAATGTAAAATGGACACTGAAAGTGATGTTATAGGCCTACTACTGTTTGAAGAATGAAACAACCCAAATCAAAAATCTTATAACGATTTGACAAAATTATCATAGGCTTGAGTTCCAACAATGCTTTGGGGGATGTAAACAGGAAATAAATGTTGCCACACTACAACTTCAGGCCTTTTCGCCGAGATTTTGACAAAGTGGCTTTTTAAAAGGATGCCAAATGATCTATTAGCAGTTTATTTTTGAAATAATTAAACGGTTGTAAAATAGTTCCTGGATGACTTTGATACTGACGAAAAACTACAAATCAGAAGCTTTTAGGCAAGTTCTGGAATTAAGGAGCGTCTTTTTAATGCTATTTCTAAACAGATTTGTGGATGCTAATGAGATCGAACATAAGAAAGGGTAAGTTCAATTGAATCTAATTGATGTGTGTTTCATTTTTATGTGTTCAGATTTGTTTATTGTTTTGACAAAAAATTCGATTTTAGACGCACATTTCGGTAATCGGGTGTTAGCTGATTTCAAAAAAGCCTCTAGCCGCTATAACATATCTCAGAGCTACTGACAGATACTGACGCAAAGTTCTGCATCTACTTACAGTTTTGGTAAACAGGTCAAACAGTTTGCCAAACTATATAAAGTTATGCTACTCCATGTGTTTTGAGGACACTGTCACCCAGGGCCGGTTCTAACCAATTTGCTGCCCTAGGCGAGATTTTAGCTGCCCCCCCAGCCAGAAAATCGTACGGTAGAAAAGGTAACGATCAATGGAGTATCCAAGGAATACACAATAGAATATATAAATAATAAATGGCCGATATTCACTCTCTGCCGATCGATCGGTGCTCTCTATAAAGGCCGATCGTGAGAGCCGATCACGTGACGTAAAATACATGACACTTTTCTCTGTGCGCGGCAAAACAAGCTCGCCAAAATGGCTTCACCAGTCTGGCAGTATTTTAAGGTGTCCGAAAATGACATTAAAATAGCGGTATGCAACGTGTGTGAAGCAGAAATCCTGCAGCTCCACCCGCTGTGACGGACCGGTGAGCGGAGCAAAACACACACTAAGAGTTAGACCTAACACGCGTAGCTATTTTATCTACCTCTGGAACAAGCTAAACTAGTTATAAATATGTTTATTCTTCACTGTCGGGTCACTCATTACTGGATCAGTGAGCTGCATGAAACGATACTGACAGGCTGTCAGGAGAGAGAGAGAGAGAGAAGAGGGAGAGAGGAAAAGAGAGAGGCTCCCGTTATTTCTCCCGTGTTATTATCCAAAGTGAATGTAAACTTGAATATTTACATTTATATTTACATTTCGATTGTTTGCTACTTTGTACTTACTACTTCTACTCTACAACAATTCCGAGGTGAATCCAGGTTTTAATCCAATATATTTATTAAATATACCTTAAGTTAGTTTGCAGATTTTTATGAATAATTTGAAATATAATCAACACTTAAAGAAGACTTTATATCACATGGAGGAACATTCACATGCTATCATGCAGTAGTATGCAAAGTTATTCAAACTAGCTGCACTTTTACCAGCTTTGATAACACTTTAATGCATCAATAATTATAATCGAAACATATAATATATATTATTCTGAAATGGGCCATTCTGCATAATGAATACTATTACTTTTGGTACTTTAGGTATATTGTGATGCTACTACTTTTGTAATTTTACTTGAGTAACATTTTGAATGCAGGACTTTTACTTGTAACAGAGTATTCCATCAATCTGGTACTCATACTTTTACTTAATTACTAGGTCTGAGTACTTTTTCCACCTCTGATCATTGGAGTTGATTTTAGAGATTCCACGTCAGACTGTTCTCATGCATCAGCACAAGAAAAAACACATCTGACACATTTAGATCACAGTGTGCAAGTGAACGTGTGCCTTTTGACTCTGACCTGAATGCCTCTGTGATCAGAGAATTCATCTGAATCCATCAGATCTCAACCATGTGGGGACGTCCATTGTTGCCTCTGATGACCGGCACTGCTCCTGTGTTTCACTCAGCAGAAAATGAGCTCTTTTGTCTGGTTTGTGTTAGTCATATAATTGTTAATAAATGAAAGCCCTTCTATCATATACCCTGAGGCAAAGACTGGCGGCTGGCTGGGACTTCACTAGTGGTAGGAGAACAAGGGGATTGAATGTGACCGTTCTCATAAAAAGGGAGAGGGATAGAGACATTAAAGGTGGAGAGGAGGAGAAAAATGGAATAGACACTGCTTTTAATGTGCACTGTTCATGTGCTGTCCAGAAATGCAGTAATCTAATGGGGGACAAGCATGCACAGCCTACTGAAGGTTGTACAAGCAATTATGCCACTTAGGAGTCTTTGACAGGCAAGGTCGTATTGGCAAACGGACACGACGAGCATTATAATAAAAGGTTCTGTATTCTCTGACAGAGCCTTTTAGCTAAGAACATCAATCTAACCAGCGTCCTGTGTCCACCGTGACCTGAAATCCTCTGTAATACTATCGGAATAGCTGTCAAAATTAACAACAGATTGGTCAATTGGTTTTACTTTTACTCATTAAAGTGCGTATTCAAATAATAATTAAAAAAGTATATAGCACCTTTCAAAACTTCTGTTACAATGTACTTAACAAACAGTCAACAATAAAAAAAAAAACCTTCAAAATAAATTGAATAACCGATACAATGATTAGATTCTTAGTAATTGGAGTAATTATTGAGAGATGATTTGAAAGAGGGAAGTACGTTTTCTAGACTAAATTCCTCAGGTTACCTAATCCCAAAGTGTTGGAGTACTCACAGCAAATGCCCTGTTACATCTCGTCTTCAGGTTTGACCGGAACATAGCTAACAAGAATTATTATCAATGGACGTCAGGCTATGGGTTGTCTTTGCCAAACCAATTCCTGTATGTTTTATTTTTGCAGATAAGAAAAAACCAGATAGAAAAGGGTGAAAACAGATTTCGCTCCAACGCTAACCCAACAAAAGGGCGCTTCCATGAGCCAGTAACAAAAGCAGATGTGGTGGGGGGGGGACTTTGCCAGAAAGGGTTGATGTAACAGTTTGCTGGGTGTTTCTGGTGATCATTTTATTCACTCCACGCAAGCTGTGCTCTGTTGTCAGGGGAGACGTTAGCTTGAGTGTATGTGTGTGTGTGTTTCTGTGTAACGTGTTGAGGAACAGTGTGCTTGCACCTGAGCCCTTTGGTACCAGAATAAACACAGTTGCCATGGACACGGAAGATTATTATTGGATGCAAACACTTTCATCTGAAAGCATGTAGGAAAGTTCAATTCAAGCCATTAAACTAGCCTTATAGGGTATATGAATGGCTTCAATCAGTCAACTTGCACAGTGCAAAGCATTTTCCTGGCTTGCTTTTTCTCTCACATTTATGTGTCTGTCGAATTATATGTGTTCAGTTATATGAGAGCTAAAGATCCTAATAATAAGCAGGGGATAAGATCTGCTTCATTAACACATTCAAAGCACACCATGTTGCAACTGTTTTCCTCTGCATTTAGGTATAGTAATAAATGTGAATGAAAACCAGTCCACATATGACAGGCAGCAGATTACAACTCTCAAATCACATGTTTAAACTAGTAAGTCCTCCTTCTGGCATTTGGTTGGCTGTTCTCTGAGTAAACAGCATATTAGTCGTCCTTCACTGCTGGCTTTTGTAGCTTAATACCACTTTGTTACACTTGGAGCTCACAAACTGTATTCTCCTCCAGAGCCAGCAGTCAGCTTTAAAAGTTGAGGGAGGTGACAAACTATCCTGCTTGGCGCCGGGGAACGGAGTGTGTTCAGAAACAGTGCACCAATGGACAGATTTATTAAAGTTAATGGTGTCAAAACGGGAACCTCTCCACTTTTCCATATGGCCCATTGACTGCAAGTAAAACAGTGACGCTTATAGCCAACAGAGGGTGCTGTGCTATGTGTTTGGAGTGTACAGTACTTTGCTCTGAGGTTAAAGATACAGAGAGAGTGATAATTATATCTAATTAAGCTCGATGCCATCTTCAACCACTGCCTCCTACACACTTCTGGGATGACAACCCCACAAGGCGTTAAATAAAAGAAAATGCAGAATTAAAGTACCACAGGGTTTTCATCCCTTCGTGTGTCTGATCATCTGGAAAGCATTTGCATTGTGCTCTATTGTTTTAGGTGCTGTTCCCTGGTTTGAATTAGGGAGGAACTTGGAAAGCAATCATGTGTCATCTGAACCACCTTCTTTCTCCTTTCAGCCATTTTACCTCTGTGCAGTCATTCCACTCAATCATCAGCTACTGCTCTTTAACAACCTTCCTGATTCTCTCTGTCCCTCCATCCATCTCCTATACCTCTTTGCCCTCACCCATCCCTCCTCCCTTTTTGTACACCTCCCATCATCCTCTCCCTGCCTCACTTCTCCTTTCCTCATTCTATCACTGCACCTTCTCTCTGCTGTAGTGTAGACACAGTGTCAGCATCGGATGAGATTAGGCCCTTTGGTGCGGACTCATGGGAAAACCTCTGAAAATGCTGCAAAACTACATTCTTTCTTTCTTTCTTTCATTTTCTTGTTTGTAAAAATGTCTAGTAATCAGTGGATTCTTTTTAACCTAATGAGATCGGGATTTATGCAGTGTATTGACCTGTGTAACTCAAATTGGAAGTTTATTCTAACAGTTGCAATAGCCACATCTTTTTTATTTTGTGCATTTTTAACATTTAAATTGTGGAACATCATAAATGCCCCTGGTCAGATTCAAACTGGGAAATTGTGTTTGATTGTTGGGTTGCATTACCTTTCTTAACCGTAGTTGCTCAAGGGTTAACCTTGTTGGGCCCAAAATCTTAATCTTCCAATTTATTTACTCAACAATTTGATCAATACATCACACACATTTTAACCACAAACTCACTGTATGTTGGTAGACACATATCCTATGACCATAGGACCAAGCGCTCTTATATAACTATTAGCCCACTGTATCTGAAGATGAAACACAGCAAGCTATTCCATGCACCTTTTAGGGAATTATCCAGCTTTAATATCACAATGTGAGTCCCCAGCCATATGTACATTAATCGCCTGCTCTTTGTAAGTCTGCCTGTCTCATATCGCGTCGCCCCTCACTGTGTCCTGTTGTCTCCCTGCCCTCGAGACGTCCTTGGCTAGAAGTGTCTCCTCCGTGTGGATGTAATCCTGGTGATACATGGTAAACTCCTGACCCGGCTGCGCTGTGGCCTCTCTGTTAGATGCTATTACTCGGGCCTCTAATTGCTGTTGACATTCATTTACCCACTAAGGCTATCACCTTCCCCATTACAGGACAGACTTCTGTATCTATCCGCCGACTAGTGTGTGTTTGTGTGTGTCCTTTCAATATTGTCTAGTAGGGTGAGGTAAACGAAGGTCACCACTACCCAGCTGTACCTAGCGACTCTATTGCTGTAAAACTACTGTTCATATACAGTAATCAAATCAGGTTTTCAATTCCGTTCCCCTGACTGAACGCACAAAACACTCCAGCTCCGTCCCTTGTGTGGTGTAAAGCAGGCACCGTCTTATCAGCAGTTGCTCAGAATGACAATATTCACCATATGTGTAACTGTGCCACAGCTTGATTACACAGGGACTTACCATCCCAGACCATGCCTTGAACGCACCTGCATTCTGATTGGAGCTTCTGTGAAATATTGTTGTGTGTATTCCGAGGCCACAGAGCAACTAGAAACACAGCTATTGCACTGATGGGCCGTTGATGCTTCATTATTTCTAACACATTTTTGCCACTGAGAGTCGTTTTTTTTTTTTTGGGAAGATGTTCATATTAAAATTGGATGCAGAAAGGTTCCATCATCTTCTGCCTTGCCTGTGTACTCGCTGTTTGGGAGATGATATTCTTCTTAATGTTTGCGGGTTATTGGATATCAGAGATGCTATTTGTGCAGAGTCAGCCTGTGCCTTTGTGTGAATAAGGAAAAGGTGGATCTGTGCAGCTTATCTGATCCTCTGATAAGATAGGATGGTGGCGGTAGGAACAAAAGAAGAAAATAACAAAGAAAGCAAAAAAGAAAAGGTGTAAGTAAACAGTGGTCTTGTTGATTTTGTCAAAAATTCACCTCAACATTTAAGATGTTTCAGTTGTGAAATAGTCTGTCTTCTGATTTCACTTTGTGTTTTTGAGGTTTTTTATGCCTCAGCGCCGTGACTGCAGTGGTCTAAGGCATTATGTTTTTGGATGGATTGTTCCACTATTGTCGATAACGTGATATCTAAGGAACTCCTTGAGGGAATTTCTTTAAATCTGGTACAAATGTTCACTTGGACTCAATAATCAGAACTAATGGTGAACTAATCAGAAAGGTCAAGGCCACTGTGACCTTAGGCTTTTCTCATTGTTGCAAACCTGATCTCAGGAACGCCTTAAGGGCACTGTGACCTCACATAACACAATTTGACCATGACTCAAGAATTCATATACTTGTATTTTACTTGAATCAAAAAAATGAAGATGATGATGCTTAAACTGTGAGGTGGTTAATCTTGTAGAATTCTTTATTGACATTTTACCTCCTGCAAAAGGACTGCAATTCATTTGTTTAAATTCCTGTAATCAATATTTTTACATTACCAGTGAATGAAATAGATAAGTTAATATTAAAGGTGTCACTTAGACTCACTTGCAGATCATGTGAATGTCATTCTCAGCTTTAGCATGCAGCTGTTTTCAGTGAAAAGGCTCTAAAAACCAACTGTACTCTACCTGCTCAGCACTAAACAGGAGACAGCTGGTAAACACAGTAAAACACTCAGCAACTAAAAACACAGATATTTCCCTCAGGAGCTGGCAGAGAACAAAACAGAGATAAAAGTGGAGTGAATATTAGACTTATATTCAAGTGAACACAAACATGCCTCCAAATAATTGCTAATGTTGTAAGTTTATCTTTTGCTGAGCCTTTTTCCCCTGCTAAAACGTTGCTTTTATTAATGTCTTGTAATTAATCTGTAAAGCATATGTAATTTATTTCTTAACCATTAAAAAACCATTGCTTATAGCTAATATGCAATGTGTCACAGGAAAAAACAGCATCGTTCTGATATTCAAGCCCCAGTCTAAAGAAAATCTCCATCACAACAGTACTTTGTGTGTCAGTATTCGATGCAATGCTCCACACTTGAGAGCCCATGTATGTGCTCTTCCTTGCGAGGGCCATTTGAAGAGCAGTAGGTCAATACACATTCATAGAGAGTACATTTCCCTGAATGCTTCAACAGTCCGTAAAGCCTCAGTGCCACTTTCCACCGTTTTCTGCTTACCGCATTAATCCATCCTACAAAAGCGTCATTCTGCGTTTGGAGAGAGGACACTCACACACACACACACACACAGTCACAGCAGAGACCCACAAAGACACACATTTTCACAGCTTCAATGGCAGAAAATCCATAGCCCTTTCTGGGAGGAGGAATTCCATTAGATAATAGATATGGAATCCATCTCGATTCCCCACCTTATCTTCTCCCGAGGTGAGGGATCAATACAGGGGCTTCAGCTCAACTGCCAACAATAACAGGAAATTGATGGGACAGAGAAAGCAGCTGGAGGTCTAATAATGGCACTTTCTTGGCCACCCCTGTAATGCAAATCAGAGTGGGGAGTTAATTGGTGAAAGGCTGCTTATAGTAATGAGGAGGAAGTTCATGAACCAACACAGATTAGGTGGTTGATTGTAAGGAAAATCACTGCGGTGGTAGAAAATATTCACAATTACAAAGACAGGCAGTGTTTAACAGTAGAAACAAGCGAGTAGAGAAAGCACAGATACCTAGTTATCTGGACAAATGGGTGTGCACGCAGTAATGGCATCTCATTTTCCACAGAGCTATGGAGGTTTCCTGTTGGAGTTGCCAGGTGCTGTGTTTATGGAGACCGTCGCCCGGTAACACATTCCAAACAGTATTAGGATATGAGGACAAGGGAGCAGTGGTGAGGTGAGTGTGGGGTCAGGAGCTACACAGATACCAGCGCATTGATACCGCTCACAGGGACCTGGGTGGTGCCTTTGTTACACAAGGATGAGTCATTTTGTGTTTGTGTACAGTAGGTCCCGTATATGGCAAAATGTGTGGGGGGGGGGGGTGGGGTGGTTGGGGTTGGGAGGTTTACAGCTCGCTGGTCATAGAGGTCCAGAGTCCGCTCACTGAGATGTTTGCACAGCTAAAACACCACTTATTGCGTCACATCGCAGAGGGGTGTCAGCGACATGAATAAACGCTGGAGAAACTGCTAATATTTTGTGTCCAGGAACAGGAGCACCCCTTATGTTTTCATTTTTCGCTCGGGGTGTTGTTTCCATTGCTCACATATGATGGAGTGGAGATTTAACCTGGCCTATTTCATCACAAGCAAACATCTACACCCTTCGGACTCGACGGCTCGAGGAACCCATTCACTCTCGGCACACTTACAGCGACTGAGTGTTGAGCAGCATCTGGATGAGATTGTCATGGATGTGCTGGGTCTCATTCCCTAACTAATCCCCTTCCCCAACACTCCTACCCCTCGACACTGACAGCCCACAGCCAGCAGGTGGTGCTGTCTTCTGTGGTATTGCCTTTTTTTTTTAAATCCATTAAATCCATCCATAAATGGACACCTCACCATGTGTCCACTGATGATGGATTTAAAAGTAAACATCCATCATCCAGTGCTGCTCTACAATCGACGAAGTAGATGAATAGATGAAGCCATTTTAGATAATTGAGATACACATGATTACAAGTTGTGAGCAACACGCCTGTCTCTCTGATCTCTCTGCGGTTGTCTAGCAGAGCATTATCTGCAGTAATAGAGTCAGATCTTCACGGACAAATCCCTGTAATGTCATCCACAGCGCCCAGGGGAGACCACCCTCATTGGGAGCAGGGTGGTGGGGAGCTAATTTCAACCCACACAATAGAGTCATCTCTAAGACTGCCTTGTTAGATCACACCATTTCTCCGTCTCAGTGTGTGTGTCTGTATTATTAAATGGAGAACTGTGCTGTCTGAGCATTGCCACTCTGGGGAATTAAGGTCATGTTTTAAAGCCTCTCGAATACTCATAACTGCACATTTAAGCTTTCCCTTTCACGGACACATAACAGGTCTAATCAGGGTCCTGATCTGTTGAACATGCAGCCAAACCGCCTGATGAGAAGACAAAATGTCCTCATTCAATGTCCAACTTCAACATCAGGATGTGTGCTTTGATTTTTGAGTATTGAGACCTTGTGGAAGAGACTTTCGTGTCTCGTTGTGCGCCTCTCTCTCCGGCACCATGATGTCATCTGTGGGAAGGTATTTCTCTCAGACACAACCTGTCTGCTCCTGTCAGGGGCCACAGTAACTCGAGCCGCCTTGAAAGTCTGGGAGTAAGCGCCGGTCACTTGCAGACAAGGGCGTTATTTATTTTTTCTGGAGGAGATTCAATACCTCCTCCTGCTGCTCCGTGGCTCAGAGCTCCGTCCTGAACTCTGAGGCACAAAGCACTTGCCCTCCAGAGAGGCAGTGAGCTCAGTCGCAGCGCTTTGGAGAGTGCTGGAGAGTTGTAGGTTGTATAACATGATTAGTCATTGTTAATGTATATAATCACTAAGATTTGGGATGGCTAAGGCTCTTACCCAGGCTACGGGCTGTGTTTCTCTTGTTAAAATGCTAAGTAGTCATTGTTACTGTTCCCTTGCAGGGTTGGTGACGTTATGAATGTCCTCTTCCTCTCTAGTCCCCTTCAATCCCACAATATCCATATGAAAGGAGTCTTGAAACACATTTGTTTTACAATTTGTATACATGACCATGCAAGGTTTTTCCCAACATGATCCTTTCTGGATTATGTATACCATATGGTATATGTAAGAACCTCTTTGTATTTTACGGGTTTATTCGTCATCAGTATCAGAATCAGAAATCCTTTAGATTTAGTCCTAGTCTTACAGCGGGGAAATGTAGTTACAGGAAAAAGTGGTATAGCAGGTCTAAAAAGGTGTGCAATAGTAAAGAATAAGCTAACTTATTAAATTAAATGTAGAGATACAGCAGATTTTAAACCATGCAAAACAAATACTGTTACTATATTCCGAACATTTAAAATGTATTTTTAAAGTGCTATGCTCATGTAGGCCGAGATACAAGCATGCACATATTTGTTTACGACCTTTATCCTTCAAATGTATGTTTTTCATGAACATAATCAACGGCATCATAATGTCTAAAATGTGAAAAGCAGGGAAATGGCTTTCAGCCAACATCTGCTTAGAAAATCTCTCCAGAAACACTGCAGAAAGGATTTCACTCACAGTTTTAAAGGATGTCATTTTCAACCACACAAATATTCTTCTGACATCTGTAAGAAGTAAACACAGGAATATCAACTAAGTGGTGGCGGTTACCATCTCATGTTCAGAACATGCATTGTTTTCATGTACACCTTAAATGTTTTAAGTACAAGTACAGACAAAAGGCTGAACCCTACTAAAATACAATTAATTTACTTTAAAACCTGCAGCAACACTCGAGTGGTTACTGCCAATGTACAATTTCAAAAGTCCCCAGTGTCTTGTGGCTATTCAGCTATCACAAACTCACTCCAGCATGAGCAAATACATAGATCTCAAGAAACTGTGTGAAAGGATGAGTCACCGTAACCAGTGTGTTTGGAAAGCATTGAAAACCTAGGGAGCATGAGTCAGCATTTAAACGATGAAAGCCCATTACAACATACGTCATGACAAAGTATTTATACCTCTTTTTCAACTATTTAACATTATGATCCAGTAACAGAAAAATACGTCAGATAAAGATAAGTCAGAGATGAGATGAATTGCTGACTTTTAACAGAGTTACTGCATATTAATCTGCATGACAAAGCGAAAAACAATGAATGAAGATGAATTACTCACACATAAGCAAATCCCCAAGACGCAATATCTAATATGCAACACTGCAACAAATCCTTGCTTGAAAACATGCCCATGCCTAAGCATTCTGAGTTGGAGTGCTGCAATCGATTGGCTTAAAAGGTTATGTGAATCAATACAAAGTTGTTTTGGGCACCAGCGCTATTATATTAATGTCATCCTGAGAAATAGGCTGTAGCTTAGGTGGCTTGTCTGCCAGCTTGTTTTCCTTTTTAACTCCAGTCACAAGATTCTTGTTACGACGCAAAGGTTGACTAAAGGCTGTTTTTAAATGGCAGGTGAGTGGGAGTATGACATTTTTGAACATGGTCAGGTTTGAGCTAATGATAAATATTGGTTATATTGAACATATTACAACAAGTGTAACCTGCTCCCCCTTTGCAGCTGTGCACCAGACATTGGGCATCAGTGTAGCAGAACAAGCTATGGTTCTGAATAAGCTGAATTAATAATGTTGAGTCCTCGTGAGAGCTGCTCTGTGACTAGCGAGGTAGCTAGCTGTGCAGTCAAGGATGACACAGAGGTTGAAGTGGTCACACATTTACATTTGCTCTCTCCCTATCCCCCTGGCACATGTTCTTCCCAAGGTCAGATACTGCATTGCATAATAATGTTAAAAAAAATAGGCTCACACATACGCTTGCATGCAAACACGCAACAATGAGGCGAAGAAGAAGCCAACTAAAAATAGCACCATCACTGCAGCCATCACCTCAAGCATCGGACCACCACTCTTCACTTCACATCTCATAACTGAAGAGTCCTGCTTCATAAGCAGCCAAGAGTTCCTAAACTGAATGTTGACCTCACGTTACGCTTTAGTGAGCATAAACAGCCATGAGGCAAAATGTGCTTTATTGCTTTATGCATGTTCATTATTTCTATATGGTGCGACCAAACAACCATTGACACCCATGTGTTAAAGTGCAAAATCTCTTCAAGCACCTTCTTCTGCCTTTTTCTCCCCCTCTTGTATCATCCCCCTCTTCACCACCTCCTTCCCATGGCCTCAGGGAGCTGTTAGCTATCTGGAAGCTGGCGCTCTATTGTGAGCACTCATTGATTGCCTCTTTGCTCCCCACAGCCAGTCGGGCCAGTCAGCATGGTGCCCCGGCTGTCTGCCTTATCTGCCACTGCTCAGTCGACATACACTGTGAGGAAACAGAAGAGAAATGGAGAGAGAACGATCGAGAGAGGGACAAAAACGGAGAGAGAGAGAAATAAAAGGCTGTCCAAGCTTCCAGAAGCCAGCAGTCGTATCATCTGTTTTCTGTCCCTCTCCCCCTCTCTCAGCTCCTTGTTCTTCTCGCAGCCAGAGACAATCAATGGTGTACTCAACCAGACTCCTCTTGTCTTGTTTTAAAATAGTGCTCTTCTGCCTTTTCTCCACAGGAGATGATCCATTTACTGCCCAGCATCTTCTCTGCCTGTCTTGAATATTAAGCCTTGTTTTCCCTCCTGTTCCTTCGGTTACAACCCAAGTTTAAAGGTCCCATGTCATGCTTTTCCAGTTATTACCCGTCCCCTTGTGTGTTATGAAGGTTTTTATGCATGTAAACGGTCTGCAGAGTCACAAACCCTCAAAGTACACCCTGTAGCGAGTAAAACTCTAACACAGAAAATACATGTCTATGCTGCCCCAGAACGCCTCGTTGGACATTTCTCTTTTTCCATTGTTTTTTTCCTGGGCATAGTGACGTGCCCATACCCAAATGGACCCATTGGTCCAAATGGGCTGACCAATCAGAGCACACTGGGCTCACAGGGGGGGGGGGCAGGAGCTCCAACAAGGCGTTTAGGACAGAGTGACATTCAGTGAATACACATACTATGCAGAGATGCTGTATGAGAAACCAATGTGAGTTTGGAAAATTGCACAATGTAAATCTATTCTAGTAGATCTCAACAATGGAATTATCAGTAGAGATGGCCATGTCATGGGACCCACATTAAACCATTTGTAAACGTTAAGTGATGATGTTTTCATAGTGTGTTGTTTCCATACAAATTGATAATAGCTTCATTATTGAAGTCATTTAACAAGCAAATATTCCTCAAAAAAAGCAAAGGTTTGGGGGCGTTTGTACTTTTTATCTGACATTTCATATATGAAACTAAACCTTACTCAAAAATAAATCAAGAAATCTTTGACAAAACAATCTCTCTGTGCAGCTGTACTCTGGGATGGAATGTATTCAAAAATGCGGACTTGACCTAATAGTGCAATCAAGAGTCTTGTGCCAGAAATAGCTTCAAAAATAGCAGTCAATTTAGTTAAAGAGGTTTGTTAATATTACAATTTTAAAAATAGTTAGCATTTAGCAATCATGTGGTTACCATAGTAATTATATTACACCCTTTTAATAGGCTAGCAACACTGCTTGACCTTTGGAAAAACCTGGTCAGAAGCTCTATCACTGACAGGGTCTGCAAACACATTTACGCTAACAGGAAACATTGTTTTTCTCTGGGTCACTCAGTCAGTCGCTCAGTCACTCTGTACTGAAGAAGGAACGTGTTTATTAGTATATCAGTGTAGTGTTTCCAGCAGCAGGAGCCTCATGGCGGCGACAGCAGGGTGGCACTGTAAACAACCATCACACCTCTGTGTGAACGGGAGAGCTGATGTCAGCACGACTGAAAGTCTCCCTCCATCATGTAGCTACATGAGGCCCCAGCAGCATCCATCACTCCTCCTGCCACCAGCAGAAAGCCCACAGCAACGTGAACGAGAGACATGTACATCGTTTCAATGGCAAATCTGGACTTGATCATCACTAATGTTCTAAGGTCCAAACTGTTTATCACATGTTGATTTAATATGCTCAAACACAATGCAATATGTATTAACCTAGTCGGAGCGTGCTTCATTCAGAGCACTCTTTGTTCTCCTTTGATACATTCATTCAGACCTTTGAAATACTGCGTATATGAAATTATACACAGAGCTAAGTCAAGCTGAAGTCACCCCACCTATAATCCATCCATCTTGTTGGCAGCCATCTGGCCACATTATTTTTGAGAGGCCGAAGCGCACGCCTTGTCACGAAAGCGAGGACTTTTGACAACGAACCACTCTTTGAACTGGGGAGTGACCCGACCGGCTGCGGACGCCCTGACACCCGTAACAGGCCGGGTCACCTTAGGTTGGTATTAAACAAAAACTTGATGGATGATCCAGAACACAAGAGATTATGATAGGACTGAAACCTAAAGGGCAAAAGGCAACAATACATCTGTCAGGAGTTGATCCCCTGTTCTAGGGGAACAGTAACAGAAAAACATACTTGACTCCTATTAAACCGAAGTGAGGCTCAAATTGCCTGACAACAAGAAGCCCGGTGGATTTAAGGAAACACCGGGAGTATGAGATGTATCTTTTATGAATCGCACTGTCAACATCAACATGGCAGATCGATACACATCAATATCAGAAGAGGCACCACAACAAAGAAAGGGTCATCCTGACAAGCCATTTCTAGAGAAAGAAAATGTCATCACCAGCTCCTGCATTGTGACTTTGACTGCTCACCTAATATCCATCTGATAAATAGCAACCCCCCCCAGAAATAAAAATGAGTGACTGCCGGAGTGGGTGATGTCACTGTCCGCATTTGTCCCCCATCAGTGCGGATAGCTGCTTCGACCAGGGTGCTGGGGCGTCCTTGAGACACTTTGATAGAGACACCCCCCCCCACTGCTGATACCTCAGGCCTTCGCTGCATCAGTGTCAGGAGCCCTGCAGGCAGGAAGCTAAAAAGGATGGCAGCCCCTTCCTTCCCCTCCACGAGGAGAAGAGCCTGGGCCATGGGAGCTGCTGACAGGAATTTAACCCCAGGACTGATGACATTATGTGATGGGAAATCATGAATTACCTTTCAGCAAAACGTAATCTCGTCACCTTTTCCTTGATGATTACAATTTATCAGCCACAGGAAATAAGCTTGTAGAGCACACACAGAGGTCTACTTTAGCTTTTGTTTGTATGATGGTTTATTTGCAGTAACTGATATGCCACCCCATTGTTTTTTTGTTTTACTTCTCCCAAAAAACAAATAAAAAAAACACAGTGGAGAAATCCTGTGTGCAGGCACAGCATGAGTAGTGAGTGATTCTATCTGATGCACTGCGAGCTGAGCGGCCCTCCCTCTGGGCAGTTCAGCCTTGCCTGACTAGGAAGAGAGGGGAGAGGGAAGAGCTTGTGTGCTGGCGTGCGTGTGTGTGCTGTGTGCGTGCGTGTGTGTGCGTGTCGGGAGGGGAGACATTGTTCCTTGACGTCACCGCTCAGCCCAGCCTGCCGCTGCTCTCAAACACGTCTTTGTTATTCTTCCACCGGAGACCGGCCATCTGCAAAACAAGGAGCCCCGCCTGCAGATCTGCTGGAGCGGCGCGCCGGGTGCAGAGGTTTACACTGTGTGGGAGGCTTAGTGAACTGTCAATCAAGTCAGGGCAGAAAAGAACAGTGTAATAGGTTCATGATATTACTAGTTCTTAAAACCATAATTATAATAATAATAACAAAGTTATTAGTAGTTTATTTATTAACTATAAAAATAAGAACAAATAATATCCATTAACCATAAAAACATATTACTGTTGTTTAGAGCTCACTTTAATTGATTAGTTGATTGACCGAAAATAAACCTGCAACAACATTGATAATACATAAATCCTACAAATAATTCTTCAAACTTGAAAAAAATACAAACTTAAATATATATTTTGGCTTTGAAAAAATGGTAAAGAAAAAAAATATGGGAATTTTTTTCATTATTTTCACATTACCATAAAACTAATATTATTATTGTATTTTATTTGTATAATTACTATTAATAACACTTATTTGAATCCTTATAATAAGAAAAGGATGTTGTTTAACATGTTATTGATATGATATTGCTATGGATGTAGCCAATATTATTGTTTGTGTTGTTAATTATGTAATTAATTGGATATTGCGTCTAATTTATATTATTGTTTTTATTAATACGCTCTTGTCTGTATATTCCAAATATATTCGCACTCAAATGTTCATTAACCATTATTCAAACTAATAATACAAAACAAACATATAAACTACTGTTGAATTAACACAGAGGCGCTGCTTTGACGACACTTTGTTCAACACGACTGTAATGCTACAGAAGCAGACAATAGCCGGAGCTGTGTGCTGCGGTCCGCTCCAGTGTGAAACGTGCTGTTAGCAGTCCATTAGCTTGTACTTACACCTTTACACTCGGTGTCCTTCCGCGGGAATCTAGGTCGCATTTTCATACCGACCGCGGAGCACGGCTCTCTCTGGTAACTGAATAGCCAGTGTAATCCGACACTTCAACTTGCCGTGCTCTACGGTAGTTGATTCAGTCAGTCACTCACACCGTCTCCGGGGCTCTCATGTCGTCTTTGTGAAGTGGAGAGAGCGAGAGAGAGAGGAGCACCGTAAACACGAGGTTTGGAGAAACATTACGCGGATTTGCAACTGAGGTCTGAGCTGAAAGTAAGTTTCGCGCCTGGTTATTTTCTGTTGCAAAGCGAGGTTTGAATGTGTGTGCGGGTTGCTCAAGATGGGGCTTGCCTCCCGTTGGACAGATACTACCTGCTAACAATAGGGTGACCTCCTAGAAACCTTTAACAGCCGCTGATGAACTCGTGTCAAAAGGGGGCAGATTCCGGTTACGGAGCGTGGTTTACGCGGCGTGATATCCAGGCTTGTGTGTGCTGGGTATTGCACGTTTCTGCCTTGTATAGACGAGTTGCGCTGGAGCGAAACAGTCAGTGTGTCCGCAGGATTGTTGCAAGATAGGTGCATGCACTTCGGGAACACATTAGACAGTAATGTGATTGTGATTGCAGGTCTCTGTGTGTATGTGTGGGTGAATGTCTTGTCTCGCTGGATCAGCTGATGGCTGCGTTGATGCTAAACTGAGACTACATGTCACTTAGCTAACAGTCAGTAGTGTGACTGGGTTTGTTGACTCGGCTACCTGTTGTATTGCAATTAGCAGACATTTCCATATGTTTCTTACTCTGTTATGTTCTATTCAACAACACCATGTAATGCAACATTTGCCACCTTGACCTGCACTGATAGCACTGATTTGATCCTCTCAGGGTCCATTCAAAGATCAGTGGCTCTCAATGGGACCCCCAGGGGCTCTTAATTGGACCCACATTTACGTTCACAATGAATTTAATGTACTGTGAATATTACTATTAGCCCAGGTGTGACTGTAATGTCCTGCAACATTCACTGCACACACCCCCCATGCTTCAGTACAAATTAGTCTACACACACACACACACACACACACACACACACACACACACACACACACACACACACACACACACACACACACACACACACAGTTTCCCTGACATGCAACTATCTGAATCCCTGACAGTGAACAGCAGTGCCACATTTGTTAGCCCCTTCTACAGGGGGAGTGTGGATGAGCTGCTTGACTCAGCACAGCCCTAACTTTGGCGGACCCTCCCCGTAAAAATTCCTCCCATCTGGATGTGAGGCCAGCCAGGGCAGAGCGCAGCAGAAAAGGGGCTCCTGACGGGAGGAGGTGGAGGAGGAGGAGCCCGCCCCTCTTTTATTACCCTTCCACAGGACAGCTAAACTTTGGGAGGGGGTGAAAGAAGAGCCTATATCCTTGTTAGTAAGGTGCTGAAGTTAAAGGGAACGTGATAAGGAGCAAATCAGCAATCCTTTGTTGTTGTTAAACACTCGTGGAGTTTTGCAATATCTATTTCCACCCATATCTTCGTGACTGTGCTACTATCCTGTTATCATTATGCAGGTGAGATAACAAGCAGAGATACTGTCACCACCCGCAGGAAATCTGTTTAAACGCCTCAGAAATCAGTTTCCTTAAAAATCTGACACAGTCTCAACAAAAAATGAGTTATTATGGGATTAACACAGTGACTTTTTATTGCACAAGTCTTGCATTGGATTGCAGGTGTTCACATTATTGTGTCCTCTTCTGGTTAAAGAAAGTGTGTAAACAGATCTTTGGATGGGTGCACCCTCCAGTGTCTCCCTCCTTGGTAATTTAAATTGGTGATGTAATGAAATTGTTTCAGCAGCAACACTTGTGAGCGGCACCACATTAATTAGTGCTTTGAAACTTTTTTTTAATATTCCCCTGACAAACCAAAGCAGTGTTAAGTCATCTCAGAAAAGCATGAAAAGGAGGGACACTCGTTCACAGTGGTTTACCTGATCAATTTTGAAAGAAAGAGGGCAAGGAATTAAAGCCATCTGCAACTGTTTGAAACTTGGATGTTTGTGTGTGTGTGTATGTGAGAGTTTTCTTTCCTTCTGTTGTCCCTCCTGAGGCCTCTCTGCAACCAGCTAGCCATTCAGGCTTTGAGACAAGACAGAAGAGTGTCTGATTCACTAAACAGGCTAAAGGCTCCAGTAGACTCACTTTCAAATCAAATGTAGGCTCTTTAAGAAAGTGCTGGCTTGGGTGCAAAAGCAAGTATGCTCACTGAGAATGGATCTTCTGGCCCTCTAGAGCACAATGTGTAGGAGATGATGCCAGAAATCAGTTGGGAAAATAGCGAATATTATAATCAGACACAAAAAGACAACACATGCACTGGCAGAGCTACAAGTGAAAGCTAAACCAGAGGAATAAGATGTATGTTTATATGCAACAGTATGCTTGTGCCCTAAACCAAACAAGGCAACAGAATGGAGAGATTACCCTCAGTAAAAGCCAATATGGTTGTACAATATTTGAATGAATGATTACAATAAACAATTATCTTGAATAAATCAGGCTGCAACAAGTTAAATCACAGATTCAAGTATCAGGTTCGAACACATGCAGCTATTATCCAAACTCAAGGTTGTCATTCTTCACATTTCTTCCAGTAGTGAGTGTACACACTCCCTATCTTTGCACTTCCACACTAAAACTGCTTAGAAGTGTCTACAGGAAAAACAACCAATTACTCGTGTCGGAGTAATTAGCTTTTGTTACTCAGCAATTTACCAAGTTGCACCGTCTCTGCTGCTATTTACTGTGTGTCGGCACAGCTGCAGCCTGCTAAGTGCTTAAAACCTGGCGAACGCTAATCAATGTTTTGACAGCCTGACATTTCATCTAACTGTTCATGTTGGTTCGAGGAATGCTGTGAAATACTTGCAGCCTGTTCACTTGACACAGATTTTTAGTAGACTGGTGTCTCGCCATAAGCCAAAACCCACCCACTTGTGTCCCGAGCAGCAGTCAGCCTTTGTTTCTGTCTCTTTCTCTCTCTCTTTCTGTCTTTCTGTCTCACTTGTGGTGCGACTTGGCAGCATTTTTCATCTGGACTGAGCCTTTGTTTTCAATGCGTGCCTATTTTGGTCTTTTAATAAGGAAAAATTAGTGTTGCCTCAGAGCAATTTAAAGACTAATTTTCAGAAAAAGAGCTTAGAGGGAGTTAGAACCTGAAACATTCAGTTTGCGCTGAGGTTGTGCCCCTGTGTGAGACACTTAACTACTTCCTAAACCTTGTTGTAATTCTACCCATAAGTCTGCAGTTAAGCTCTCTTCAATCTGGTAATTGCAGTGGAACTAATAAAGAGAAAATGAAGCACCCAGCAGATGTAACTCATACAGCCGACTGACTGTGATGACATCAGTTTGGTATAGAGAGTCAAAGTGGGCCAACGTGAGGCGCGGGGATAAAAAAACCTCAATGCCACATGCTTGTCACCACTGTCCTTCAAGCTGCAAACCTTGCACTGTGGTTTGGCTTGTGGCGGGTTGGTTGAGACTCCCGAGGTGGCTGCGAAAGTCAGGAGAGGCATTGTAAATAATGCTCAGACCTAGAGCAAGGTATATAACCTCAAAGGAAGCAGCAAACAGAATTGTTTGTTCACCAACTGTAAAAAAACTATACAGTAGCTGTACTGAGCTACTATCAGGTCGGTGAAACAGGGACAGTGCTGTTAAGGCCCAGAAACACTAAAGCCACATCAAGAACTAGCAGCGACTGACGCTGAGTGTTGCATCGCCTCACATCACCTCACATCACCTGATCAAACTCATGCTTTAACATAACGCAAAGACTTCAGCCATTGGCCAAATAGCATGTATCATAAAAATGGAAACCAGGAATATAGGACTGGGTTAATCAACTGTGTTTTAATACATCAAATCAAAGCAGTGTTTGCAGACACTTTAACATCACACTTGCTCACCATTAGCTTTTGACCAGATGGCCATGTTGTTTCAAAAATATTTGTGTATTGAAATGATCCGATGAGAATGAGTACACCCTTCTGTGTGTGCCGTCTTGACTTTAGCAATCTGAGTGTTTTGCACCACGTCTATATCTCTTCTTGTGCACTGATTTTTTTTTAAGGCAGTACAGCCAATCAGAGTGGGGCTGCCTACTAGTGAAAGACCGACATTGGCTGATTTGGTGTGTAGTTATTTGCATTAAATCGTGCAAAACATTGTTTGGCATTGAAAGGATTATGTGTTGTTTAGAGATGGTCTATCTGTTTAAGTGGCATAATGTAAGCAACATCAAATTAACTCCTGTTTCTGAAGAACAGTCACTTCAACCTTGAGCTCTCCCAACATCAGGGAGACGCAGTCCTCTAAGTGCTTTTTTTCCAAGACAAGAGAGTGAAACGGAGTGCAAGGAGGGAGAAAGTGAATAGAGAAGTTGCTGGCCAACCCCTGTCACCGCCTCATGCATGTTTGATTTGATGTTCTTTGAGAAAAGAGTGCATGGAACGTCACAATGTCCATGTCTCGTTCCCATCCATCGCGAGGCTGGGGCCCTTGAATCATAAATGACACCCGGCCTCACCAGGAACAATATGAGAGTCGTTGCCCTCACAGGAGGAACAAAATGTTCCCTCGATCCATCAATCCATTCGCCCACCGCTCCCGCCTGCACTCAGGACTTCTCACCATCGCAAGCAATTACCCTCACTTTCTTTTTTGCTGATGAAATCCTCACAGAGTCTGTCTCAGCTCTGTGTTGTTTAGGCGCCTCTGAGAGAAAAGGGTAGCGATGGAGAAAAAAAGAGATAGTATGTGAGTGGCATTGGCGTGTGTCTGTTTGGCTTGTAAATCCTGTTTAAGCTAAACAAACTCATTGTCCACATCCTCCAACTGCGCCCTCTGTGTGTGTGTTGTGTGTGCCTTCCCTCCTCCTTCCTCCTCTTCTCCTTTTGAGTTGTAAGTACAGTCCCTAATTAGTCCCCTCTCCCTCTTCATGCTGGGTCAGTAGGTTTACGGTTTCAGCACTGATCTGCTGTGTTTGCCTTGTCTCTCCTGATACTGGAGCATGCCTGCAAGCCAGCGCAGACTGCAGCCTCCTCCAAGAGGTCTTCACACCTTACACAGCATCCCACATGGGTTCATTTGCCAGACAGCCACTCAGGACTGTACTCATGCTCACTCTCATGCAGCTTGCCCAGCGCTTGAGCTCATGCCAGTTATTAGTCAAACCAGCCCAGCAAATAGATGCACCTGCTGTGTTGAGTCAATACGTTAAAACCTGTTATGTTTTCAAACAACTGCAATGCATTTAGAAGAAGATTCTTAGTTTTACCTACCCTCTACACAGCATGTTATCAAATCCTCCTTGCTCATAGCCTACAATGATCCTTTTTCTAAAGATAAGATGCCCCATGCTATGTTTATAATATCATTTGCGCTATAAACAGTCTCTTGTCTAGTAGGCAGTCTTTCGAAGTGTGCGTGGTGATGTTGATTTTCTGGTAGAGGTTGCGTGGGAGATGGAGAGAGTGATGGCAGAGATTCTCTGAAGGCGGTCGAATTGTCTCCAACATGGCCTCCAGGAATACATACTTCCTTGTTTTCTGACAAAGTAAATTAACCAGGATTTGCTAATGCAAAGAGACATCGTTTATTCTTTGCCTGCGATGTCAGTTATGATGCGGAGAGAGAGTCGTGCAGTTTGCTCTCACACAACGCTAATTCCTACACATGCATGCACTGCAAAGGCTAAAATATGGTGGATTTGATGAGTAGTAGATTTCAGTTGTCTTTAAAGAGGATAATACAAATACGTTTTTAAGGCAGGGGGAAAGCTGTACACTAGATGTTGATTTTTCGGTCGTGTCCGTCAATGAAACCAGCCATGGTTGTTATGGAGAGCCCCTCAAATCATATTGGCATATAATCTTGAGCTCCACTGCCCCTGCTAAGAGTGTTTTCTTACTGCCTTTCAACATTGCTCAGTGACAGAAAAAGTCTATTACTTTGTGCAGTGTGTTTGGCCGCCTGGTGCCCTCCCCTCGGTTTTGACACTGGCGGTTGAGCCAGGCGCTTTCCCAGGGTTCTGAGAACTGACATCCCTTTCATTTTCCCGCCTGGGCGGCCCAGATAAAGGGGCATATTTTAAACCTCTGTGTGGATACACCGACTGAAAAGAGAGACGGGCTGGTGGGCCGGGGCTGAGCTACAGCATTAACTTCACAGCTTTAACAGCGGATAGGGAAGGTCGAGTTTTGATGAGGGGTGTAACAAAATCTAAAGTCTACTTTATTAAACAGTGATCTTGTTGATAATGGATGGTTGGAAGTACTATAACTGTCTGCAGACCTGACTTTGCAAATATCACAAGCATTATCTACAATCTCACTGCAGATAACCCATCTCCCTCGTTTATCCCTGGTCTATTACAGGGGCAATGTGTTTCACCACTTTTTTCTAATCTCCCCCTCTTACAAGTACGTCCTCCCAGCAAACCAAAGCCAGGGTGGAAGCCGTCGTTTATCATATCAGTAATGAGACCAGGCTAATCGTGTGTATTCCGGAGACAGCAATGATACACTGCTTGGAGCTTGCCAGGGATCAGCCTCTAAACAATGTTTATCATTGTCTCCCAGGGCTCTTTAATTATCTGGCAAACACTATTGACAAAACAGCAAGGGTCCTTATGTTTTATGATTTTTAAAGGATGCTGGGTTGCTGTCACAAAATGCTCACTTGGTGTTGTGTTCTTAAGAATGTGTTTTGACCGAGAAAAACTGATAATCGCATGCTTTTTCAAATGAATTTGAAGGAAAAACCAAGAACTGGGATGTTTTTTGTGTTTCTAGAATCCTTCACATTTTGTAGAAAGAGCAGGAGCAGTTGATTTAATTAGATCCAGATCTCTATTTATGTTTGCACTTCCAAAACACAGTTTTATTGTTTAGTGATAAGAAGAGAAGAGAGATGATCTGTGCGGAAAACATTTCTTAATCTCCCAAATGCTGGACTCAGTGCCGCTAGCATGGCAGAGGACTTCTAGTCTTGTTTTAATTCTAAGTACACTCATTGGGAACGTTTATTTTGAAGAAAATGTAGTAGAATTAGTCAATTTCCAAGTAAAACATCCAGTAGAAAGAGGTTGTGTTAATAGCTCCTCTGTCTGCTCCTATGCCAACAAGCACCCATTAGTTCAGATTACATATATTAGCAGAATCTAATACACTTATTACACATCTCAGCTGCCATATTGCTTTCACAGCCATCCTGTAACCTTTACTTGACTCCCCAGTGGGAGCTGAGTGGATGCTGAATGGTATGTGTTGATATTGTTAAAGATACACGTGAGGACATCACACGCTTCATGTGTGACTCATATATTTGGATGAGAAGGGGAAAGGGGGGGGGGGGCTTCCATACCACAGCCAGACCTGCCACATCTTGAGGCTATTGCTCAATATCTGTGGCTACAGTCTGAAGGAGAAATGTCTGAATGGATAATCGCTGGTCAACAACAACAGCAGACAGACAAAATGTATGTTACCTCCCCCCACACAATTACACACATCACACCCCCATCCTCTTCTCCTTGTCAGGTCTCTGTAGCCATGTCTCCCAAGATATCAAATCAACATGATTGTTTAACAAGAGAGGAGGTGTGTCTTGTTGATGGTTGCATGGAATCACCTTTGCTGTTCTGTGTGTGTGTTTGTGTCTGTGAGAGTGAGAGCAAGAGAGGGAGGGGGGTTTGGGGGTTGGGGGTTGGGGGGTGGGAACCACAGCGGTGGCTTGGGGTGAGGTCCTGCCCTGATTTTCTGTGGAATTCCTTTGTTTTTGGAAGCCAGAAAGGGGGAAACTGAATCTGCGTAGCCCGGGGGTCTCTGCTCCTTGAGAATTCTCTGCACACATCCCTCTGCCGCCAGCCCTGATGGTTTTAGGGGTGGCTCTGTTTTCAAAGCTCGGAACAGCCAAGGTGTTTTTCACCTTCCACAAAAAGGAGAGTGGGGGAAAAAATGATGACTACACCAGGCAAAGCGTCTCTGGCCTGGAGGGACTCGAACATTTGCTCCATATTTTAAGGCTACGGATATGAAAGGCAATTGTAGATTCTGTCACTCAGTACACAAAAGATACCTTCCTGTGAATATGGATGGAGAACGCAAGCAGAAAGAGCACTTTCTTTATTGCAAGAAAAGTGTGGTGCAGCAATTTCCTAATGTTTTCCATTTGTAATGATCCTCCTCTGCAGATTAATAAGTTATTTAATTGTGTTTCACGGCCACTGGAAGGGGCCAAGGCTGCTGCAGAAATGTTGTCAGCTGCTCCTGCAAGCTGGAAATGTCACCTTACATTCATGGCTCATTAAGTCTGATAAACCTAGGGTAATGGTGTTAAAATTGTACAAAGGTATCTCCGTTTACTCCGTGCCACAAGTTTTCCGTGACCAGATTCTTATCTGGGGGGCTGTCGCTTTAAGTAACTAACTTCCACAAAGCCGAGCTTTTCCCTCTCGTTTGAAGGGGGCTCGTGTTGAGCGAGGGGGGGAATTGAATAGGCTTGTTGCCTGCCTCCGTTGAGCCAGCTTCATTCTTCGCTGTCCCCTGGAACAGGCGGGAGTGGGGGCTTGAGAGAAGGGAGCTGGCAGAGGAAAGGGGAAAAGGAGAAGGGCTAGGAGGTCTGGTCACGTGAGCAATGATAGTGTTCGTGCTGGTCCCTTTCAGGCTGTCACAGTAAATCTGTTTGACTTGTCACTTTGTAAATCATTACGAAGGCTAAAAGCCTCTCTATTGGATTGTGGTGGAAGGGGGGAGGCGGCAGGTTTCCTTTGTGCCTTCTTGACGATGATGATAATCAAGTTTGTTTCTGGCCATCCTGCTGTGAGGCTATAATTAGCTCCATTCTTTTCTCTTCTCATCCTCTTTTTTGCGTGTTGCTCCTCAAAGCAAAAGTGGAGTCATTGTGCGGAGGTCATATGATGAGTTGTGTATAGAAGCATCAATAGCTTCTGAATACTTCTTTAGTCTGATCAGGCTTCCTACTGTAGATTCAGAAGCAGGGATGGTGTGTTTGCTGCGTAAGATTGTTATTACAAGTGCTCCATCCTCCCTGCCTGTGCTGAACCTATTTAAAAGTGCATGTGAGGTCTCCTGATCCTCCCTCAGGTCAGTCAGGGAGAGTGTCTAAGCTTGAGGTGTGTCTAAACTTGTAGTGTCACTCTCTGACCGAGCTGTCAGACAGAAACATGACAGAGCAGATCTCATCCGGCCGATGAAGTCTGCGCGGTGTGACGTCTGATTTCCGAGGGCCAACTCCCTCTCCTTGCATTTGTCCTCTCCCTCTCTTTTCTCTCCAGTCCTTCTTCACACCATGCTTCCTCTGTGCCCACCCTCTTCTCTCCTTTTGCCTCCCTCCCTTTTTCTTTGGTGTGTGTGCCAGCAGCACTCGTGCCTGGAACAGAGCACAAGGGCAGACATCTGTCGCACTGTGTCCCTGATCTGATCTGTGGCTCAAAGCATCGGGGTCATGAAGAGTAGCAGCAGCCCGTCCAGATATCACGGGAGACAATCTGAGAGCTCTATCTCAGTGTTTTGGTCTTTATGTGGCGCTATGTGAATCCGTCTGTCTCACAGAAATGCACACACCATGGTATTAAACTGTTGTCTCTATGTGGAGACGTCTGTCACTTGGACTGAATAAGTCAAATGGTGCTGGCAGTGTCCCACGTCTTCCTGACAAAGCTCTTTCTTAGACTCACAGGTGCAGAGAGCAGAGCCAGACATCGCTTTTATCAGGCTGTTTGTCAGCTGCAATGGTGTGCAGTGGATCTGAATGAAGGATTTTGACAGTTAAACTGGATCTTTGAGCCTGAGGCCGCACCATTAATGACGAACCTAATGACAGAATGAATAAAAGGTTGTTAATTGCGGCTGCTCGGTTGTGTTAGTGAGAGTGTAAGTGTGGATTGACATACACAGCGGTTGCCAAGTTTGATATTTCACATACCTTCTTGAGAGATTAATGGCTGTGTATTGATCGCACTCAGAGTTTTGACATCTATTGGTTTTGGAGTGGCAGATTTTTCCTCAAAGCAGGTGAGTTCATGTGACAAGACTGGTAAATGCTGGAAAATTCCTACAAACTACAAAAATCCTGCACTTTATTTAATATACATGTTCTAACATTTTCTAGGCTTCAATGTAGGGCTGCTCAATTAATCGTATTTTAATCGCAATTACGATTTTGGCTTGCAACGATTATGAAAACAACCTAATCGAAATAAAACAATTTTTTAAATTATTTTTTAAATTATTATTTATTAAAAAAAAAAGATTATATATTCTTGTATTGTTTTTTCAATTGAATTACACTTAAAGTTCAGGGTAATCAACTGTTAAAAACATACTACACATTGTTTTTCAATAAATTGATGTTTTCAAAGTAAATGGATAATCTTTTTTAATAATCGTGATATCAATTATTGACCCAAATAATCGAGATTATGATTTTTGCCATAATCAAGCAGCCCTACTTCAATGTGTTTCGATTAATTTCATCAATAATTTACTTTAACTTGCAGGGAATTGAATCTGATGGGATACCAGATCCATCAAACTCCATTCAGTTCAATGTTTCCCTTAAGTTATCTGAACGCAGTGATGCATTCGACAGCAGAAGGTACAAATCTCCTCGCGCTCGTGTGTTTGAAGTTCCTACGACATCTGAGATTTGAGAGCAACCTTTGTAAAGCAAGAAACAACTAAATTCACATGCTCCTTTTCACTTCCATGTTTACTCACTTGCCATTTTGATTTGATTTCCCGACAACACTGCTTGTCAGTGCAAAGCTTGTCAGCGATCGACTGTCAGCTCTCAGATGTTGGAGAGTTTTGAAAATGGTTCCTGGTTGCAACTAAGATACCAAACAATTGTAGAGCAGCTTTTGAAAAAAGGCATAAAGGTTACAATGGTATCTAAAATAAGTTTTTACTGTCTTAAAATTCATATTCAAGTTTATTTCATCGGCACCAAAGGCTGTCTAAAAGGCAGGGAAAGGAATAAAAATAGGAATATAACATTTTGGTGTGCTTTAAAAAAAGGCTTGTGATAAGTAAGTGTCGTTTTTCAGTGGCTATAAAAGTCCTAATACAATAAACAAGGCACGTAGTACAATAATCCCAAAATGCTCGCGTTTTAAAGGTCCTCCTGAGTCTTGCAAATCCATTGGTTTGGTCCTTTAAGATGAATCAGTTAGCCCATTTGATTAACTCAAAGCCTCTGGAATACTTTACAAAGCCCATCCTGACTCAGTGAATCTGAAGCTGCTTTGATTCAGCTCGTCTCACGTGAGTCAGCAGAGTCATGGAGTAAAAGGGTAGCATGTGTGACGAGCAGATTAGTCCCCTTTATGACACACGTCCTCTGTCAAAAGGAATATCTTAACATCTTGTTTACTTAGTATAAGTCTCTGAGATGGAAATCAGGCCCAGATTAGATCAATGGTAGACACGGCTGTTATCTTTGAAAAGATAATTGACCTGTGACACTTAGTTGGCAGGAGCCCAAACCCATGATGGCTCCATGATCTGCATGTAAATGCTTTGTCAAGTGAAGAGAATAGTAAGGGAAATAGATGTTTACATAAGGTCATTACATAGAGGTTATACTAAGTAGGTTACTATATATTATTCTACATATGCAATGTATATATGCAGCCCTTGAATAGCCTTGCTGCTTTAGTTTAATGTAATGTAAACTTAAACGCCTATATACACTTTAAAGACATACAAAAAACTGCACATTTCAGATAACATTGACACAGCAAATATTAGCTGGCTCGCTCTGTGCATTCATTCTTTTCACGTACAGTATAATAGCCAGGTCTCACAGTATTTCAAAACACCATGTCAGAGCTGAAAGTGATATTTTCATGGAGCTTGTTTTTTCTACAAAACCCAAAGATCTTTAAAGAAGATCTTTTAAACGATATAAAACAGAGAAAAGTTTGAACCAGCAAATTGTTTTCATTTTTCTCGCGGATGAATTCAGTGTAATTATTCCCGTCTGTTCTCTGTTCAATCAACAGATGTTTATTTATATAGCCCAATATCACAAATGTTACATTTGTCTCAGTGGACTTCACAGTTTGTACAGAGTATCAGTATGACAATACGACACCCTCTGTCCTTTGACCCTCACATCGTACAAGGAAAAACTTCCAGAGAGAAACCCCACAGTTTAAGGGGAAATGGGAGAAACCTCAGGGAGAGCAACAGAGGAGGGATCCCTCTACCAGGACGGACAGACGTGCAATAGATGCCGTGTGTAAATCGAAGAGAATACATTTTACAGCATAGGTAGACCGAATGTTTGGAAATGCATGTGTCTATAATAAGAAGATGAATCCACGAGGATGTCAACAATCCCGTGGGAGTCATCAGGGAAGTAGTATGATAAGAGTCAGGCAGGACCGTAGAGACAGGTTCAGCCACGACTCGAAGTCCAGGACTCAAATCCAGAATTCAGGACACAGGATCCAGGACACAGGATCCAGGACTCAGGATCCAGGACTCCGGATGCAGGACACATGATTCAGGATCCAGGACACAGGACCACAGCAACAGGATCAGCCAAGACTCAGGATCCGGCGTAGATAGACACCAAAAAGAAATGTTGGGGAAGCTGGGTTATTCAGAACATGAGAGTACACAGGTACAGACAGACAGAAGGAAGAAGTAAGGTGTCCCCCGACAGTAGGGCTGCTCAATTAATCATATTTTAATCGCAATTACGATTATGGCTTGCAACAATTACGAAAACAACGTAATCGAAATAAAACGATTTTTTTTTTTCTTTTTTTTCTTTTTCTTTCAATTTTTCATTTTTTAATTTATTGGTTTTTCAGTTGAATTATACTTAAAGTTCAGGGTAATCAACTGTTAAAAACATACTGTTCACATTCTCCAATAAATTGATGTTTTCAAAGTAAATGGATAATCGTTTTTAATAATCGTGATATCAATTATTGACCCAAATAATCGAGATTATGATTTTTGACATAATCGAGCAGCCCTACCCGACAGTCTAAGCCTATAGCAGCTAAACTAACGTGTCTTCGTACATGCACTCCTTTAGGATAGGGTGAGGGAAAAGAGTAGGAACTAAGATGTATGCGCCACATCTATACCATGAGCGCATTGCTCCTAAATATGTGTTCTGGCACTGACACCAATCCACAGTTGTGCGTCGACTCGGCAGGGATCAAGGCACGTATAAATGCCTCTCCCTGCTTCCACCGTCTACACACACAACCAAATTACATACCATCAGTAAGGAAAGAGAGTAAGAACTAAAATGTATACCTGTTGTCGATAACTTTTCTACTAATATTATAACAATATCGAAGTGGATTATGTTCATTAAATCATGGTAGGTCTTGGCCATGGTAGGAAATTGTGATTGTGATTAATTCAGTAATAATTATGAAGCCCTAATTCCCATTAGCATCAGCTGTATTTTGTGTTAAGTAGTAGTTCAAAAATATTGTAACGGTAACATGCTAAACTGGACGGTAAACATGGTAAACAATACCAACCTAAACCAATACCTGTTAAACGTCAGCATATTAACATTATTAAAGTAAGCAAGCTTGCTTTAGCATTCATCTCAAAGCTATGTTACACTCTACAGTGCTTTACAACCTCAGAGAGCTAATAAAATATGTTTTTCTGTCAGTCCATTATTCCATTAAGCAAATGATAATCCTAGCACTGCATGTAAACATCCTTTCCTTGTTTAAATAAAAGCAGAGCCTGCACCAGAACTCTCGAGACAAGTAGGATACTCTTAGTAACCTCTCTGTGTGCCTGTTATGCAGCAGCAAGAAAAAGGTGTTTTATACTGATGACAGGCAAGGTCGGGCCAGTGAAACAGGACAGTGCGAGTCTGGAGGGGGGGGAGGGGGGCGGGGGGTGGGACGGGACAGGAGAAGTAGGGAGGGAGGGAGGGAGAGAAAGTGAAAGAGTGCCACTGCAGATCTCCCGGTGTACCGTGCACCCGCTACTCGGATGCAGCTACATATCAAACAGAACCAAGTTGCTGCTGGCACTGCGCCATGACACAGATCACTGGCACATACAGCCCTGTCAAAACCACCTTGATGGGTAATTAGGAATAGTCTATCATACTTGCTATCACTTAGCTGCTGCAGTCTGATGTGTGTGTAAGATGTTTATGTGGCTGTGGGATTGTAAGAGGAGTTGCTGCAGTGATACAAGTACATTTTACAAAGTGTAACCTAAGCTGGGGGGTGGACTTTGAGATAGAGAGGCTGATCCCTTAAAGTCAGTCCAAAGCAGTACACCCTAGCTGACTCCGATGTGTGTGTTTCTGCATCTTAGCGTGCTCATGCAGCAGTGTGTTCAACCTTGTGGTAGTTTTAAAGGGGAACATCAGTGTAAAGGCTCTTTGGGCGTGTGGCTGATGCACATCGCGTCCTTCATGACTTTGACCGGGCAGGCCTTGCAGAGTAGAGCGAGCCAGATAGACAGACAGAGATTTAAACAATTCTGTGTATATAAAGCACCCAGAGAAAGAAAGGAAAGATGCTGCTTTGCAAGCTGTTTCCCCCCCTGTGATTTAAACATTTAGAATTTTCCCATTAACCCTCATCACTCACAAGGAGACCTTAGCTAAAAATGCCTACTTTTACACTTGCACTGTGAACAATTTAGCAATTTGTGCTGTTATTATCCTAATTTGCACATGCGGAAATGAGAGAAAGGGAGAGTACATTGTGTGCCCTCTGATTAAGTGGGATGTTTGAGTATGAGCCCTCCACCTTCAAGAGAGATTTGATACTTGAAGGGTTGAAGTGTTTTTGATGGAAACTCCATTAATGATTGATAACAAGAGGAGAGCGGTTAAAAATCTCCCTGCTCCAACACCATCAATTATTAAAAGCTCTCTCCTTGCATTTTGGTGGCACATAAAATATCAGTCACCATCTTAAAATCTTGAGTTGATTATATCTGTCAAAGGAAATGGGGCGTTGTATATTTTTCCTGTAAAAGCTCTCCTCATACGGGGCTTGTATGTTGTGCATTTTGAAGCTGCTTCTTGCAACAGATTGCAACAATTACCATCAGCTTTGTTTGTTATCTGTTCTCATCAAAGGAAAGTGTTTCAAGACGTCTAAAATTCTCATTGATATTATCCTAGGTTTATGTTTTATTAATCAAATGAAAATGTGTCTAGAATGGAAATGGTTTAGATATAGGTCAGGCAGACGCAGAACAGAAGATTGCAACAAATTGATGTATACATTAGTCCCCAAATAAACTTAAAATACCCTTTTGACGGTTAATCTTCCCCACAGCCTAGGGTGCAGCTAGCTTCATGCGAAGATTGTGTGCCACCGCCACAATATCTCATGTAATAGTTGGAGTGATTCACCCCGTCTTTATGCTGAGAATCTGTCTCACACACACGGCACATGTCGAGTATGATGTTGAGGGACTGAGTGGATGTTTGAAGTGATGCTGGAGATTCGTGTCAGTGTACGAGTGCGTGTCAGTGGAAGTTCTCCGCTGCCGAGTGCTGATTTGAGCCGCAGCGAGATGAGCTGACAGGCCAGCAGGCTTCTTCTCTGTGTCATCGCCAAGGTTCCCATCAGCCCTTGCAGAGGGAATTCTCTCCTGAAGCCCTGCTGCACTTCCACACCGGAGACCTGATTAAGTCTTTTATACGGCTTGTGGAGTCTGGCCTCTCTGCTCAAAGTGCTCCAAGGCTGCTTCAAGGCACGCGAGAGTAGATGTTTTCATGACGCTTCAATTGGTTTTGGAGCCTTTCTGGGGGTAATGATTATTGGCTCACATAAGTGCAGAAAATGCCAAGAAGCGATTCCATTTGACTATGCTGCTCTTTTTTTGTGTCATCTGAGTGACACCCTCATTTAGTGGTGTCAATATTTGAGTTATTCATTGACTAGGAATTGAGTCCTGCAGCACTGCGTGTGCATTTACTTAATTCCCTTCAGTAAAAACAACCTCAGTCTCTTAAGATGAGCTGGGGAAAAAACGCTCCTTGTGATATGAATGTATATCAAGATGACGGTATTTAAAGATAGAGATGAACGCTGACAGCAAATGAAAATAAACAACAATAAAATGATGGCTGTTTTTTATCTGTACCGTCATCAACGCGTGGTGTCATAGCGAGGCAACAGCGCGCTGCCCATCTTGTGTCAACACACGTGTATTTACATAAGCTGTTTCCCATCGGCCACGGCTCCTGTCCTGAAAGCGCCAGGAATCTCGATGGTGAGGCGGGTGTGATTAGATTTACAGATGGAGATTAATGCGAACAGAGGTAATAGCACAAAGGCATAAATCAAAAAGAAGAGGCGGCAAGCGCCACGTTTGACCTTTTTGAATGGTGATAATGATTCTGGATTCAGATGTGCCTGAGTTAAGACAACCAATCAGAAATGCTAAATCTGTGTGTAGAGGGGTTAATAGATCTGCCGGTCAACATTGGAGTGCATTTAGATGAAAGTGACATCCCGCGAGAAGCTATCAGAACACTACACGCTACAAAGTGAGTAAATGCACTTAGAGTACACACACGTAGCGACAGGCTTGATACCTGGTGCTCAGGCTCTTTCTTTAAGTGGGAAGTGAAACCTGTCTGTCTGTTTGTCCGTCTCCCTGTTTGTCCTTGCACCGCGGAGCAGCAGCAGGGTTATTAGAGGAGGCCTATGGCTGCCACTGATAAGGCCTGTATGGGCGCTGCCACTGACAGCGCTGCCTGCCTGCGCGGCAAACACAAGTGGCCTGGCCAGGGGATTACTGCCTGCTGCCATTTCTGCTGATGCCTTTCTTTATGTTATCCTCTCTAGTCAGATGTGCTGCATTTGAATAACTTGGCTGATGTTGTAGAAATGGAACTCCTCTAAATCTCCACCTGCATACAAATGAAGGCGAACGGAGGAAACGCTGTGATTCGCATAATGCACATTTAGACATTTTTGGGGGTTTATAAGCCTTCCTGCATCCCTCTTTTCTTTCCTCCTGGTAGTGGCCACAACTGGTTATTAACATGCTCTGTCACTTACTGGGAGGAGTGATGCTGATGGGTAAGGAGGCTCACTAATCCACTCTGCCGCTGTCATTAGAGAGAAGCAAACAGACTATTACCACCTCCTCCTCCTCTTTCTGCTCATCATAAGCATGCCCGAACCCCACACACACACACTTGTACGTGCACACACACACACAGCTATGATGGAGAGTGCCTCTTGTTTCTTTAGCGCTACTGAGTGGAGCCCTGCTTTGGTAATTGATCCTGTTTGGTACATGGGGAGGGGAGAGAGAGTGCAAGAGAGAGAGAGAGAAAGAAAGAGAGAGAGGGAGGGAAGGAGGCCCTAAGTGTTGTCAGTTTGCTGCATTAATTTTTCAACCGTGGCCAGTGAGGCTGGAGGGACGGAGGAGGGGCCCACCGCAGAGCTCGCTCAGAGGAACCATGCTGTACCTAATGCTGCTTTGTCTGCCTACATTTACGTTGCTGTTCATTGGTGTACGGTCTAACGCTGCGTGTGACACTGCTGCACGGTAACTTGCTGCCTCCAGTCATTTCAATGATGGGAGACGGGGCAAAGGGGAAGCGGTTTAAATCACGGTATAAGGGTATAAAGCGCTTGCCGCCCACATGAACACGCACATATTCGCAGCAGAGAATTCACTGTGCTGAACTTAGGCCGTAACCGCCTGCCGTTGGCCAAGCTGCTTTTAAAAATATTTGCCTTTTTGGGGAACGCTCTTGCAGGTTGGCTGTGTAAGCAGCTTAAAATAAGTTCCTCTCTGTGAGACTCGATTATGATTCAACTGATCCGTCTACCCAGCCTCCTGCTGGTGACATATTTGTTTTCCTCCATCTCTTCTTGCGCCACTCAAAAATAGCCTTCTGGTGGTTGTGTGACTTTTGCCTCTTCGTATGGGTGTTGGTGCCTTCTCATTCTGTACAGTATGTGCAGCTGATGATGGACAGACCTCAATCGGTACTTTTTGATCCCCGCTCTGGGCTCTGGTTGCTGACTCACTGATGATGTCTCCAAGCCAGAGGACTGAGCAGAAAACAAGCAGAAAGACTTGTTTTGCCTGCTATTTGCTGTGGTAGACAGTGATTAAATAGTGTTCATATAACTTCACAGTTCTCCCCCGTGTTACGTGTCAAAATAGTCCCGTACTATAATTAGTACTCATGTTCTCATAATCCCGGTCACTGGAAGGAAAGTACTGCCGAGTGATTTCTCTGTCCATCAGAGCCACGTTAGTGAACACTTCCATGAGTCATTTAGAGACGCTCACAGCCACAGAGGACGTCACCGCTGACATTTGTTGAAGATATGAGTCATAATTTCTTCCTTTTATTTAATATTTCCGATGCAATTTGTCGTTGACACATTTCATTTAGCATCTCTAATGCTTGTTTTTGTGCTGGGAGATGTAAAGTAGCAGCTCACAGCTCCTCGCAGATGTCATGCAAAGCATCTAAAAATGCTTTGTGATGATGCAGTATGTAAAGTGCATCACTGTGTGAGAGAACTGCCTGGAGGCTAAGCGGCAGTTAAGTTATGATCACTGGAGTTATAGCACCCACAGTACAGGAAGCTCCTGAGTCCTAAATAGTCAGGATGGGTCACATGCAGAGGACAGATTTTCCCTCTGGGATTAATAAACCCCAAGATATTTTTACTTGGCAAACACCACACTTTGTCACATTTTTCAAAAGAGGACTTTAAGACAAAGACCACACTGATGTGATTTGACCTAAAATCTCTCAAAAGCTTTTTTTTACACTAGCACATAATAGCTTAGTAGTAGTAAAAGTGTACAATAAAAAGAACAATAAAAACATACATAAAGGAGTGTGCAAAAATATTTAGTATTGGCCTGCTACAGACACATCAAATAATGTGCAGAATTAATGTCAATTAAATGTACCTACATTGTAAACATCACAGAGAGCCCTAAAAGCAATTTTGAGACCTTATCATGTTGGCTGTCCATATGTTCTGACCATTCTTTTTCATTTGCTCATCACACTGCAACATAAGTTAACATTTTTAAGCTTTCAGAAAGATCAGTTTTCTGTGGCATCGAAACATATACAGTATATAGATCAGCTTCAATGAAACAGAAATGTTACCCTTTTTCTTTTTTTAGAAATTGGATAAAACACAAGACATACTCTCCTTGTGAGTCTAATGATACCCGCATGTAATTATTTTGTACCTAGATCTAAACAAAAAGTCCATTTGCACAGATTTTCTGGCAGTTATTCACTGCAAGCATTTTTTTAATGTAATCTGATTAGCCTATTACTGCAGCATCTTAAACCTATTCATTTGTGGTGTGTGGTAAAGTCAGGCGAGGGGTATAAATAAATATCTTAATAATTTAGACGCTTTCTAAAATGTATTATCATTTGAATAGGGAGGAGTGGTGGTTTGAATTTTACGCAACTCACTGAATTCTTTGTTTCACATAATAGGTATCAAATGAATTACTAAAGTAGTATATGTATCATTTTTAAGAGTACTACTTTTAACTGGTATCGGTGCTTTTCCCCAGCCATATAGAAAAGACAAAACTTTTCCAAATAACATTTTCTACAAAGTAATGTATTGTAGTTCTGTGTAGTGAGTTGTTTTCCCTCTGAACCAGACCATTTAATCCTCTAACCTGACAGAACACCACACTATGAAAGGCAGGGCTGGGCCAGAGATGAACTGTGTGATTTCCAGCCTTTGTACAGTCACACAGGTGAGAGTCCTTTCTTTGTCCCATCCAACAGGTGTGTTTTCTCCACTCCTCTCCACCACCCGCCAGCTTAGCTAGCCAGGACAGGCCTTCTTCCACTCCAAAACCATGATTGCATTCTTGAGCTATTCCGCCCCCTCCTTCAGAACAAGAGCCCTCCGCATCTCTCTCCCTTTCATGTTGAGGCTGCTGGCCGCGTTTCCCCTTTGAAGATGTAATCTTGGAAAACACAGAGACATCTCTGGGATTATCTTAAATGTCTTCAGTATGTCAACAGCCTAGCCTTGTTGCTGTTGAGGTTGTTGAGCAGCGCTGGCTGTTTAAGGGGTCGGCTGTGATGACAGCAAAGGAAAATGCCTCATCGCAGAGGTAATCACAGGGTCAACTCTGCTGACTCCATTCAGGGCCAACCTCCCACTGTTAAAACTGGATGATAACACACACACAATGAAATGATGTATTCCCCATGTGGCAATTCTGTGTTTACAATTGAGAATAATAGCTGGCAGTGGGGCGCTCAATAACGGTTGGGAGACTAAGGTGAGGTTCATTTATGTCATGGCATCTTCTGAAATGTTATGGAAATCTGAACGGTGCAGCATCTTAACCAAGCATATGCAATAAGATGAAAAGCATCATTGAGCCGTCACAAGAGGGAGAGTTACTATGCACCAAATTAGAGGCATGTAAGTGGGCGCTCCTTGAAAAGGATCTTGACTTTGTAATCATATCAGATGTTATCGGGAGGAGATTTTAGGAAGGGTAAGTGCTTGGAAACTAAATCAGAGAGAAGCTGCCTAGGGAACATGTTGTTATCATAATTACCTGCTGAGCGATGACTGCAGAACCGGTGTTGATGTTGACGCCGAGCCACCCTCCTCTCTCTCTCTCTCTCTTGTGTGGGCTGCTGCCTGCTTCCACATCTCTTTTGTGCTCTGTTCCATGAGTGTTTTCTTTCTTTCTTTCTTTTTTTCCCTCCCCTCTTTTCAGCCAGGAACAAACTGCAGGCGAAAAAACGCAAATATTGTTTTGGTGAGATCTGGTTCTGAGATCTGGGACAGTCTTACGTCAGAGTGTACGTGCGGGCGCTGCTCCCGGGAGCCGAGGCGAAACGTAGACCTCATCTTCTCAGTTTTCAAACAACAACCTGCTCCTGCCGGGGCCCGCCTGCATGTTTTTTTTTTAGTTTTTATTACAAATGATCTGTTTGAATGAAATGCGGCCCCTGCCTTCTCGCAGTTGGCATTTAAACGGGAGGAAATAACAGATGATGATATCGGAGCGGAAGATAGTACAGGAGAGAGAGACCACTCAAGGATGAGAAACACTTGACCTGTTTTGTTTTGGGAAAATGCTATTCCTCTGCTAATTTCCTCCTGATAAGTATCTGACAGCTCATAGTAAAGTGTCTTATCTTGGCTAGAGGGAAATGACTTCCCTCACTCACGGTGCCAATCGATTTCAGAGACTCTGCTGCTTTAAATTGCATTCTCTGCCCCTCCTATTTGCATAGAGGTAATCAATTACATATATTAGCTTACCGCTTTTAGCTTAACATAGCCTTTCTCCTCCCTCCTGCCTGCCTCTCCTTACCTCTCCAGAAGCTGCTGCAAATTCTAGCCCTTTCCTCTTCCACCTAACGTCATTGACTGCTGTTTGCCGTGTTGGGGGGCATTGATTTTTACTGCTCTGCCTCTCTCTGGTTTAACAGTTGATGAGTTGTGTTAAGACGCCCAGGGACAGCCCTGCCTGTTTTAAGGAGATGAGGTTGGCTTTTATAGCGCCTCTGCTTCCTCAGCCTTGGATGATAAGGTGTGTGTGTGTGTGTGTCTATGTGCTCGTGTGAGTGAGTGTCTGTATGAATTGAGCATCCGCTTGAGACTAGGATTGCCCTCAGGAAGCTAAAGTAAACGTTGCGGTGTTAAGGGCTTTTAACAGGAAAACTTGGGCTTTGTCATCTCCCGCATTTGAACCACTTTAAAGGCTTTGCGCAGAAAATTGGTTTATCTCAGTCAATGAACAGCCACATCGTCAGATACGATTACCACGATTGAACTGTTAAGAGAGTAATACCAAGCACAATTATGAAAATGGAGTCGAGTGGAGAGTTGACACAGAGTTTATATTCAAAGGGGACAGGAGTTTTTAGTCTCTCAGAAGCACCTATAACCCCCCACTGCCAACACACACACTCAAAAGTCATGGATACAGACACAAACCTCATTTAACACGATTAGTTTCTTTGAGGATTTTACCGCAGCCTCTTATATCCGGGATGAAAGAGTTCACACTTCTGACAGAAAAAAAAGAGTCTGCAAAAGCTAGTACGAAGCACTCGGCTTTTCACTGCAATATTCACCACATTATTAAGGAACACATTGCTTAGTGCTGTGTTGCTCTCAACACCATCTGTAGTGTGCTCCTCAAGTGGTAGCAATTTCCTTGTAGCCTCGTGTCTCTCATGCAGTGAGTATTACAAGGGAAACTCGATTGCAGATCTCCGCTCGATGTTCTAGTGCATTTAGTTTCGCATAAACGTTTGCATTCTTCAGTGATTGCTCCCCGGCAGTTTCCGATGTGCAGAAATGCTCTGCCAGCTCAGTTTTTAACTCTCTCTCGCACTCTTTGGCTTTGAAGCCTGATGTAATCTCCGAGTATATGAAAAACGATTTGCCTAGATTTTTCTCTTAAACTAGTATCCTCTGCTGTGACACACCATGTTGTTGTTTTACTGACATTAAGCCAGCTAAACATCCCTTGTACGGTTGCTCAATGATGAAAACGAATGTAATTGATACAACTAATTAAAAAACAATTTGATTATATAATAATATCATTGATTTGAGCAATTTATGGCCAACTTAACAATGTGATATTATAGTCTTTTTAAATCCATAACCTCAACACACTCACTGCACAGGCGTTTTAAAGAGGGTCTATTGGTGCGTGTTATAGCTGGGTAATATCAACCTAATAGGCTTACCTGTCAGCACAGTACGGGACACAGACCCTGTAAATCACATTTGTCTGCGACACCTGCTCGCCTCCCCGCGTATTTATGGGTTTTTTCTCCACCCTGTCCTCTTCTTTTTGGCCCGAGTCCAAAATCAACCCCCTCTTCCCACAGTATGTTTTTCAGTATGCTCCCTTCTTCTCATGGATTAAATGAACAAGCAGGTGTTAAGATGTATGAGGGGCCCCATTCCCTCCAAACGCCTCTCCTATTCAAACCACCCATGAACAGTTCAAAATATCAATAGTGTGTTTAAGATTTAGACTTGAGAAGAGTTTTTTTTCTTCACTTTTTGTAAACTTTCATATTTTAGTTCACGTGTATTTATTTCAGATATCACTTTTGAACACTTTTAATTTGATCCTAACTTCATTAAACTCCTGCCATGTGGAAATCTACTCAGTGTGGCATACTACTACCCTGATTTGTGTTTTTAAATCATGCACTGTACACATGGTGTGTGCTACACTGAAACAACTAACTATCGTTTTTTTGTTTGTTGTTTCTTCCAGTAATACTGATTATTAAATCTCTTCTACTTCCCCATATATTTTTTATTGTATATGGATGTGTCCAACTGGCCAAAATGTCTTTAAATCTGAGTGGAAAGACCAAGCTATACTGTACCACTTGCAGAATGGCCTTGAGGGCAGCCTGAAGCAGAGGAAGCTTGTTTGCACCAGTGCTAGAGATTATTAGAAGTATTTCTTTCTAGAATACTTTTCTCTCAGAAGAATTTAAGTTAAAAACAAAAAATGTTAGTCTCTGATTCTGTTTTCCATCAGAATTAAGGTTAATACAAATAATTAAAACCCTTACTTTCCCCTCAACGGGGTTGTGTCTTTTGTGTTAGTGTGATTGTGTCTGTTGCTTTAAGAGAGCGCTGTATAATAGGCTCTTTGTAGCCTTTGTATCATAAGGAATTAAAAACATAGCCACTTCTTAAATGCAAAAAATAAAGGATAAGAGATGCTAAGCCCAGAAGCACTTAGAAAAATGCTGACATGTATACTTTCAAACATATAGTCATTTGTTTCCTCTATAGTTCTACTATGGATGTTAGCTAAATGTGTTTTATTTTATTAGCATTATTGACTCTTTGGCTTCTTGGGGTCAGGGCAGCAATGTGTGAGTACTTTTGTTTTATGATCCATTATGAAGATAAAGTGTATTTCTAAATATAACAATACATAAAAGAGTTAAGGTAAGGTAACATAAAGGTTTTTAGCCTAAATAGAGTCTACATCCACGCTTAAAAATATAATAGCATCTCCTACTGTACTGCTGAGCTGCTTTGGCACAGCAGGGGCTTTAAGCTAAATGCTAACATCAGCTTGCTAACATGTGACACAGTGATGGTGATAACGTTCTGATACTGACGTGGTTCACCATCTCAGTTAAGCTTGTTGGCATGCCAATCCAAACAACTATTTTATTTTATTATCGCCAAACACAAAGTAAGCCTAAAGCTGATATTGATTGTAATGCTAGGGTCAGGGTTAGGGTTGTTTTTATTTCTAGGAATGTTGTCGTAAAGTATTTGACAAATTGAATTGTTGATCCGATGATGGCCCGAGCACAGCTAAACAAGTCTTGCAAAGGGGTGGGGGGGCGAAGGGGCGAAGGGGCGAAGGGGGAGGGATTAGTTTGACATTCAGGGTTGTGTAATATGCAGGCTAATATGGTATTTCATCACCGTTTTCGTAACAACAACTCACACCAATCGAATTGAAGTGCATGGCAGATGTCTACAGACACAGAGTGGCTTTGTGCTGGCAGGCTAATCCCGAAACCTGTGTATGTGTGTCGCGGGCCTATGCTGGATTTGTATCAGCCTGTAAAGGGTGCAGCGGAGCAGTGAGTAGAGACTAAGAGAGGTGTATTAAGGCAGTGAATCCAGCCGCTGTGTGTGTAATGGACTCAGGATGAGAGCTGACCAAGCGCCAGGGCTGCTGATAACCTTTAGGAAGGACATTGTTCCTGTGCAGTGGGGGGTGGGGTCGCGTTGGGGGGGGGGGGGGGGGGGGGGGGGGTATACAGGACTGCTGCAGTATACAGACACGGCACTGTGATAGGTGGTGCAGTCGTTCATTGGTTCATTGGCTCTCCGGCAGGGTTAGGAGGTAGAGTAAATGGGGCAGTATAGCAAACTCCCTCTTGGCGTCCTGCATACATTTTTCAACACCAGGGTGTATTTCTCTGTGATCCATTTGTCCTCTGTCCAAACCAGGTTCTCCCTGGCACTCCATTAAAAGAAATTTAACAGCCTTTTTTCTTATGTCTTCCCTCCCTTCAGATCACCGCTTAAGGAAGGGTCAGAAGAGGACCGTGCTTGAGGAATACATGAAGGGCGGGGTGGGGGAGGGGGAGGCCACCTCAGCTGCAGTACAACCAAGGTCAAAGTTCACACACAGGTAAAAAGATGATTATTTATTTGAAATCCAAAGCTTGGTGATTTTGCACGCTCCCTGGTTTAGTCTTGGCTTTTTTTTTTTCACGATCCGGAGCAGACTTGGCACGCAAAGGCAAAGTGAGGGAGTAATGTGGCTGGATTTGATTGGACCCTCCTGGGCTGGCGGCCGGGGAGGAACTGGGAACTGAGCAGTCTGCAGCTGCTGTTTATGAGGGGCTGTGCAGGATACTGTTTGGCTCCATCTAAAAAACCCAGCCAGTCCCCGTTGAGAAGCCTGTGGCCAGTGTCAGTACTTGGAGAATAGAACAAAACCATGGGGTTATAATTCAAGACATTTCTTTTTCCGATATTCTTTTTTTTACAATGGGGAGATGTGGGACTGGAGAATAGAGAAAAAATGCATTGCAGCTTTCTTTGATTACTTTGATTAATCTATAAGATGATTTAACAGACAGATCTGTACAAATGAGTTTCTCCTCAAAGAATCCTGCTAAGTCATTTTCTAACCCAGTCTCAATCCTACATTAACTTCTCTCAGGCTTTTCTTTTCCTTTTGTAGAGTTAGGTTGCATAAAATACTAATTTAATAATTTTTTTAACTGAATATAAGCACTTTATTATCCCAATTGTTTAAATTGAAAGCTTTATTCTAGTTCCAATCCAAACGTCTAGTGCACTTGCAATTCCAATTGTTCTCATGGCCCTGAACCAGAAAAGTTTGTCACTTTTTAAAGTAGCTTCAGAGTGGTGAAGAAACTCTGCAGCTCCAGTTGTGCAGTTTTGCCTTTCCTCCTGGATTCTTTGCCACCATGGATTAAGGAGGATTGGGGGCTGGTTTGCAGGGCGGGTGGGGGCAGATCCAGGAAGCAAATAAATAAATAAATAAAGTGCTGGTTAATCTTCCTTAGTGCGGTGTGTGTGAACACTGAGCAATGCCACCGCCCGGGGAACATCTGCCTCGCACACAAACACATGTGCACGTATGTGACGGACAGACAGACAAAGATACTGTACACACATGCACAACTGGCAGGGTTCAGCCAAAGCGATAAGCACACGGAAGTCAGAGCCCAGAAAGCGACAGGTTTAACACGCATGCACACGCGCCGTCCATCGGCAATGTGACAAGTAATGCACAGCGAAATAAAGAGAGAACGCTACCAGCCGACAGAACAGAGCTGCAGAATGTGACAGCGCACAACTGTAGACACATGAAAGTATGGGAAGACAAGATTTGCTGCGTTTCTCTGCTGCTGTCTCACTGTATTCAGCTCGCCCGGTATCCATGGACTCTGTTTTATCTGTTCTTTTTTTCTCCTTCTCTCGCTTAACACATACAACAGTTGATCAAACAACTGTGCAATTGAGGCAGAATTTGGCTAGACAGCCAGCCAGGATGAGTAATGCAGAACTCCTCTGGATTAATCTTTTTGGAAAGCCTATCATCGCTGCAAACATGTTACAGACTGTTGCAGTTTACAGAGGAGTATTTTTCCCTGCAGCTTTAATTGGATGCATTTTTAATGTTAGCACCACATAGTGTGACCACTGTTGACACTGAACACTGTGGCTGTTGTGAGGCAATGGAGTTCAGAGTGAGTAGAGAGGAAGGGGTGTGTGTGTGTGTGTGTGTGTGTGTGTGTGTGTGTGTGTGTGTGTGTGTGTGTGTGTGTGTGTGTGTGTGTGTGTGTGTGTGTGTGTGTGTGTGTGTGTGTGTGTGTGTGTGTGTGTGTGTGTGTGTGTGTGTGTGTGTGTGTGTGTGTGTGTGTGTGTGTGTGTGTGTGTGTGTGTGTGTGTGTGTGTGTGTGTGTGTAATAGTTGGGTGGATGTCTTCAGTGTGTCGTGTCCACACAGAAGGTGAAATTTATAGTCCTGTGTTAAAGAGTTACGACTTGGTTATAGAGTCTAGCTGTTGCACCTCCTCAGATTTGCAACTACACTTTTGGGTACTAATCAGTAACAAGAGCCCTCCAAATGTCGCTCTGTATAAAAAGGGAATGAAATAATTAAAAAAGCTTTCACTGCAGGGAATATTATTAATTTGCGACCTTGCATTAGGAGACCTGACCATGTTAAAAAATATGTCTAGTGCTGTAAGGGTGCAATCAATTAGTGAAATCCGATGCCAAACTACATTTTAAAAACAACGTAGATTTAAACAGCTGGACATTTTTACACCCAAAAACTGAGAAATATGTTCCCCGGAGTAGATACATTGTCAATAACCAGCCGTGTTAAAATACTGAGGACCACTAAGATTAAGACAACCACACCATGGTGCCTCTAATCAACTCTCTTGCCACTCATATTGAATTTAGCAGTTCAATTCCATATTATTTGCTAATGTAAAAAGCATTACAAATGTGGACGACGTAGTCTGAGTTTGAGGCTCTTTTGGTGTGTTGTCTGCACCTTGTGCCACATGGCATTCCTAGATAGACCCATGGATGTGACTCACTCCAAGGGGATTATCATCCCATTCCCAGTCTTCTTTTTTTAAATTCTTCACTGTTTTCCCCCTCAATTTTGTGGCCTCTTCCTTTTTTCATTGTTCACCTTTTCAATCTCTTTTCTTCTCCTGATTTGAGTTTCTCTGAGGTAAACTTGTCCATGTGACGGAAAGAGGGCAGTAGACTTTCTGTGACTGTCTTTCTGTGTAACTCGACATACCGTATGTTGGGTGAGACATAAAAGCAAGATAGAATAAGAGACATCATGGGTCTAATCAAGACTCTTATTCTCTTAGAAGTCTCACCTCTGGGTGCTTCAGCTTAGGAGACTGTGATGTAATTCAAAAGACAGGAAGGTGTATTTTTATCCTTGCTACTGATATTCATTGTGGTTATCATCTTATGTCTTCTTCACATGCACAAGCTGGCCTTTTTTGGATTGTGAGCTGCAAGAGGCATTTCACAAACAAGCAGAGGTATAAAGTGGTGAGTGTGGGAGGATGAGAGAGAACATTGTCTTCTCTTTTCCAGCTCAGGGACAGAGCAGAACAGGTTGTGTGAGGATACTTGCTATCCTTAACAACGTCTAACACAGCCTCAGGGCCACATCTACTTCTCTGATGCAGCTGACTGTTGCGTTGTTAAGAGGAGCGCGAATATTTGCAACACATTCCGCAGCGTCAGATGGCATTCCTGCTACACTATAATTACCAGCATACAACTTTTACTCCTACATGTTTAGACATCATTAATGCAATAACTTAGATTTATGTCTTTTTTAAAGTTTTTTTTTCACAGATTTAGATCACTTTTGTTCCTTTGACACAATAATGACTCTTAAATCTATTTAGTAATATACTCACTTTTAATTGGTGTGCAACAAAGTAGATCAGGACACGTCAAGACAAGTTACCCTGACTTAGTTTTCTTGTTTTTTCCCTTTGTGTCATTGTATACAACATTGGTCTTTTATTTTGCTTTATGGCAACAGTATTTCCTATAATAGAAGGTACAAATATGTAAGAAATTCAAGTTACTGCTTGTATCTAAGTGAGATGTGGCAAGAAACAGGCTGGTGGATCATAGAGGTTGTAAACAAACCACCAGGCTGACCTAACTTTTGAAAGTGAGAACAGACGTGTAAAGGCTAAATCATTACCTGAACTGTCTGGTTCAACTTAGTCTGCAGTGACAGATTATTACTAATATTTCTGTTTCACTGCTCCGCCTGACTTGGTGATTTCATCATGTTCCAACATCTCAGCAATCACTTAAAGCCATCATAACCAATAGAAATGTTGGCCAAGCCTACAATAATAACACCCAAGTTGCAATAAACCTGAATTTCCCTGTAATTATCTCCCAATGTTGATGTAATCTGAAATGACATCAGTAGGCCACCATCTTTTTTGCACCACTCGGTCCATAATGTTATCCATCACTGGGTCTCTCTGTCTGCCGTCGTCAATTACCCAGAGGAAAACAACATTAGAGGCCTGAATGGGACACGGAGCCGTGGCAGGCCTGACATGGCTGTGTTATATGATTACACAACCTGTTGGCTGTCCGCCTGTCAAGTGTCTCCCGGCCCTGATGAATGGCTGTAATATGCCACGCATCACAACACGGCACGCCACACACTCATTAATGGCTTCTCATAATGCCGGCGACGTTCCTCCAATGCCGCGGCAGCATTCACGGAGAGAGGCAGAGAGAGAGAGAGAGAGAGAGAGAGAGAGAGAGAGAGAGAGAGGTGGTAGTTGTAGAGTGATAGTGAGAAATGGCGGTTATGAATACTCCAACCTTGTTTCTGTGTTGCCATTCAAGCCGGTAAACAAAAGAAACATGGTGTCCTCATTTGAATAATTTCACAAACGGTGTGGCAAGACGCCAGCATCGCACTCACACGTAACTCTTGGTGAATGAATGGAGGATGAGAGGAATGGGATGAGAACACAAAGCAAAGGGAGATGTAAGAATGATTATCTTTAAAAGTGTGCCACATATGTTTCTCAATTAGATACATACTCGTCCATCTGTGTCTTATTTGCATAGATTATCAGAAATGGGGCAATGCGGCATGCGTGGCAGTGTGTGGGAACATTACAATAGGGATGTTTGAAGAAAGTAGATTGAATCGGTAGTCTGTCGGATGCCATCTGAAGCTTAGCTGATTGCTCTTTCTCTCAGTGAATAAGGAGACACGCTGCCAGAGATCCTCCAAACTACTTGACTCTCAGCTATAACAAACAGATTTGATTCACATAGTGACACTGCTCTCTTCAAACTGAACGGGAGAAAATCGTTTTGAAAGAGTTGTTTTCTAAGGAGTCTGTGGGGGAGACACTGTGTAAATGTAGCTTTGTGGCAACAAAGTAAAGTCGTTTTTCACAAACAGGCCACAGAGAGGTTATCTAACACCTACATGACCTTAAGCCACAAAAGTTGGTGGTATTTATGGCTCTTTCAGACTTTTAATGTGTGATGCCTACTGGGAAGCATCAGCCACATTCAAGGAGCCCCATTCTTTCCTTCAAGTTGACACGACTGCTCAATATACCTCAGCTTTGTTTTCTCATATATTTGCGTTGTCTCACATGTTAGGAGATTTTTAATTCCACCTTGCTCAGATGTGTTGTGCACCTGCAGTGTGTGTGTGTGTGTGTGTCTACGAGAGGAAGAGACAGTCTGTTTTGTATATTATCTGTGTGTATGTGTTCCTTCTCACAGCTTGAGTTTCTCAGTTTGAAATGCAACACCTGCAGATGTGACTTGTAAACTGCAGCCCCAAGCTCCTCTCCCATTCAGAAGGGACCATTGAAACAAAGCAATTAAAGTAGCTCCCCACACGAAGCAATGATGTGTGCGACTGATTTTACCATAGAATCTTTCAATTGAACGCCAAAAAGATTTGCTGCAGGAATGGGGAGCATCAGCTGATTTGTCATATTCATCGTCTGTTTAAACATAGAGGTCAGAGGTCACTGACAACCTGTTGACACGGGGCAGATTTATGCAACATGCACACACACACATGAAAAGACACACAGCGAGTCGTAGCACTGGTTTCTCGTTGCTGCTGATCTTTCGGTCCTTCCAGCTCCAGATACCAGAGCCTGAGTTATTCTCCGCTCCGCTCCCTGACCCTCCTAATTGAGAACGGCTGTAGGCTGAGAAGGAGAGGGCTAAAAGACAGACAGAGAGAGGGAGAGCAAATTCTTGTGTGGAAGAAAGAAAGAACGACTAAATGAAAGGGGCAAAGGGCTGAACCTGTGTAGGCCAACGCTGATCAAGTGCAGGATGGCTGTGGGCTCAACAGTTGGCCTTAAATAAAAGCTGAACCTCCTCCTCTCTGGACACACGCCAAGCACAACCAAGCACCTAAATGTAGTTGTAGCTTTTCAATGCAGTATTTGATAGCTGTAAGAAATCAAATATGAGGGAAACGCTGTTCAGAGTTGAGAGCATTGCATAAAGGAAAATCAAACCAGAGGCTCGGGAGAGGAGTGGTAAGCTCTCTGACAGCTGCATGCATGTTGTAGTGGGTGACGGTCTGTCCGTCTGTCAGAGCAGATATTTCTGTCTGTTTAGTGCTGCCTTACTGGCTGCCAGAGACACTCCTCATGTCATCGCTGGGTGCCTGCTGTCACTGGCTAAAAAGGAGAGAGGGAGCGGTGTGTGTGTGTTTTTAGAGAGAGAGAGTGACAGAGAGAAACTCGAGCAGCTGTCTTGGAAGCTCCTCTACTGTCAGTACATCTCAAATCTGCCTTCCCCTGATATCTCCCTGGTAAGACAGTGTTTCAGTCAGTTGTTTAGGCAGAGCAAAAGTCACCTTTCCACTGTCAACAAAACACAACTTTGGAAAGGATCTTGTGTGGCACAGCTTATCTTTTACTTTCGTGGCACATTGATACTCATACAGCTGCCGGGATAGTTCAACCTAACTTCCAAACTTTCTTTGAAGGTCTTAACATGTGTTAACATTTGAAATCAGCTTTTTATCGGGAAAAGGCCGGCCTGCTGCAAGTGTACAGTATACACAAATGATCTGATCATTGAATGTACCTCCTGATACAGATTAATATACTTCAATCCACGGTACCTTACAGTATAACTCATTATCAGTGTATACAGTAATCTCTGGAACTAGTTAAGATGATTTAATCTCAAATAAAACTTGTAACATGAGTTCAAGGATTGCTGTGGTAGCGAACATCTGTGACGATCTGCTCAAGGTCCGAATAAGCACACATAAATGGTTTTAAATGACCACTAACAGATATTTAGTTTACCAGTTGAAGGTTCGTATTTCCTTAACCCTATTGCGATCTGCTGTAAAGACCCTTTCAGTGGAGTTGATGACAAAGTACCAGAATGTATACGTATAGCATACACAGTGTTAGCTGACTTTATCATTTCTCCAAACTTGCAGCAGCTGTAATGAAAAGATATGCTAGTCAGTCAGTTTTGTGTAGGAGGTACAATTTACATGACATATTAAATCAAAAATAGCAGGCTGTTTTTACATATCCCGGGTCAACTGAATGTGAGTGTGGGTTGCAAAGTGAGACAGAGCTGACATTAACTGTAATCTCCAAGTAGTTCTAAGAAATACCCTGGCTAGTCAGTTCAGTGTATATTAAAGATATCTGATGTTGTATAATACAAGCTGTGAATTTGTAGAACAAAATAAGAAATACCAATGACAACTGTTTGCCCTCTTACTGTTCTCTTAATACGAGTAATGCCTTCTATCGTTTAACACACTAAAGGGAAATAATTGACATGAAGCACATGGATGATCTCAGTGCCTGCAGTTTTATTACTGGAACAATAGACCAATCTGCTGAAAACATCATTTATTCCTCACAAACCATGGGTTTCTGTTTCTTACTAATATGCCGTATTTTTGCCCTAAGTGCTGGCCATCGACTGTTTGATTGCAATCATCTGTTGTTGGAGGGCTGTCGTTTGATTACTAACACGTGTTTTTCGCCAACCAAGATGGTGTGGAGTGAGGTAATGGAATACTAAGAAAATGTAAAATCCTTAGTGAGGTACAGGGCTGAACAATGGCTCAGTGGTTCTAATGAAGGATGGGGGTTTGGACCCACAATGTGAATTATGCCCGAAACTGTGACGTATTTTCACTCTCCAGGTTTTTTCTCCGTTTTTTCTGCTTTTCATGCGGCTTAGTAGAACTGGGGAATTGCCAAAGGTTGGAATTTGTGCAACCTTGAAAGGTATAAGTGGTTATTTAAAATACATGGATAAGTAGCAAGGTGTCACAGTTAAAGTATCACTTCTGATTCAAAGTTTCTCAGATATCTCAACTTCTCTTGAACTTTCTTGAACTGTTTATTGGATCTTTCATCAAGATCCTTGTATGACTTAATGAATCTAGGAAGCAGGGTCACCTAATTCCTCAAATGTAATTTCCAGGCTGGAAAATCCCAGATTTGAGCAGTGGTATGGGCTTTCAAAGTGACGTTGCCTATAATTTTGCGGCAGCCTCGACAACATAAGTCCAACTTTAGATTGTGTTAGCTTCCTCTGGCTCCTCCGGTGCCCTGACAGCCCTGTAACCACACACCGGTGTTTATGTTCTTTAGGTTAACACGGTTATCTCCGTACGTAACCTGAGCCCTCAACCTACATGGGCACTTGGCATACGTGTGTGTGGTTGCGTGTGTGTGTGTGTGTGTGTGTGATCTTGCAGCTGCAGGACCCGTCTCTTTTCCCCGCGTCTCTCTCCAGAAAGAGCTGCAGGGACTTGCCAGTATTTTCATTCCCTCTGGAGGCATTTCCGCACACTAACAAAGCCTGGCCTGCGTGATGAAACGGAGAGGAAGCAGCTTTTGTGAAGGGAGCAGGCGATTTCAGTTTGTGTTTGAGTGTGTGTGCACTGCTAACCCTGGATAACAGTTAGTTACATGCACATTTACTTTTGAGCTTGCCATTGAGGTTGCTCCAGGCTGTTGTTTGCAGACGAGCCTACTGTAGCACGAGAACAAGCCTACTCTGTAACCCGTTCAAAAGACAACGTTGACTCTTGTTTGCCTCTAATTAACCGACATAATACCTAGCTTGTTTGATTTGTTAGCGTTTTTTACAGGGCTTGTTAACTACTGGCCTTTCACAGACTTCACTTCCTCTGTAGCAATTTGCCAAAAGGAAATGTGTGCTGTACTCCAGGTCACAACCTCTCCAGGGTGTCTGGTTCATGGAAGGGACTGAAACAATCATAAACAAAACTTTCTTTCCCAAATATTTGTTTCACATCTTAACCAAATTACAATACTGAAGTCCACAGTACATTCATTTGAATATGCCACTTTCATGTCATAATGCTTTTTTTTGCGCTCTTAGAGTATTCATTTTTCTCTTGCTGCCGGATACAATCTGTTAAGTTGCTGGTTTCCAGAAATAACTCCTAGGTTTTGGCAAGAGCTGAGGTCGAGGCTCACACGCAACATTTTTGCTGTCTCACTTGAGGTCATGAAAGAGCTACCGAAAAATCACAAATGTTTTTCTTTTTCAACTTAAATGGGAGCAAAAGAAACTGCAGGGTCTGAAAACCACAGTGTTGCTAAAGCTGAGATTTTCTTTGGGCTTGTGTACAGAGTCAGCGTCCTGTGGGTTGTTAGCCAGGGCCCTGTGACACACGCTCATGCCCATAAACAGGGATTTGGCTCTCTGGAGAAAATAACCTTGATAATTACTGGGTGCATATGGACCTGCCCATAGCGGGAGGGGGAGGAGGAGGAGGAGGAGGAGGAGGAGGAGACAGGGGTTGACTGAGAAGGAGAAAGAGAGGCAGAGAGCCACATCCGCTGGTGCATTCCTCCGTGCTGTGTCATACTGGTGCCGAGTTTCCCCTCAGTTTGCACGGAGATTTCCACCAGGCGGAGGGTGCAAAGTTCTCCTGACGTATGGCTCGGGGCTGTGGACACTGACATTTTCAAGTTTAACAAGGCAACAAGTTCATCGACTCCCCACGGTAACAAAGAAACAAACCCAACATTTTTAAAGAGTAAACATAAGAGGGACTGCCAGACAATGGCCAACAATTGGAGACATATGGAGGTGGAGTGACCTAACTGTTGATGCGCTCATAGATTCAAACTTGACTCACTCCCACTCTTTTCTCTGCCTGCATCACGTGGCTGCTGGAGTCTGGGCTGAATTGGCGTCATTACAGCAGTCAGAGCTGAATGTCTGTGGTTGGCTCGCCGCCCGTCTGCTCGCCTGTCATTCAGCTGGTTAAAGAGGCCTTGTTGAACCGCTGCACTGTGCCCGGCTACTACAGGGCCATTCATGCCTGTAACGGCAGAAACAGCCAAGTGCTGTCATCAGTTAGCTAGCACATACCAATTCACTACTGGAGATGACAAGGGCATTTTGCTTGGTGAACACAATCCCCCCTGAGCAACCTCTTAACCCGTTCTTTTGAAAGTTTGCATTTCAGAGAATGAGAAGCTCTCGAACAGAGTCTTTAGACAAACACAGCGTTCAAGTCTGGAAATGTTCCGTCTCTGTTACATGAACGCCGCCTACGTCGAGTGTAAAGTGAAATAGACGGATCCGTTCCCCAAGGAATCATACAAACAACAGCTCAAAACAACAAAACAGATCCTTTGTTGCGCCTCCAATGCTAGAAATCTCAAACAGATATACAGTTTGTCACTCCGCGGGAGAGTTTTTCTTCCCTTTGCTTGTCAGTCGCTCTGTGTGCCGTTGGCTAATAGCAGCTCCTCCTGTCACAGATGACCTGTGCCTTATTGAAACATTCTTCGTCCTTTTTTCAGTCCCAGTGTGACACACAGAATGAGGACATGCATGAGAGCCATGACTTCATCCTGCGCTCTCACTCTTCCCCTCCACTTTTCCGCTTCCCCTTTGTCATCCCCTACTCCTCCTCTTTCTCTTCTTCTCCCTTCCCTCTCTTGTACGTTTTACCCCCCCCATCCCATCCCTTGCTCTGTGTCTGCAGCCCTAACATCTTCCTGCTATGATTAGTAATAGTGTTTTTTCCCTAGCCAGTGTAATGCAAGGAGCCTCCTGTGTCCTTGGAACACAGCCTAATAAGCTCAGACACACACTGCCTTCTCTGCGCTCCACGGGCCTATTCTCCAGTGTCACCCAGCACACACTGAAGTAAACAAAGACTGCCACACACACGTACACACACACTACCCTAGTGTGCTAATAGACCAGCATACCAGTCCACTGAGGACGGCGTCGACGCTAGCTTGCTAACGTTGACCTTCCGTGTGCCAATCACAACAAATCTGCTCCTTGATTTGAATATAGGGAGGAGAACAGTGTAAATTGAAAGCAGAAATCCCCCTGGTGTGAGACAAGATGAGCCTCTGAATAAATTATTCAGATGGCAGCCTCTTTCCTGCATGATTCTCGCCTTCTGCTACGTTTAATGGCATCTGTGATGATGCCCATTGGAGATTAATCCAGATGTAAGACGTTTGTGTGTGTATGTGCATGTGTGCTTACATGCGTATGTGTGTTTCTGTGTGTGTGGCCTGCTAACCCCTCTCATGCATCCCGTTGTGTCGTATGATGGGGAAACAAAGCCTCAACAGGGGAATTTATGTCTTCTCGGGAGAGGGCTGTAAATAAACAACTAGTGAATCAATGCCTCCATTTGTTTTTCTCTGATAATTCTGCCTGTGTCGTGAGACGGTGTGACAGAGATTTGCAAGCCGGGGGTTAGCTCTCAGCAGACGTATTTCCTCTCAGTGAGAGTGAGAAAACACACCACACCGGCCTCATGTTTCATTACCAGGCATCAGTAAATTATGTGCGCTTCTTTATTTCATTCACTGCAGCTCATTTAGCACCATGATGTAGCGCTTGTATGAGTGGGAAATAATACCTACATTAGTTATTGTGCGTAAGAGCTGCTCAGTCAACTAAAGAAACAGCGGCATATAAATTACCAGGTGCAATTGAATAGGAAAACCCACAGCAGGTCCTGTAGGTGAATGTGTTTCAGTATATGTGAGTCTCATTGATTGACTGCTAAAAGATGACCTTCCCTGACACAAGTGCTTACAAATGACTGAATGTGAGATATTCTGTGTTTTGTGAATTCACTGTTTGCAAAAGCATGTCTGCATTATAATAAAAGGCTTGTTTTTGTAAGCCATTTTTGGTATTTAGGACAATACATTCCTAGAATGCTTTTAAAGGCTTTGCTCACCCAAATCACAATAAACCTATTCCTTTTGCTTCTGGCCCTGAATGTATTAGTTTGAGTTTTAGTTGGCTGGCTTTCATCATATCTTTCTCTGACCCTTCTGCCTCAACCTCAAAACAGTGAAGGCGAATGTTGTTTTTTGTTGAAAAATTGACATGGAAAACATTCAACCGTAACCTATTTTTTCCAGTAAAAGTGTTTTTGTTACTCTGTATAAAACATACAACAAATACACTATTTCACAATTTTTCTTTTATGGCTAAGTGCCACTATAGAGAGTTTTTTTTAGGGCGGAGTGAACTGGCCCTTTAAACTGGAGGAATAAACAGTTATTTTCCCTAATTGCACTTCTGTGGTCCTCAGTAACAACAACGAGCAGCGCGAAGGTCCCAGAAAATATTAGGGGAGTTACTTGTATTAGCCACGGTTCAATGACTAATGGGAGGGGTGAATAATGGTGTTAGCAGAGTGATCCCGCTTCTTTTGGAATAAAGGTAACCTCCCAGCGTGTAAACCTTGATTAGGAGCAATCATTCAGCTAATGCTGCTGTTGGTAATGCCAACATGACTTCACAGAAGAGCCTCTAATGAGCGCTGGTATACCACGGTTTCTTTGTGCTCAAGTACCCTTCTCTGTATCCCATATCCAAGTGTGAAATTACAATATCAGATCATATTTAGTTTAATTAAACTCATATGACTAATTTAATTTGACTCAAATATGGGGGGAAATGAATAAATCATGGAGGCGTATTTAGCTTGCTAGCGCTGGTGTTAACAGTAATTAAATGTGGGCCAATCTGTAGCCTGTGAAGATAGCTCATGTCCGCCTACTGTACGAGTACACATGTGGAATACATTTAAGCCAGACGGTTTTGGGAAGCACTCTATCAGAATATTAATGGAATGATGTGGGAGTTTCAAACACAGAAATAAGTGCGGTAAAGATGGAGTCCTGTAAAGTGCATTAATAGAAGTCGAATGGTCGTCCCATTAGGAGATCTGAACATCAGAGCTCGAGAAGAGCCAGTTGCAGGGAAGAAATAGTCCTCCATGATTAGAGCCTAGAGAGTTCAAAGACAGCTGCTTCTGCTACTCGATGGGCGCAAAACACTCACGAGCAATCAACTTGTATTTGTCATTGAAGTATTTCATGTTTCATATTTGGCGGGGATTAGTGATGCACATTGTCTCCAGCTCTGTCAGTCCTTGTTATGTGCTTCCAATCTGTCAGATGCACGACAGGGTGCTTTATTACATCTCGATAAATGATGCCACCTAAGTCTTGTTTTCCTATCAGAAAAAAGCAGATTGTGTTTTGTCACACTCCCTGATGTGCGTCGCATTCTGTTTTGTTTCATTTTAGACTCGCTCTGTGATTGATGAGGATTAAGGAACGGATTTTGCCCATTAGGAAACACAGAAACGTCCTCATCCACACTGGTAAGGATCCTGATTTATCACCTACTTGTTCATCCGAGCAATCAGCTCGCACAGTGGAACAGATATGCGTCACTGTGGTTTTGCAAACAAGAAGATGTGACTCCAGTTTGAATGTTATCTTCGGTTGTGTCATACTAGCTATGAAGCACAAAGACATTTTGTACTAAAACAAAACATGGGTGATCATACAACACCAAAGGCATTTGATATATTTTGAGTCAGAGGAGCAAAAGAAAAAACAGACCTTTCAAACTAAAATCATCTGTGGAGAAAAATGTTAGCTCCTTCTATTTCCCAACAATCCTGAAATTGATACTAAAAAAGTGTCTTATTCTCCAAAAACACTTCCAGAGACCACATACACATCAGAACATACATCGCCACGAGAGGTTTACTGCCATTGTTTTTGAATGAAAGCATATGTTACGCGTTGATTTCTGTGATCAAGATTTTGTGTTTGATGATGTTTCTTCTTGCATGGCAGACAGCTGGTGCTTGTCAGGTAACAGGCCAGTGAGTCACCATAGCCCAAACCAAAAAGATGCCCATTGGATGGATGTTTACACCACCACATTAGAGCATGTACGCCACAAAGGTAATACATTTCTGGCTCGTCTTCAAGCTGTCCCTAGGGTGTGAAACCTGAACAGCAGTGTTAACAGTGTTGAACCAATGGTGAGTTACCATGTATGGCTATTGATCTCTCTATATCAGTATCAGTCTGTGAGAGGATGAAAACTGGTTATCCCCATCCTCCTGTCATCTGCTTTCTTCTGCGTACGCTGCAGGAGTCCCAGTTGATGCGAAAACATGCATGAATACTGTGTTCAATTAGCCTTTGAACAGCATGAACATCATGTGTTCAGATATCCCTTAGACCGCATGAATATTAAGTGTTCATTTAAACCTTGCCTTAGAAGACACACTCATCAATCGTCATCACAGTGTCAAATAACCTTTGACTGACGTGATGGATGATGTACTTGAGATAAATGAGGATGTGAGGAAGCATCAGACTAAAGGATGTCACATTATGGCCCCAACATGTTTTAGCATAAGGAGACTGCGTCCCTCTGCTTTTGTTTAGGAGGCTGCGCAAAATGTCGACGGCGTAGTTTGTGTACATGCAAGACGGCATCAAAGCGCTGGAAGGTGAATACTCTTTGGTGGCATCTGCACATTCTGCAATATGCTAATGAGCAAAGCTGCAAAAGCCAGATTGCCAGGAGAGAGAAGAGGAGATGGAGAGAGGAAAAAGAGGGAGGGAGCGGAGTGGAAAGGAGAGAAACAGACGGAGGCTGGTGTAAATTATGGATGCAACCTGCGATTTCCAAGAGGAAAAGAAAGGCAGAGAGAAACCTCAAGTCATGCATATCAGATTACGCATTTACCACATTTTCTTATCATGGTCCGTGAGCAAACTCGTATACAATCTGGCCTGTGTGTGTGTGCGTGTAAGAGAGAGGGAACACATTCATCCATGTCGAGTTGTGTGGAGCTGCGTTGTGCTGTCGAGCGTTCTCTGAACTTGATATGACGTGTGTGTCTAAAAGCTGTGTTGACTTTCATTGCACTATTGTGTTGCGCTGCTTTGTGTTATGTCTCAGTGTGTGCCTCCAGTCACATGGTCCCAGATAGTTCACACATATTAATTCGGCATTAAGCACGCACTTGGACGCAGTGGCCAGCTGTTTTGATGACTTTACATGCAAAATCACACTGTGGATATTGATATATTGTTGAGCTTTACTAATGATACATGAACTGTCGAGCGACCTGTTTTGTTTCCCTAAAGATACTTGTCTCTTGTAATATATTTTTGCTTGCTTGAGCATTTCTAAGTTAAGTCAAAGTGAGCGTTCGTGTCCCACTACCACATCCCACCCTCGTGTGCCAGTCCCCTAACAGCCTCTGTGAATAATGGATCCATTCTTGAGTCTAGTCTGTGACGGGGGCCTGTGCAGTGGTGTGGTTTCCCCACCAGAGGTAGAGGTGGAGGAGACGGGGGGGGGGCTGTCGGTCTGGAAATAGCTCTGCCTGAGTCGGGAGCACCTTAGGTGGGCCTCTGTGCCAACCTCTCCTCCCTTTTCACTTAACGACAACAGCACAATTCTGCTCTAAAAACCTGGCATATATTAAGCACCTATTTTCAGGTTAAAGGAAATATGGCTCCGTTCAGCTGTGAGTGATCCCGTCAAAGATGTGAAAAATCGGTGTTTTCTAAGAATTGGACGGGAGCCACGTCGTACTTAAAGCGAGAAGTGTCTGAGCCGGGGACAGAAACTATAAAGCTGCCCTGAATTTTGCCTCCATGTAAATGTGTGTTAATGTTCAAAGTAGGTCATTTATTTGGAGCAGGGACAGCCGTAGTGTGCTGCTCCGGAGCAATGTCATAACGGGAAATCATTTCATAAGCAGACATTTTGCTGGATTCGGGGATTTAAATGTACCGATATTTTGTTTATGTGCCAAGCCCTCACCTTGATGTATCACAGGGGGGGAAAGGAGGGGTGTTAAAGGTGAAAATGGCTGTGGTCAATCTAGACACAGCATCAGTAAACACAACCAGAGATAGCAGCCTAAAAATCAGACTAAATCAGATTACCAAACACACAGCTAAAAGGATTATTTCTGATCTCTCTTTTTTCCCTCTATCAGACGGACATTAAATCTGCAATCTATAAAATCCCTTCGAATGATTTTCTATTTGACTTTGCGGACCTGATTTTCTGGTCACATGTTTAGAGTGAATCTCTTTCTGCTCTCACTGACCTCTGCCCTTTGGTTCTGCCTCGAGGCATCTAGAAATTGCTTTACTAAACAGGGTATCATATCGGTCTTTAAAAATATCTTCATGAGGCACAACACGAAACTGACCTCAGATCAGATGCTGCACTGCTGCCTGTTAAGCCCCATAATGTTATAATAACCCGGCACACTTGCTGTCAGGAATAAAGCTGTGTTGAGAGACGCCTGTGGCTCTGTGGCTGTCACTTCGACAAGCAGGGCAGCGTTCACTGGCGCAGACCTAATTAATAGAACACATGATATATGGAAGGGAATAATTACACCTTGTCCCCGGCTTTCAGAGATCAAAAATGTTGCTGCATTTCTTAGAATTAATCTCAGGGATGATTGTTGCTGAACAGTGAATCAGTTGCAGTACATTATGTGCTCAGGGAAAAAAAAGACCGTAGATTAATTTGGTTAATATTTCATAAAGCTTACAAAGGCAGAGGGCATTTGAGGCTTTTCAGATTATTTGTTCTCAGCCAATATTACACACCACGGTTGAGCTGCTGCGCCACTGTGCTGCAAAGTCTACAGCTCTCCAGCACAATACCAAGAGAAGCCACTTGCCGTTAAAAGTGTTTGTCTGCGATAGGGTTGTTTGTGCAATGGGAGCCGTCCAGATGTACTGCTCCTTTTTCCTGTTGCTGTGATGCCATTCAAAGAACCGCAGCATGTGTATGACTCCTCTGAGTGCTGATAACTGCTACAAGATTTGTATTAATATCCTCACTGGTGCTCTTTCATATCAGCTGATTCATTTGAAATCTCCGTTAGGCTACTCACGCACACCTCGCCTAAACACAGAAGTATAATACAGCAGTGCTCCTGACAGCTTGACAAACTGACAGTCCCGCTCACAATCACTCCCTCCCCTCCCTCAATGAGCCGTAGATTGTATCCAACAAGACTGTAATCAGCGCAAACCTAATCAAATCATTGCTCTAACATGCAGCCCTGGCTGGCGGGCTACCACTAAAACACATCTCAGATCAAGAGGCAGGCTGCAGAATGAACCATAACCAGCCCGCCGCATGAAATGTCAGGAGAAGTAGGATTATTTTCTAAAATGTCACTGACAGCATTATAGCTCAGTTAAAGGGTGTCTCATGCTATGTTTGTATATCTCTTGGCAGCAGGTGTGATACGAGACACTGTGTGTGTTTCTGAGTGTGCAGTGATGAAAGCTACTGAACACAAATGTGAAAGTAAGCAGAATGCAGTTGACTCAAACTGCTGTGTGATTGGCAGAGTGTTCAAGCCATCAAGCTAGCCATTAAAGTGTGTGTTTTAGATCTGCACAAACATGCAAATCTCCAAACCTCCTCATTATCGGCAGCAGGAAAGCTGCCTGGGCACTGGGACAACGTGTGTGTGTGTGTGTGTGTGTGTGTGTGTGTGTGTGTGTGTGTGTGTGTGTGTGTGTGTGTGTGTGTGTGTGTGTGTGTGTGTGTGTGTGTGTGTGTGTGTGTGTGTGTGTGTGTGTGTGTGTGTGTGTGTGTGTGTGTGTGTGTGTGTGTGTGTGTGTGTGTGTGTGTGTGTGTGTGTGTGTGTGTGTGTGTGTGTGTGTGTGTGTGTGTGTGTGTGTGTGTGTGTGTGTGTGTGTGTGTGTGTGTGTTGCGCTGTATTCAGTGGAAGCTCATTCCAAGATTTGGTTAACTGAGTTGTGTTGCCCAATCACTCTGCCACAGAGTGTGCAGTTGGTTTGGCCTCTGTCTCATTTAGTGGCACCCACGCTCTTGTCCTCTCGCCATGCACACACACACACACACACACACACACACACACACACACACACACGTGCTTTTTCTGCACTATGAAAGATATATACACGTGTGCACACACACAGCCCAATGAGAGAGTGACCAAGTTAGAGAGTGAGAAAGAGGAAAAAATGAGAAAGTACCTATTAAGCTCCTCTGACTGTCCTGCCAACAGACATCAGGGGGCTGGAGGCGGAGAGTGTTTGTGTTGGGGAAAAGGATTGGGGGGGGATGGGGGGCTTTGACTAGAACAGCGGCCTTTCACTTTGTGTTGTCATATATAAGTGCTTTAAACAACTCATTACAGAGATGTGTCAGTAACCTGCTGTGAAGGCTGGCACTTATCATACACTTGTAGTTGTTGCATTATCATTATTATTTTTTGTTTAATTTAATTGATATATTACTTAGGAGTTAGTTTTTGAAATGATAGTGTATGTTTATTCTTTGTTTTCACTTATGACTATTTAAATAACTGTTCCCACGCATTTTAAACTAAAAATACCTGTCTCTCAAATTGTTTGAATGATATACACAAACACATATATATTTAAAAATGTTAACTGTGTGTGTAGATACAGATTGTAACTGTTGTAGCTGCTATTAGACGTTTAATCCAACATTTCTTTAATCTTAATAATTTCATCTATTGAAAATGTGACTTAGTTTAATGATTTATTAAACAGCGAATTGATTATTATAACAATTATAGTCAATTCTCTAAGCTATTGCGTATGGATAGTATTACATTTGTTATCTATTTGTATTTGATCTCATCTTATCTTTACACCGCCTTTCGCATTCAGACGTTTATATTAGCAGTCAGTAGCTAATCCCACCCCAAACAATCTAAGAGACAGAAACATTCTAGCTGTTTTGCCAAATGAAGCTTCCTCCTCTGCTCCGTGTTCATGCTGTGAAACAAAAGGCTAGTTTGGCCAAATCAGGACTGACATCATTGGCAACAGCTGCGGGCGGCATGTTGTGTGTGTGTGTGTGTGTGTGTGTGTGTGTGTGTGTGTGTGTGTGTGTGTGTTTACATGTGTGTGTGCGTGTGTTAGTGTCTGTCAAGATGAGGTGACCTGATTGCTCAGCTGAGCAGTGAGGGAAGACCAAGCCTCGTGTTGTCAGAGTAGCACCAATAGAAAAACACTAGAGATGGACCACAATGCACCCTGGCTGACGGCCCCCTCTCCTCTCTCAGAGTCCCTGCATGTTTTGTGCGAGATCCATTCTTCCCCTCCGAGCCATACACATACTCGCGCACACACACTGCCACTCCTGACCATGCCAAAGCAGATTTGGAGATGAAAACTGATCCGCTGCTGTATCAGCTCCCAGCTACAGAGTGGTGGGTCAGGCCAAATCCTCTCTAAAGAGCCTGTATCCTTATTGCTGTAAAGAGCTAGTTACGACTAGACCTCTCCTCGCCTCAGGTCCATTAAATGCAGCATTTCTGATCTGATTCCATCCTTAATTCCCCTCTACAGTATATACATATATTATTTTATTTGAGGAAGGAAACCAAAGAACTCGTACAGCTTGATGTGGGTTTTCTTTTACTCAAGCAGCTACAGGGGCTGACAGTCTGTAAAAACCTGCAGTGAAACATGTCTCTCTCTGCCTCAAGGAGCTGTTAACCCACTTAAATGACTTGAATTTGTTTGGGTTTCTGTTAAGAGGTTTTGCTTTTACATGATGTCCATAAATGCTGTTTGAAGAGGCATTTCATTTCTAAGAATACAGTTTAACCAACCCTTTAGAGTAAGGACCTTTTTTTTTTTAGAATGACTGTGTTACCATTTAAACATATTGACTATAACAGCAGAAAGGACCGCATACTAGCAGCTTGAATTGAATAAAAAACAAGATATAGTCTTTGATATGAGTAGTGGCCTTAAGAAAAAAAAACACTAGCTTGTTAGCGAGAGTAAAAGGTGCATGGCTTCATCATTCATTCCTCCCAGCATGAACACATAGTGCCATCTCAACACACACACGGAAATGGCCTAACACCCCCTGGGGCCCCACCTCAGTGGCCCTGTGGCGAACCGTGTGTTTGTGTGCAAGGCTTAATAACCTTACCGTGGCCATCCCACCCCTGCTGCTCTGTGTTATTACTCCATGTAGCCTTTCTGTTTTGTCCAGAAGAAGAAAAAGAGATAGGATGGATTTCAAGCAGCACCTTGGGGGGCTGGAGGGACAACAAGGCTGGAATGAGAGCTGCAGGGCGGGAAGGGTTGCTGGTGAGGAGGGCTGGGGGAGGAAACGGAGGACAAGGAAGCTCAGAGAGAAAGAGTGCATGGTGTGGAAGGTGGGGGTAGTATTGACGTGGTTCAGATAAGTGAAGGATTAGTGGATCCACAATGAGCTCGGAGCTGCTGCTTCTCCTTTTACAACAGCCAGCGGTGAAGTGGCTCCTTTTAATGAACTGTGAAAAGGAAAAGGACACGCTTACATACAAACATGTACACACATGGACATGGCTTTTATAGTGTGGATAGGTACCATATCCACTTCAGTCCATTCATATAATTCATCATAAAGTTGGATTCCTTTCATTGAGGGAAACCTTTATAATCCTTTAATCCCACCTCCTCGTTTGTGCACAGCCATTTCCGTATTACATATAACACAATTATCCTTTAAATACCTGTTTTGTAGTTATATGGTAGGTCAGGGGGTGATGTTGTGTATTTCCAAACTGTCAAGAAATCAAAGACACAACACAACTAAATATTGATCCTACAAACATTGCCTTTAGCTTTTTCCTCTGTGCCAAAGTCCTCCATTGATGTTTGAAATGTGTCTTTTTTTTGGTACAAAAGGTTGAATTAGAGATGAAATCGTACGCTTTACAAATGTTCAATACTGGATTTGTTGGACACATTTCCGTTAGTGTTCAAGTATTGATGTTTGAATCCCAGATTTGGGGTGTCTATCTCTGGAGGATCAAGAACTCTCTGCGTGTTTGTTAATCAGAGTCGGACAATTTAAGTGGAGGTTCCACTCACCCACATCAAGCCACATACAGATGAACATATGCAAACACAAGCAAACAACCATTTGACTTTTTTTGGAAAGTGGATCAAGAACTGAAAACACTCGTCTCACTCCTCCTCCCCCTCTTTGGTCTACTATCTTTTCGACTCTGTCCGTCCTTTAACAAATACTCGACACGTCTGCTAGAGAAATATGAGCAGTGCATACTTATGGTGTTTCTTTTGTTACCCTCTCCAGACACACACCCTCTCTCGCCCACTGCAGCAGCTGCAATAGAGAGTAATATCTGCTGTGAGTTAAGAAATGCTTGTTTAAAGTGAGAACTGCTTCCGTGTGTGGAGAAAATAACACACGAAACTCACTGGACTACAGATGTATCAATGAAACATGTTGAATCGCGTGTAGACTTTTAGAGTGTGTCCTTGTGGATTGAACAAGTGTTTCTCATTGTGTGTTGTCAAATGTTTCAATGTGTGTGGGTTTTTTGCGTGTGAGCGTACACACATCAGCGAGCATCCACAGGGTCAGGTGTCTGTCTGCTTTCACGTTAGAGTGGAAACCTGAAGGATCAGATTTCAGCCGGGTCAGCTGTCATGATCCGTGGGCCTCCCAGGTTAAAGTTTAGTCTGTTGAGGTTTGTGAGGAAGGACTGGTCTGACTAGGCGTAACACACACACACACACACACACACACACACACACACACACACACACACACACACACACACACACACACACACACACACACACACACACACACACACACACACACCCCAATTGTTCAAGTGCCTTAACATTCCAAACTTTGTTGGAAGAAAAGAAAAACAGAAACATTATGATACTCATCAAAATGTTGTTTATCTTTGTTTACTTCCTCGATAAAGTGACATCACTACGCACCACTGGCACTTCTTTTGGACAGGGACGGGACATTTCTAAGCAGTTAACTAATCATAACAGAGCCAACCAATCAGAGAGCAGGCTGAAAAGCACAGTATGAGGAAGATAAAGCACCTTTTGAACATTGAAGCATAGAAACATCACATTAGAGGCACAAAACATAATTATGAAATCTGAAAATTATTATAATAGGGCCCCCAAAAATGCTTTTGATAATATTTATAATAGTAATAATTTTGCCCATGTATTTAAAAGTATTAAAAGTTCCTTGGGGACTTGAACAAGCCGCGACATTCCAACATTCTTAGTGAAAACGATTGAAAAATGTCGCTGCTTTCTCAAAAGACTCTGAGGTTTAAATAATTAGTGGAAACTTTTGAAAACCGGATAGATCTTAAAAACAAGCTAAGACTGACACTGAAGTTGCATAAGCCATTCTGTCCTTTTCTGTCAGTCTTCTCCCCCTCCTGTTTTCTCCCATTCAACCCCCCTGCCTCCTCTTTCCTTCTCTACCTCTCTTATACAGGAACTGGCCAATTTCCTGAGCCTGTTTTTCCATTTTGTTTCCCGGTGTGTGTATCTTTTACATGCGTGTGTTTCTGCGTACCTCTGAGTGTGCTTGTTTGTGACCCTCTGTCTCTGACTGGCTATCAGCTAACAGTTTAAAACAGCTGGTTTGAGAATGACCTGGCGTGATAAGTGGACTTTGAGTCAGGTTGTGACTTTTTTAGTCTGATGCTCTTACATTAAATGATGTGTTTTTGGACTAGTTTTTACACAACATGCGGGCCTCATGCAAGAAACACCTGTACAGATTTGTTTTTAAATTGTATATTGTGAGGTTTTAACCACTAGTAGCACGAGGAACGCATAGACTGTGTTGCACATGTATGCAGGGGACTCAATACACATTCCTAGCTATTTGTTTGATACTAATCAACTGATCTACATGTGGCAATAAACACCCCAGGCCGGTAAGAAGAAGAAGCCTTAGTTTGAATGACACGACTTCAGTCAACTAAAGAGTAAATGAAGCTTATAGTATACAATGAATATCCTGATCGTAGTACCATTATGACGTGCATCATGGCTTGCCAATGTATTGAGTGGTTTAACAACTGTTTCTGTCCAATATTTAATTGCCATATATTGGCAGGGCAATTTAAACTAGTCAGTAGGTGGTAGGAACATTCTCAAACTCCCAACAGCTGCTTCAGGGTTTTTATTCAAATATCTTCCAGGGGAGCGTCATCCTTTGAACCCGACAGTGTAACATAACGTTTAATGGATGTATTTTGTCATCTGTCTATATGTGTCATTTCCCCACGACCGCCTCACATCGAGGTCATGGAGTTTTTTTTTTGTCAAACTTCACGTCCAGCCATTTTATTTTCAGATGTACTAATATTTTCCAAATATTTTTCATGCTTTTGGATGGATGGGGACATTTTATGTGAATGAAAATGTACCACAAACTGAGCGGAAAAGGTAGCTTAAGTGGGACGATTATGGCTTTTATGCATCTACTCATAAACAAGTGTTTTTCAGCAAGCACCAAACACTTCATCTCAAGTTACTGCAGTTAAAAGAGTTGTTTTTCACTCTTTGGATGACTTAACATTTGACTTTATAAATGGGAATATTTGTATATGATACCAATAATCATACAAGGGCACAACTATAGAAAAGAAAAGAAAAATCAACTGTGGCTGTTCTAGTAAAAGGCAGTATTGTTTTTAACTGGTCTCATTAAAGATAAACATGAGTTGCCATATTTGTCACTGTGTCCCTCTAATGGTCAGTAGTCCAGCAGAGGCAGTACATCGTTGATCAAAGCTGACCGGTGTTTCCCTCAAGCTTCAAACCGGGCGCACAAAACAAACAGAATAGCCTGGCAAATGTTTTTCCTATTAAGATTAGCAGACAATTACTATTCTACATAAAAGTTCATTTATTGCCTGCTGTCGGTTTGTTTGTGTACTCTTTTGTTGTGTGTGAGTGTGTGGCCAGCACTGCCTCTGTTGATGAGGGAGATCCTTATTGCCCCCGGCACAGTGGTTCATGGAAATCAATGTTTGATTTGCCGGCTACTTGATAAAGGATTTAATGCTGAAACATTCCCCCCCCCCCCCCTCCACCCTCTGCTGCCCTTCTCACAGTGGATAAATTGCCTTATTGAGTCCATTTGTTCATTTTGCCTCCATCAAGGCCTGTGTTTGCAAAGTGGTGGTATTTCCCTCTGATCATGTGTGTGTGTGCGAATGTACAGGCAGGTAATAGGATTGCCGTGATTACCTGACAGGCCTTGTGTCCACTCGCTGCTGACTGCCGATATGTGTGTATGTATGCAGTGTCCAGAGTGGTGTATAGCCCCCTCACCCCACCAGTGCTCCCTGCTCTCGGTGTGTGTGTATCGACCGTACTTTGGAATGGAGAAACGCCTGCCCAGCACACAAAATCAATGACTGCTGTTTTCTCTCCTCCAACGGCCTCCTGTTATCTGGGATGAATACAAAGCACATATTGTAGTACACAAGACACACACTCATACACCTCATATTTACGTCCGCTCCCCTTCCACTAGTGTGGCAGGGTCACAAACAAACCCACAGGAGATGGGGCTAAATTACAAGTCAGTTACACTTAATTGGAAGAAATATGGCTCTCACTGTGTGTTTTATCATTCGGAGCGTGTTTGCAGCAGAGTCGTTTGTCACATAACAAGACTTGAGTAAGACCTACACTGCTGCAGCTTTCATCGGACTCCAAAGTTGATTATTGCTTCTACTATATACACTCTGCTGTGCCAGAAAATCAAACAAGGCAGCCGAGAGCATGAATGAAACATCATCCGTCTTCCATTGTGTTGAGTAGCATTAGCAAAGTGGCCAACAAGTGTTTATTTAGCCAGTGGGCAGTCCATTTGATTCCAGACGAGGAGTTAAGATCAAGCCTACTTTTACAATTATGCAAGCGTCCCTCCTTCTCTCTCTCTCTCTCTCTCTCTCTCTCTCTCTCTCTCTCTCTCTCTCTCTCTCTGTGTCCTGAACTCTTTCTTTTCCGCTGTTTGTGTCCCTGTCGGGGATTATAGGTGGTGCAGGGAGGAGGAGGTGGCAGATTAGCAGCGGCCGTCCGGCAGGTCCGTCTGTCAGCTGTCAGAAAATAGAATCCATTTGTGTTATCCAGATGCTTATGCTCAGCTTTCTGCGTCTGTGTGTGTGTGTGTGTGTGTGTGTTGCTCAGTCAGAGGAGAGGATTGGCCGCTGGGCCGGGGGATGGGGGTGTGTAGTAGTGGAGATGGAGGTGGGGGCTAGCTCACATCCGCTTGGCAGCTTTTGTCCTCCCATCAAAGAGAACGGCCACGGCTTGATGACTACAAACCCTGTTTAACCACCCTGACAGAGAACAGCATACACAGAAATATGTACCAACTATATACAGAGCCCATACCATAGGCCCTCCCCCACTGGAGCTCCAGGAAGTGCTTTAGCCAATCAATGTTTTGATTGTCTAAGCTGCCATATGTCATGCTAACATTCCTAGAATCTACACAAGTTGACTTTCTAACTACAATGCCAATAGAAAGGAAGAAGACGACACATTGTGGAATACATATTTAGTCAATAACGCCATTGGTTTATAGACAGCAAATCCAATTGTGTTAGTTAGATTTGAATTGATCCAGCAGTTCTTGTAGGGTTGCTCGTTAGACACAGATTTGAGAGGTTGAGCTTATTTTGTTGAATCTAAAAATGGTTTTCATATACAACATGTTTATCTCCTCAAAAAAACATGAAGAAAAAGTAGCAAAACTAATATTGGTACTATTAAAATGACACTAAGATCTACTTAGATAAAAGGTTACCTTATGTTCAATCTTTATTTGTATTGTGGATGAAATTGTTCTTTAATTTGTGACACAAAAAATGTCTGTGGCCTTTTTTAACTCTTTTATAGACTGAATAATTCATTTGTATTTATTGAAAAATAATCGTTTGTTGTGGCGAGAAGACAGAGGACAGACAGGGGCTGGGTTAGGTTTACTACAGAGGGAAGTGGGCTCCTCTGTTGTGGCTGACTACATCATGCATTCAAGATGGGAGCGGGGTTGATGGATGGACCCCGACTGGAGATCTCACGGAGGGCTTTGGAGCAGGATGCTGGAGGAGGTCTGTGGGGTCCCTGAAGGAAGTACTGTAGGACAGCGGGGGGAGAGAGGGAGAGAGAGGGAGAGAGAGGGAGAGAGAGGGAGAGAGAGAGAGGCAAAAAGGAGCTGCCATTAATCAACCTCCCTCCACCTGCCACCTCTCCTCTCTGCCTCCTGTCCTCTCTTTATTCCTCCTGCCACCCCTCTTCAACCCCCTCTTCTTCCTAACCATTTTTTTTTTTTGTTCTAAGTCCAAGTGCAGTCCTCTATTGTAAGCGCCCCGCTCACAGCCTTTGGGTTTGTTGCCCCTAAACAACACTTCGGGAGGTGTTTAATGCTATTACGAGGTGGCAGCCCAGGCATTACGCCCTCCATCAAGGAGAGATGGACTCCTGCCGGGGCTAAACAAGACTTGGTTTTCTTGATTCACTTAAACTCTGCGCTCCTGCCACCAGCCTCTTAACTTCCTGGTTGGCGCAGCCCTGTAAAGCCCGCCTGAGACTGCTGTAAAGCGCGGGGCTTTCACTCTTTGGTGCTTTGAGGTCAGTTAGAACATTAAGAGGTGCTTTGACGGGTCAGAAGTCTTGGCTGGAGCTGGTGTGTGCTTTATTGGCTGACTCTGTACTTCCCCACAGATCCTGGCTGAGGAGGATTGGCCTTTCTGAGCTTCCGGCTTACAAGCGGTTAGTTTTGATCAGAGTGTGTAGCTCCCGCTTTGCAGAGGGTTGTTAACTAGATGCTGGAGAGCTACTAAATGTTCATATGTAGCCAGCCACTCGGTGGATTACCATTCGGTTTTGTTTTGGCATATGAACCTCTTGCATATTTTACCAGAATTTGGCTGGACAATGGTTCTAAGTTGGTGCCGTGCTAGTAATACTCAAGTCCATATTGGCTAATATTCCCTCTCTATGTCCCTTAAAATAATAATAACATAATGAAAATATGTTTTTATTTAAATAATCTGATATCATCCACATCCTCCCTCTGAGAAAAGAAGACTTTTGATGGAAACATTTGATAAAATTATTGATTCATTTACTTATTGAGGAAATATCAGCAGAAATAATAGTGAACATGCAGCACTTATATCAATATCATAATATGTATCAGAATACGTTTGGGGATATTGCTAAACAGTACATCAGGGCAATATTTACTTACATCAATTTTGAAATAGTCACACTGAACCTCAAAAATCATTCACATCGACAAACGGAAGAAAGTTGACATTTAAATGATCGCCCTACAGGAGACACACTTACTAAAGTAACAACACAAGCATAACAGACATTGCAGTGAAACTCGAAATTCATACAATTGTTTCAGAAAAGATCTGCTGGCACAAGACATATATAATAAGCAACAAACTATCAAAATGAACAACAGAAGCCAAACTACAGGAATAATTCAACATGTCTCCCTCAGTCCGCCTTTCTCCTTAAACATCAGCGTTTCTTTCTTATCTGCAATCTCTTGCCTATATATTAAATGAGCAACAGTGTGGGCTCATTAAAAATGCATGCTGCACATTGAGCTTAGGAGACCAATTATCCCACCTAGCTTCTTTACAATGGTGGATAATAAAAGCCTCTGCAGTTGGCCACTCCCAGATTGCCTCACTCCCTCAACCACTCTCACCCCTCACCTTTCTCTTTCTCTCTCTCTCTCTCTTTCTCTTCCCACTCCCGCCGCCTGTTGTCTTCACACCGGATCATCAGTAAACAGGCTTTTCACTGGATTTGATGGAGTGCAGTGTTTTGATCTGTTGGGATTTGTGTGTGTGTGTGTGTGTGTGTGTGTGTGTGTGTGTGTGTGTGTGTGTGTGTGTGTGTGTGTGTGTGTGTGTGTGCGTGTGTGAGGGAGGGTTGCTAATGTTGCTGTGCTCGGCAGGTGGCAGTGGACAATGGTATTATAGAAAGAGGCAGAGTACAAACACACACAAATGAACACACCTCTTGGCACACACTCTCACATGTGTAAACACAAAGATGAGGCTGTGAAAAGTCCACATCCAGCCATCATGCTTTTTGACAGGACTGTCTTGAGAAGATCAGAGAGCCTGGAGCTGTTCCCCGCCACATGCTGAACATCAAAAATGGATGCGTGTGGGAAGCAAGTGGAGCACTTTAAATCCCCCATACGGGCAACCCGCTCATCAAAAGGCTGCCATCACTATACACATATGGAACTATATAATACACAACCCCCACCTTCTTTTCATATACGTGTTTGCATGTGCATCGCTGGCGTTGCACCCTTTGAGGATCAAACACAGGTTGTTTTACCTCGCAGCAGGCATGTGAACAACGCGAGAAAAGAAAGCGACATGATGGCGTTTTTGAAGCTGATGATTAGTTTTTTTTTAAAATGTATACAGCAGCACACATGGCGGGTTGTCATCACTTCTCTGCATGTCAAACAACAGAGAGCTGATGGATGATACACCTTCAAACAAACAGCTCAGCTGGTTCTACAGAGCGCTGAAATCTGAAAGATGTTCATAATTTATTAATAATTAGTTCATTTGTAAAGCAAAATGGAAAAGATTAGCTCCTGAATGGTTTTACTCTGGACTGACATTTCCTCCACGTAACACTTGAATAATTGAAGGGAAATGGTATACTATACAATTGTGATCACAGAAAGAGGCAGAAAATTGTGATTATGAATCTGGTTGGTTGTTTGAAAATAAAAATAAACCGGTATTGAGTTAGAAAGATATTAGTTCACCAGAGCCCAAACCAAAGCCCAGTCTTCTTGAAGCTAGTGGCTTGATGCTACATTTGCCGCACAACACACTTTATTCTTCACCTGAACTTTCAATTGCATTCTGGGTAATGTCAATGTTCGACAAGGGAGAATAATTGTTAGAATGAAAAAACCAATGGCTCTGATTCTACCGCAAGTACCACGACGCTGACGCTCAATCAGTGACGTACTCTTTTTGATCCAACAGTTAAAATAATAATTAGCCTCGCGTTAGCATTAGCAATAGCATTAGCCTAGTGTGTCAGTTTTAATTGGCCAGAAAAACCTGTCGAGTCCAGGAGCCAGATTTGATTTGATGTCAAGGAAAGCCCTCCTTCACTCCCTGTAGGTGTTGTTAAAAGCAGACTGACTTCATTAATAGTCTGATCTGGATGTAATTAAGAATGAGAGGAGGGGGCCGTCAGAGAGAGAGACTGCGAGAAGGAGAGATTCTCTTCCCTGCTTTCTTTTCAAATCCCTCTGTCACCGGCATTGACAGGCCGGAGAGAGGAACTAGAGAGATGAGTAGGAGGAGGTCAGTGGAGTGGGCTTTAGGTGAAGCTTGACCCTCATTACACCATCTCCTTGTAACAGCTTCTTCTAAGAATGAAGTCTATTACAGTTGATCAACTCTGGGAGCGCAGGGGGATCACTGCAATCTGAGATGTTTTGCCTAATTTGTTCGAGATTAGTCCTGCCTTTTGTGTTGTGTGTGTGTGTGTGTGTGTGTGTGTGTGTGTGTGTGTGTTTTATCTGAAATACACCCATGCACACCGTTTTTCTACACTCGTGTTTACGCGGCACTGGGTGGAAAACATAAATTGGAGACAGAGCGTTCCCCGTCTGCGGGGCTTGGAAGAGGGTTTGGGCTTGGAAAACTGGCTTTCCTCTCAGGAAGTGTTGTTCCTCACCACTCTCCATAAACACTGGAAAAGAGACCCAAAGAAAATGTCCCAGACTCACTATTTCCACTGTAAACACCCAGACATACACATATTATACTGCGCTCGCTCTCTATTGCTCTCATATTAGTCTCCTCAAGAGCAGAGAGCTATATATATTTCTCAAAGAGGTATACAGTATGCCTCAGTGTGCAATCCCAAGTCCTGAACTATGCACATCAGCTTCCTCATATTTAAATGTTGGCATGTTATTTTTAAGACTACAAAGTCCTAACACTGTATATGAACACAAACAACTGTAAACCGCAGCCTCTCGATTTAATCAGTATTTCACCTGTAATTTAGACACATAGACCAGTTTTCAAGACTCATTCAAAGTCTACTCTTTCTCTTCCAGCCGAGGCTTTTTATTGCAACACTGCTGTCATTAGAAATAGAGCAATAAAAAAAAAACTGGATTTTGTTGTTTGTGTTGTTGCCTGACTGTTGCAACCAAATTACCTCTCAGAGCCGCCAAATGTTAGTTTCCAGTCCCTAACAAGTGGTTGGATTGCAGTTCGCCTCGTGTGCCGTGCACTTTAATAAATCCATTCCAGGGGGAGAAAGAAAGCGAGCCCTTTCCATCAATTTCAGTTGTCATGGTGTTTGTTACCACACTGGAGCTGTGAAAATATCTTTGATAAGTTACAAAAACCCAAAGGTAGCACTTAAAATGTTCTCAGTTTGTCAATGTCAGAGCTCAGATTTGACGACAGGGTTTGGGACTATGTAATCTATCTCATTTTGCACTGTGTAACATAACAGTTTCTTTTAATCAGCAAAGTCCCAACTCCACCTGTCAATCACTTTTTTTTTTTTTACATTGATGATGACAGTGCAGAGGCTAACGCTGCAGATGATGTGTTTTGTTGCAACACCAACCAGATATTACCCTTGGCTGTGCTGTGGTAAAAATACTGAGCTCACTTTACCACCCAGCTGGCTTACACAGCACCCTAAATTGTGTGTGTGTGTGTGTGTGTGTAAGAGAGGCTGAGCTAAGCAGTGTCAGAGAGAGAGAGAGGTTAGAAACCCTTTTTTATTACATTTCCTCCGCAGTGAAAGAGGAGGCAAGATGGACACTCCATATCTCCCTGCTGCGCCAGAAAACTCATCTAAATGGAAAACACATTGTCTTCATTATTTTGCAAGAGCTGAAAGAACAGGGTTGTCATGGTAACAGCCATCTGAGTGAGTGCAAGCGGGCGGCCGAGGGGCTGGTTTTAGGGCCAGAGGAATGGAGAGAGAGACGGAGAGAGAGGGAAAAGAGGAGGAGGTGGGAGGGAGGTAGGGAACAAGGAGTCAGAAGAGAGAGGAGGGGGGGGGGGGTTTGGTGGAAAGAGAGGAGAAGAGACTGAGATGAAGAGGGTAGAGAGATGTAAGGAAGACGATAGAGATAGAGGAAAGAAATGATGGGAAATTGTGGGGTGAGACAGACAGAGAGAGAAAAGAGAGCATCGGGTGTGATGGAGAGACGGAAACAAAAAAGAGAAAGGGTCTGTGAGATGAAGCAAGGAGTGCTATTTCCAGTGGAGCCAGACAGTGCAAATGGCCAGTTAGTGGCTCTCAGAGAGCAGTTCAGAGGCCCTTATTAATTTCAATGGGCAGCAACATGGTAGATCTAACATCTTAGGAAATCTCTTCCAACTGTTTCTCACTGGAGCCCCCACTGGTGCTCTCCGTGATTTACAGTCAAGGGAAGAGCTATCTTTGCCCCGCTGAGCTAGCATTAGAGGACCTGATGCTTTGGTAAACATGTTGGGAGTGCGACAGGCTCAACACCGCTCTCCAGCCACTTCTCTGCTCTGCCAGCGCCCCGGTGGTGATCGACAATCTGCCTGCCGCTGTCTTTATTAGTTGCTCCCTTAGAACAGCCCCTGGCAGCAGCAAGCAGCAACACCATAACGCCCTTCATCAAATATTTACCCGTCCTGAATCTACAACGTGCACCAAGGCCACATCAAATAAAACCAAGTGCCAAGGCGATATCTAATCCAGTCCAATCCCTCTCCTTGTCAACTTCATTCTCTCTCGCGCGGATTTTCACGGCGCTGCTGTCAGTTTAGCATCAACTTGAGGATTAGGGCTTCTGCCTGCGAGAAAGAGACCTAGATGATTGTTTATTTACAAGTTGCCTGCTTCTCAGTTATGTAGCCAGTGGCGTTTATGTGACTGAAGCCTGACACGACATGGTTATGACAGCCATCGGGCGATTAAGGAAATTAAAGTAATTGCTTAAGTCTTTGTCATGTAAATACTCATAACCTCCCCCTGGAGAATTTGACTTGGCTTTGACATCCATCAGGATCTGACATCCAAACTTGTGCCTCTTCAAAGGAGCCGTATCGTTATTGTTGTGTTGTGAGGAAGTGTTTCGAATTGAGAAACGGAGACACATACTGTCAGCTTAGATTGATGTATCACAGATGAAGCCATCATTTGTGTGAATCTGCATCGCATCGCATATTCAGTTTTGGTGCTGGGGTCGATTACACGTTCCCCAACAGCCGCTGTGAAGTCTTCTGAAGAACATCCAGGTCCATTGAAGACGTTCAAAAGCTGTCAGAGCTTCACAGCATCTCTCAGCTCTGTGGGGGGAAATGATGTTTGTTTTCGTCTCTCATTCGGTTCCTTCCAGATGTCTGCGATGGCTCTGGCTTCGTGATTGACCTGCACTTAGGGAAAGAAACAGCGTGCACTCGGCTCGCTGTTTGGCCGCCCCGGATTGCTGCCTGGCCGGCCAGCATCGTGGCTGCCTGTAGGTCTTGGTGATTCATGTCACACTGTAATTGGTTTACCTGCTCCCTGTGTGTCTGCGCTCTGAGAGGACCAAAACAAATTACCCAGGGATGACCTCTCGCCATCGCTCTCGCCTGCTCTGCAACCATTTCCCCCCTACCTCTCCGCGCACGTCTCCCCCTGCCTCCCACTACATGTAATATGTTGTATGAGTGTTTTTTCTCTCCCCTCTATTCGTCTGTCTTGTCTTCCTTCTACATGCCTTCAACCTCACAAGCAGAGTCACAGTAGAAGAACATTTTACCGAGAATCAGTTTGCAAATAAACACATTACAGCCTCTTGGGGCTTGTAGATGTGTGTGTCTCTGTTTGCCTGCTATGTCAAACATAATTTCAACATGTTTCGCACACATGCATGCGTTAAGAAAAGCTGACAGGACGGACTTTGTGTTAAGATGCTCGAGTTCACAAATAAGCACACTTACAGTGGTGGAGTGCATTGTAGAAGGGAAAGAGTGTTTTTCTGAAAGCTGCATTGAAGCACATTAGCCTTTCAAAGCTGTGTTTTTGCGCTCTCTCTGCCAAATAGTACCTGTGTGAATTGTCCCTGCAGTGAATGAAGCTGGTGCTCCGCGCACACCATTAGGCATTTTCACAGCAAGTTGATGTTTTGAGTTCTTTGCTACTCATACTGTCACCCTGGCACACGGTGCAAGATGAATGGAAGCATCGCTTTTTCCTTGCTTTTAGGAAGGTCTCGCTAAGGTTATTTCGCTTTTTCAATACAAATCCACTTTTGATTTGTTTGTATTTGTGTTGGCATTGCTGGTCCCACAAAATGCTCTCTTGAACATGGCTTCTTATCACTTACAACTATGAAGGGGGCTCTACTTGGAGAGAAACTTTGACTTAAAACATTGTTGCAAGGATAAACTACAATGGCAGTCTGAGAGCACAGACCTTCACCAAAGCAAATATAGTTCGTCCGACTTCAACGTTTTCATGAAGCTACAAAGAAGATGTGTTTTTTTATTGTATTTCTTTAAGCACCATTTTGATACAGTATCTGAAGCTGTGTTGTTGCTCCAACCCGAGGGGGCGGTCGCTTGAATGATTTTCTGGTCAGATCCTCTCCAATTGAATGGGTTCTTCCTTGACCCAATACTACACCTTTTATACAAAGTTTCATGGAAATTGGAACTTGATATTTCTGAAATCCTGCTCACAAACAGAGAAATGGAGACGAAAATAAAAGCTCCCTAGCGGTGAAAGGTTTTACATCATTACTGAAAAATGCAATGCAATTTCTCCATAGGATTTTGGAAAATAGCTGGAAATGAGGTCTGTGGTTGACACGCATTTAAGAAATGGAACACGTTTTGTTCAGCCGGATAATATCCACATGTCTACCCTACTTTTATCATTTTCGAATCATAAATCTAGTCGCCAGAAGCAAAATGCTAACGTTATGCTATAAACAAACTACAGCAGGGTCGCTGCTTTAACGTCACGCCGACTTAAGATCTATATTCAAAAATACAGATTCAAAATTGTACAAGTTGAAGCTTTTGTTTTAACAGTTACAAGAGCGCAGGTACTTGCTTTCAAGCAGAACAGGGCAAACAAACTTAGCGGGAGTGTTTACGTGTTCGGTGTAATGACGTAAAACGGCCTCGACAACTTCTGTAGTCCTATTCAGCCACTTGTGAACAACCATCGTTTTTCAGACACGTAAATTCTTCAAAGATCACCAGTGGGGTCACTGCTGATGTATTTAATGTCGTAGAACAAAACGTGATCTGTCTCTTCAATTTGTGTCAAATACAGACCTTATTTCGAGCTATTTTCCAAAACCCTATGGAGAAATTGCATTGCTTTTTGTCGAAGGAACCGGAAGTGGTAAAAATGCTAACTTACTTCCGGGTCTTAGGACGCGTCACTGCGGTTCTCTATGGCGTTGAATGCAGGCAGTTATCGAAGTTTAGGAAACACTTCTCGATAAGTGATTTGATGGCCAGCTTTATTGACAGATTATTAGTTCAGTCTTTGTTAAATTGTCTGTTTTTATGATATATTTATGATACAATAGGTATTTTCCTCAGTTGTTAGATGATGGTAATTCTTCTGAAGATGTCCTTTGTTAACTGAATTTACTCAAAGTAGTTTTGTCGGGATTGAATGAGCAAAGCAGCAATTTCCCTTTCCTCAGTTGTGCTCTGAAAAAGTTTGGACTTTTAAAGAAGTCCTTGCACAGCATAGTAAGGTCCTTTTCATTCTCTCCATGTTCTGTGCCGACTGGCCGTACTGTGTGTATGAAATCAGAAGGATTTCTAATTGTGAAATCTTAGGAATATTTTCTTGTAATGGTTAATTGGATTTGTCTCAAAAGATCAGTGGGAGACAGAAAGGTTGCAGCACTGTAGGACGTTTTTGTTCCGCCAAGTGCAGAGAGGCTTGGCTGGTTGCTTTTTTAGCAAAGATTGTGCTTTTGGAGTGTCAAAGACAAGGGGAGTGGAGGGCAGACTGGCAAAGATATATTTTTGCTCTCCCTAATGACACCAATACCATTTCATGGCTTACTGAGCAGATTGAATCACACTCGCTCTTTGTAAGTCTCACTCTCTGCTCCTGTCTCTCTGTTTCTCTTTTCTGCACACACTTCATCACCCTCTCCCCGCAAAGACTATCACATGCACATTCATATGCTACCGTACATCGATGTGTTACACTCAGCCCAGTGGATGTTGTTTAATTGCATTTGGGTCAGCAGTTTGCCGTTGCTGAAACCGAAGGACATGGAATTTGTCAGTTTACCCATTCAGCAGTCACAGGGGGCGGAGTGTGAGCTAACTGCTCTGCTGGAGTCAGGCCCGTAAGGTTAGCTTTACACAAGCCTGTCACACTGCACTGTCAATCACTCTCCTCAGATACACTGTCATCTCCTCATATATTCCTCATGTACCCGACTGCTGTTATTCCACTTAATAAAGCTTCTGAGTTTTATGCACTCTTTCACTGGAAGGACTCAGTGTTTCAGGAAGTCTTATGATGTCCTGGTGCAGCGATACAAGCTAGACGATGGCCTCACACACACACACACCTTTGCTTCATCCCTTGTGCATCACAAGTGATAGAATCTTGCCTTTCGTGACAGTGGAAAATTGTATGTGGCAGCCAGGACATACAATCTTCTCCAGCTGGTATTTATAGTCCTCAGCAACTGGAAATTTCTATGGAATAAGGAGTTCATTCATTCATCACGTGAAGCTCAAGCTCCGTTCTGCTCATGGATGACCTGATTCCGTATCTCACGAGTAGATAGATGGACTTTCCCTTTTATTGCATCTGAGGCAATCAAAACATAGACATGTGCACTTACATGGGCCCACACACACACCAGGATAACAAAGAAAGTCTATAAAAACTAGTTAAATTGTTATTTAATCAAATTACAATGTTTAAGCATTATTTAGGATGTACGGCATCGTCTTGGGTTTTTGTTTTCATTATGAAATAAACACAGTGTGCCATATGGTTTAAATCTAATGATAATGATGCACAATTTCAGACACGATTGTTGCACTCTGTTGTGTCAAGAATAAATAAAAATGGTCACTTTGTCAATTCTGCAGAAAAATGGTGTGAATGTCTGAATATCAGTTCGTGAAAGTTACAGAAATGGTCGTACACAGCCCCCAAATGTCAGGAAGGTTCAGAGGAGGTTGTTTCAGAATTGTGTCGACCATCTGACGAGCAGTATTATGGCAGCCTATGCTATAACTGATTTTTTTTTTTAAATGTTGGAGCATCACGACCTGCTTTAACAAGCACGACAGTGACATAACACATTTTAAATTGATATTATGAAACTGTTAGCAAACAGTATCTTATTAGCCATGTCTCTGTTTACAAGGACAATGTTTAATAACCTTTTTGATCTACTTTTAGCCTTCACGTGCTGAGGGGAAATATAAGTTGAATGACAGAAATAAATTGATTCAAGAAGAAATGCAGTTACTGGCTTTACAAATGTGGTTTTAATTTCCTTCTCGGTTATACTGCAAATTTAATTCGGGGGGACTTTTGACAGTTAGACAAAAATAAGCAACTAACGACTTTATGTAAGACCAGAATTCTCGAAGATGAACGATGACTCAATTAACCGGCAAATACAATGTAATTGTTTACAGATACAGTATTATGTGTGCATGTAAGCATCAAAATACTGCTTAAGCACTGTGTAGCCATTACCATTTCTAAAATATATTAGCTAAAGAAGAGGGCACCCTGTGCTCACTTGGAACATGGTGCTCTTTTTTGATCTCCCACATTGAGTGGTGAAATAATCGTCTGCTCCCGGGGGTATCTGGTGGTGCATACCTGCAATACTCCATAACTGAAGCTCCATATTTATAGACAGCAACAGAGCAGCTCAGATATCCCCACATCACAGCTGTTTGCATCTCGGTGTAGGGTGTCACATAGCTGCCCGGTGCTGCTGTGGTTGTCACATTAAAACAGAGGATAAACAAACAGCGACATGTAGAGTTTATTTTTTCCACTCCTGGGACAAGCCATTTCACATTTTTATTGAGGCTGGTGGTTATGATGATGTTGAGTTTTATAAAGGCCGGAGGGAGCGATGTGGCCAATAGATGGCTTTGCTAAGAGGGGGGGGGGAGGAGATTAGAGGATAGGATTAGCAAAGAGTGAAACAAGGCAGAGATGTGATGGTGGAAGTAGGTTTATAAAAAGACAGAATGGAGAAAAGAAGGCAATGAGAGCAGAAAGGGACTGTCTGTCAATTGGAGTTTGCAAATAGAGATAATAGTGTGTACATGTGTGTGTGAAAGAGGGCTGGTAGCTTTGTACAGACACACTGAGAGCAGAGATTGTGGGAGGGGAGGGGAGAGGCAGGCCAGCACAGCTGAGTGGTGTTGATTGGTCTGTTTGAAAACACATGAACTGCAGACAGAGAGGGAGAGGAGCTCTGTGCCGTGCCACGCTGCAGCCCAAACCACATTAGAGCAAATGAATCCATTCCACCTCCTGTTATGGCAGCTCCCCGCACGGGGCCCCAGGAAGGAGGAGGAGGGAGGGAGGGAGGAAGGGAGGAAGGGAGGAAGGAAGAGTGGCAGGAGGGTTGAGATATGAGGGACGGAGAGAGGAAAATGATAGAACGGAAAATAGAAGGTGGTGGAAAGGAGTCGCACGCTGGGTGGCTCTAATGATGTCTGAGGGCTATAGAAAAGGGGACGAAAAGCACATAGTAGGGAGAGAAAGAAAAGCTGTGGCTGTATAAAAGAAGACTAGGAGGAGGAGGAGGAGGAGGAGGAGGAGGAGGAGGAGGAGGAGGAGGAGATCCCCCACTGTGTCCAGAGAGCAGGAGTGATAGTTATGTTCTCCCTTTTCACACTGTTGCTGAATAATGAAGATGATCTCTGGCCAGACTTGCTCCTTTTATATTGTTCAGCACTGCCCTCTACACTTTATAAGAAGATGAACCATTAAGACGCCATATGTTCCATAGTATCGCATGCAAAGCCATGATTATTCAACTCAAACAGAACATATTTTATGCAAAGAATATGGTTTTTCCCTCCAGAGGCCTTTGGAGCCAATTCAAACCACAGCATAACTTAAAGAATGCACCAGACAAATTTAAGAAAACACTATATCGGCCTCAGGATACAGAGCTTTCGTGTGGCTGAGGGATTTGTGCTGCTTCATAGGGCTCATTGTTTGTCAACTTTCAGTAGCAAAATCATCTGATTATATGGTCATTTAGTACATTTCACGAATCGAATTAAATCAACCTACTTGTGCTTGCAAACTTGATTGCCTCAAAGTGCCACTTAAGGATTAAATACAGTCTTTTTAACTTTTTTTTGCACATAGTGGCTTGCCCTGATACTATATTTATTGATGTTTGAAAATACACATATTACTATCTTGATAACACCCATATTACCCCTAAATGTGCTCTATACCAGTGGTTCCCAACCTTTTTTCCCAAGAGCCCCCCCAAATGACTCCTGTTGGAAGTTGCTGTTAGTTAAACTGTTTAAAACACATGCTCAAAGTAAGACGGATTTTGCCGATCTGTCGATCTGATCGAAGCAACTGTGACCAATAATCCAACTGAAACCGGCATGGACAATGACTATGTTTTTAAAAATGCGCTTATCCAGAAAAGCCTAGTTTGGGCACTTTACGGACAGAAGAAACATTTCTATTAAAGAAAGAATTATACATATCATATTGTATTGCTTTACAATTATATGTAAAAAAAAAAAAAAAAAAAAAAAGTCTAAATATGATATTTGGCCTCAAATCATCTGAGGCCTGGCTCCCCCCCTGCGATCTTTGGCGCGCCCCCCAGGTTGGGAATCACTGCTCTATACAATATACCCTATTTGAGTGCATTATGAGATCCTGTAACTGCTTCCATGCAACCCCCACCAGCCATCACGCTCACAGAGCGAGCTGCACTCTAAAAAAGGTGGTAGTCATTTGTCTGAAATGAGAAATCACTCATGCTGGTGAGTGAGTGATCACACGCAACGCATGTGTATGTTTGAATAAGTGGGTGTGCCTGTGCACTGCTGCTGATAATGAAGAGATAATTCCAACATGTTCTTTTTCCCTCTCTCTGTGTCTTTTCCCCACTGAGCCGGCCCCTCTTGCCCCCTCCCTGCCATACTCCAGTGCTTTACATTAAGCTTTCCTCTTGTTTCGGAGCAGTGTCTTCTCCCCCCCCCCCCCAGCCTGTTTTGCTCTGGTAAGAAAAAAGGAGGGAAACAAGAAGTGATTGTTTTTGCAACAGTCAGAGAAAAGAACAGAGGCGTACTCAGATGTTGGTATTATTCGTGGTGTGTTACTCTGCTGTGATTCATAGCAGCATCCTCCCACTGCTGTTTAAAGAGGGGTTGTAACAGGCACGGCGTAATTGGATGTGTAATCCTTTGGAGCTGATTAAGATGTTTGGAAGACAATAAAGATTAAACAGGCCCTGTCTTCAGCGTGTGTGCATGCTCACACGATAACAGCAGCAGCTCAAAAAGTTTAAAGAAAAAATAAAAAGCTGGATAAAAGGAGAAATCACTGCCATTCTTACAGTTTTATGTTTTCAGTTCAGCTGTAATCTGTCGAGAAGTGGAGGCAGAGATTTCACTGTTACGTAAAACATTCGACTTCCTGTGACGATTTGACAGATTACAGTGTTTTATCTAGATAGTAACAAGGAGGGGTGAGGATGTAGGGCAGGAGGAGGGCTTCTGCCACTCATGTGTTGTCTGTTATGCAACACATGTTGGGGGTGTGGTGCTGTTAGCCTGGACAGACAGGCAGTCAGGTGGATTGACTTCTTATCTCAGTTTAAACGCCACCGGCCAATCGCATTTCCACCTCACTCATTTTCCTTTCAGAACCCCGAAGGCTCGTCCATTCACCGACTAACAAAAGCTCTGCCCGTTTGTGGGAGATGTGTGTGTTGGACCTTGTGAAAGCTCAACAGAGGGAAGGAGGGGAGATTATTGGGTTAAAAAGAAGCAGATTTTTCTGCCCCCCTCCGAACTCCCTCCTCCTTCTTCGTGGGTCTTGGCTGCGGGTTGTGTTGGGCCAGCAGGAAGGAGAGCTGTAGTAGAAACAGTTAATCAATATCCACAAGGTCAGATGGCCAGCGCCGGGCTGGAGCGTGCCCTGTTATCGGTCCGTGGAGCTGCCTGGCCGCTGAAGGGGATTTGTAGCACTTGTCAGGGCTTAAAGGAGCCCTCTCTGGACCACTTGCTCCGGGTGTAGTGTGTGAGAAAGACACGCTGGTTAGCAGCAGGAGAGGGAGACATCTCCTGGATACTGGGAGACAGCACATGCAGAAGAATTAGGCCACCCAGAGTTACGGTCATAAAATGTGTGTGTTTTTGAGCCCTGAAGAATGTAAAGTCAGCTGTTTTGTAAATACTTTTCACAGAAAAAAACTGCCCGTGTAACCTGACATTTCACCACCACACAGTTTGACCACATTTGCTCCCGAAATTCCCCCTTACTCATGCGAGCAAAGTATCCGCTGATGTTTTAGACTTTGTGCGAGTGCACTCCAGGTAATTCTACTCTGCTAATGCTTAAGCTCAGAGGATTAGTAATACACTCTTATTTTCAAAGTGTTCCTTTGAAGTTTTACCTTTTACGCTTAATCAAAGTGAAGAATTCAATCTTTTGTGTTTACATGCTCTTAAGTGTGTGTGTAAGAGTGAAAGAGACAGAAAAAGTGTGCAATAGTCTTTCTAAGATAAGCTCACCAGACTGAGCATTACACATGAAAACTCCCCGGCTGAGGACTATTCTTTCATCGTATTCGTTCTCTCGCTCTGTTTCTCACAGCGGGGGATCTTGGGGGACCCTTTATCAGTACTGAGCAGCTTTTCTAGAACCCTGGCTCTCCCCCCTCCCCACCTGTGGTCTTTCAGTTCCCCTTTTGTGCGGAGGAATGTGAGGCGGACCAACACTGATGGAGATAAACACAGAGGGATGGTGAGGGACGGAGGCCTCGCTGGCAAACCAGCACGATACCTATTAATCCAGGCTTTCTCCGAGATGTAGTGATGAGTGCGGGGCTGAAATAGTTCTTGTAGCAGCTCACTGTTGGATCAGAACAAGATATATGCCGAGAGAAAGGGATGCTGTAAAGCTGAACCTTATCTCCTCTTAGATGTGGGTATAAATCTGTTGTCTCTGCCACGCTGATAACCTTGACTGTGAGGTATGCTTCTTTTAAAGAGAGATAAGACTTGATGTCCTTTTCTCGGTTGCAGTGTGTGTTCGATTTTTCTCCGACAGCTACATAAAAAGCATGGATGTTTTCTTAAGGTTTCATCACTTTATTCTGTTGGGCGTGTAAAGCGCTGCTGTGGAATATCTCTGTTACTTGTTTTTTCAAGCCCTTCGATGATTCAGTGCATAAACAAGCTGGTTCCACTGTTGTGAAGCTCCTAAAATGCTGTTTGAACTTCATCGGCTACAAAAACCTGATGTACCTCTCCTTCCTTTTACAGATTTCCACACTTTTGATGGCGTCCCGGTAAAGACATCAAAATGAACACGTTACCATCAATGGACCGGCACATCCAGCAGACCAATGACAGGCTGCTGTGCATCAAACAGGTGTGTATACAGACCAATCACTGCAGACATATACTCATGGAGGCCTGATACAAGATGCTACATTTCCTCCTTCTCCTTTCTCCTCTCAGAACCTTATATGGACATCAGTTTTTCTGGCCATTAGCTCCAGTCACACAGATCATGTTGCACAGGGTCATAGAGGGAGAGAGGGAGGCTACAAATCTGGCAGTGCACACAAGGAGAGACTTCAAAGAGCAACACAACAGACTTTCCCCCTCCTGGTCCTGCGCTCCCTTACATCACGTTCCTGGCACTCTTGACATATAGCCGCCCTTGTTTTGTTTTTTCTTAAACGCTTTGTTGACTGCCAGGTTTTAGGAGACTCCTCGCAGACTGATACACACTGAAAGACACAGTCAGACATTACCCAGGGCTACCGCCTCTGCCTGTGATTAATAGGCTACAAGGACTGGCTGACTGGCTGGCAGGCTGTGGGCTTATTTGTTTATGCTATGTGGGTGTGATCCTTTATATCTCCCAACATCCATGTGACACAGCGCCTTACAGTGAATCAGTAAATGATAGGGCTTTGAGCTTGCAATTATGAGGTGACATATCCCTTTTTCTCTGTGCCTGCTGTTAACCCCCCCCATTGCCCCTCGTAACCTCCTGTACTCCTCCTTTATTAACCTTAACCTAAACAGGCTCTTATTGCCTCAGTGCTTGGCGTCAAAAGCCTTATTTCCAAAATGTCAGCTTTTCTTAAATGAGTTGAATTTGTTTGAATTTGACACTACTCATTTCACAAAGCCTTCTCCATTATTTTCTCAGGCGTCACTGATAAGCCCTAAATAGCCTGCACACATCTAGCTTAATAAATGTTGGTTTATATACTCCTCAGCTCAGGGTGTAATAGAATTCGTAGTAAACCAGACTTCAAAGGCGGCGAGTTAGTCAGCGAGTGCTGAGCTTGTGGCGGTCCTGCCAGCAGGGTCTTGTTTTGGTTTGGGGAAAGCCTCCGCTGGCCCAGAGCCAGGTGTTGTGTTGTTTTCCACGCAGCCAGGCCCAGGTAGGCGGCGAACAGCCTGATCCTTGGCTGGCCTGAAAAAAAGGGGCTAAGTCAGTCCATCATCCAACGGAGGACAGTCTGTCAAACGTCTGGCTCTTTGTCTGCTGAAGCCCTCCCCCTCCACCTCCCCATTCTTGTCCTCATCCAACCCTGAACAGCAACAACAACAAGAAACAGCTCAGACCCCCCCATCCTCCTCCCTAAAAAACTCAGCAGAGCTATTTCACTCCGCCGTCCTCCCCCTCACACCAGAGTTGAGGTTGTCAGGCAGAGTCGGTGGCGAGCGCTGCAGAGGAGGAGCTGTGAGTTCAGATCCAGACAGACAGCCCCTGCTGTGCCAGTTCTGATTCCTCTCGCGCTGGAGGCTGATACGCCTCCCATCAAGCAGCAATAATGCCAGATTATATCACTCATCTAGAACAGGCTCTCCTCCTCCCTCTCACTCAACAAGAGCATCTCTCACTTTCCCTCACTCTCACTGCTTCACTTCATCATCAACCCAAACCTCTGAGAGGCCACAGCTATAGCTCTATAATGGCTAATCTTCACATCAGAAAAGATGAGTCACTTAAGGCCTCTCTTGAATCTCATGATATCATTGGAAGTAGTCAGAGATTGTCTCTGCAGGCGGGTACCAGGCCTGACATGTTAGGCCACATTTCGCACCCAAGAGCCCTTTTGTCACACGCTGCCGAAAAGCTGCCCCTTTGAAAAAACGCTCACCTCTGCTGCCCCCTAAAGACAATAGTTCTACCTTTTCTGCAAGAACACACAAAACAAGACGCTTCAGCCCCAGATGAGAATAATAAATGCTTTCAAGTGGGCTCAATCTCGCCGACTGAACACGCTGCAGCTCCGCGCCATTTCAGAGCTATTAACCTCCTGAGCCATGAAGAAAGGGAGCCCAATTTTAAAACCGCTTATTGTGTCCTGCCAGCCTGAGTAGCCTTCAGACACTGGGAAGAAAAGACTCAACTGTTTCAGGCCTCAGTGAGCAAGCGAGAGAGACAGAGAGAGACTGAAAGAGATTAGACAACACACCAACGGCGCATTGAGTCTGCACACATAGCTGCCAGGACCAAGGTTGTTTTTCTTTGTGCACAGCCAAGCCAGCCAGTGGACCTCTGGTGCCGAGGCTCTGCTACGTTCTTTAAAAAAAAAGAGGCAATGAATGAAGGGAAGAGGGAGCAGGAGAGTTGGAGGGAAAATTTGGTTGCTGTGTGGGTCAGGGGGGTGAGGGCTGGGTGTTGCCAAGAGAGATTAACAGGAAACACTGGCATCATTGTTGATATGGGTGTGATCTTCTTCCCACAATGCAGCGGAGCCCTGAGTGGGCGTACATTGGAAGGAGTCAAGGTCCTCACAGGGTTGCGCAGAAACACAAGACATTAAATCAAGGCAGTTTGGAGGGAGGCTGTGGGGCTGCCAAACTATTTGGTTTCAGTGTTTTTCCAATTTGTACTTAATTTGAAAAAAAATCACGCTCATTATTCTCCATTGTTTCTAATAGCAGTCTCCTCTCTCTGTGTTTGCACAGCACTTACAGAACCCGGCCAACTTCCACTCGGCGGCCACAGAGCTGCTCGACTGGTGTGGAGATCCCCGGGCCTTCCAGCGACCTTTCGAGCAAAGCCTCATGGGATGTCTGACGGTATGCAAACAGTAATTATGGTTTTCCGTGGAGTTTTTCAGGTACTTTTTAGACATGAGCAAAACAATAATTTGATTTTGGACACTAAGGAAAAACAGACGGGTCGATTTGTCCACTTTTAGCCTACTTTTTTGTTTCAGGTTAACCTAGACGATACAAAAGCTAAAACAAGATGAATGATATAGTTATATTGACCTTTTCTATTTGGGTTAAACTATGTTTCGCTTCCGATTTGAGTGAAACAGTCAGTAGCAGGTTATAGTCACACCAGGTTAGTAAGGTTTGTATCCAGCACACAGCTGCCCAGCCCGTCAGGGGCCAGTGACAGAGGTTAAAGTCCTTGTCACCCACTGCTTCTCTCCACTTAGTGCTTAACACTCACATGCACAATAAAAAGAGGTTTGAACAGGACTGTGGGTAGCCAGTCACCCCTGGCTATCGCCTTTCAGTTCACCACCTACCATTCATCGATCTGGGCACTGGGCCAGAGAGCTGGCCTGTACCAGGTGTGTGAACAAACTCACACACACACACACACACACACACACACACACACACACACACACACACACACACACACACACACACACACACACACACACACACACACACACACACACTAAGTCACAGTGTGACACTGGGAAAGAGGCTTTAGAGCATAGAATTGAAAGTTGTACGCGTCTATCGTTAAGATCAGCCTATGAGGCACTGAAGGAACATTGTCCCCAGCTGAAGTGGTAGCGTGAGTAAACACATAAATGCTCATTAATGTGTAAATCACAATAAAAGCCTCTTAAAGGCTGATAAAAAGCTATACAATGGAGCCCACCGCTGTGATCCCTCTCAGTATGGGGCTGTTTCCATCAGCTAAATTGTTTCATCAGACTCAGAGAGCGAACGGCTTCTTATCTGGAGAATTATAGCGCGCAACAAGTCTTAGCATTCTTTCAAGGATTTTATCTTCCTGACGTTACTGCGCTGGTAATGTATCAGAGCGCTGAAGTGAAATATAAAGATGACTGTGCATCAATCATAGCCCGTGAGATTTGTAGCTGAAGTGAAAGTGTGCCTCATGTGGAGATGCTTGTTCCCTCTGGCATGTTGCACACGTGGAGGTCATCCTCTGGTCTCTGGCTCCAGAGCCAATAAAAGATGACACAACTGAGCTGTCAGTGCTGCACTGCTAGCTCTGTCTGCTCCACAATGTGTGTGTTTTTCTGTCTTTATGCATACTGTATTAAGAGTGTGGATAATGTCAGTGCAGGCAGACTCACAGTATATATTATTCCTGCCTCTTTGATCACAAGGACCTGTCTTGGCAGAAATAAACCACAGAACTGAAGTGTTTTTTTCCCTCTAGCAAATAGAGAAACAGAAATATCAATGCCAAAGTAACCTTCTGGCACCCCTCTAGCAGTGTTCTAATATTGACTGGAATATAGGCCTGGATGTACAGTACATCCTCAGAAGGAGATTAAGCTGAAAAAGGCTTATGAGGTAAAACACTGTTAAATCCTTGTTGAATCTATGCTAGCCTCTGTAGCTGGCTGCCTGCCCTGTGCAAACTGCAGGGCAGACTCACTCACGCAGGAAATGAAACGATTGACAGCAACGCGATTGGACTGTTTGTCGGACTCGTCATTGTTTGCATAATATGGTTGGGTTGAATGGATGATGTTGTGAAGCACTTATCCCTGGAATTTTCATCAACAGCTTCAAATAAACCACCATGATTTACTTGAAACTGTAATTGCACATTATTAATTGTCATTATCTTTAAAGCAATCGCATAAACCCTATTTATTACCATCATTTTCAAAGCTTTTCATTCCGTGCTCAAGCAGCCATATAACCTGTGACTAAGGCACTTTACGATCACTGCTCGTTGTTATGTTGGCTCCCTAAAAGGCACCCCGGCTGACCTTATTAACGGTAATGTGTGTTTTGAGGTCAGAGAGAGCGGCGGTGTTGTCATCTGTTAGCAGATAAAAGCAAAGGGGGTTCCCTTCTAATAATGATTTACCCCTGTCTCCTGAGTCCTGTTTAACATCACTCAGCATCCCCTTTAACTTTATATTAGAGTCCGGGAGGCTCCTGCTTCATGTCCCATAAATGTTCAACCTCCTTTTGAAGTCATTATCACAAAAGGATTATTAAAACCTTGGAGCTAGGGACTGGGTATTCTCCAAAAAGTAGCGAAAAAGAGGATTTTAAGCCCTTGTTCACTCGGGGGACGCTGGTAAAATATACATTCCTAACTTGTTCTACACCACTCTCCAACAAACACACACACTGTTATTGCCACATTTCCCTCTGTGAGTAAACCAGTGACATTCTTTCAGGAGACAAAGCTCGGTTCACTTTGGGGCCAGAGCAGGCTTGTTAGATTATAACCTTTCCGTGGCTCAGCTGGCTTTGCAGAGTGACCGTGGTTTGGCTCTCTCACCTCTCTTTAAGGTTCATACAGTGATCAGACTCATCCTGACTGAGGATCACTGGAGAAACCCACGCGGCAGACTCCACATTAATCTGTGTGTTTAAGTGTTTATTGAATGTGTGTCTGAAGAAAAAGGGAATTCAATAATAGCAGCTGTTCAAAAATATTAACACAGCTATGCGAGTACAAGGGTTTAAGATGCCTTAACTGCTTATTTAGCATTCATTGTTCATGTAGAAGATCAATATTGTTATGGTGTTGCATAAGAAAGTGTATCGATAGATAATGATTGAATCCAAATGATGTAATGGTTACAAAACAGTTGATGTAATGCTGATCTGCAGGTGGTGAGTCGCGTCGCTGCTCAGCAGGGGTACGATCTGGACCTGGGCTACAGGGTACTAGCTGTGTGTGCTGCTAACCGGGACAAATTCACTCCCAAGTCTGCAGGTAAGACCCACCCCTTTTCTAAAATACCAGCAGATGCATGCTCACACATCATCCCATTTGCTGCTCTTGACTTGCAAGACAGCGTTCTACACAGTGCTCATTGTTCTTCATGCTGCTATTACCCACTTTTTCATGCAATAAAACAATTAGTACAAAACGCTGTATTGTTTAAAGAGAGAAGTAGATGGAAGAGTTTCATTTTCATGCTCAGGCCATGAATGCACAAAGTAGCTGCCTAATACTTAACACAATAATTACACTAACAGTTTAGCCTGTATACTATTTTGTTCATGTCAATGCTTAAAAACCAATAAAGTTACCATGAAGTTGTGGTTCGCAAATTTGCGTCTGCGACCACAGACATCACACAAAAAGCATTACTGTATAATGTCAGATATTTGTAGTCCCCATTAAACATTAATGTGCTATTGAGATGAGCTGTCCGGGTGGTAGCTTGACAAAAACAGTCTACTCAACAGTCCTTCCACTCAGACCCACACCTGCATGCACACACACACACATGGATATTAGAGAGAGAAGGAGTGAGCAGTAATGCTATCCTCAGATATTTATCTATCAAATCCAATTTCCCCTCTCCGATCCATACCTCCCCTCCCCGCCTCCCACAGTCCTGCAGGAGCGGCCCTGTTCTTGTGCATTTGTCAAAGTGAAATGTGCAGAGGCGGGAGATGGGAGAGAGCAAAAGAGATGGATGGCCGGGGAGGTGTCGCTGGTGTTTGCTGGACCACTCACTCTGCCTGACAAATCTGTAGCCAGCCAGTCAGAACACAGATACACCTCGTGTTTCACCAGTTACATAAGTGGCAGGTGTAAGAGTCAAATATTTTTGATTAAGCTGTCTGATTCTTTTGTTGTTCTGTCTGGGCGAATATATCACTGTTTTATAACAGGAAGTGCAGTGACAGTAACTGAGACAGTCTGAAATCTTACCCTCTTATTCTTAATATGGGATGTGTTGCATCTGAATATAAGCCTTGATATGTATCAGTTTCTGAAGTTTTGTCGCTAACATGATCCCATGATATGTACATTTTGCTCGAGCCGGATATCCTCTTTCAGTTGTGGTGGGAAGCGTCTTGCTGGGAGGAACCTAAGTGGTCAGACAGATGTCAGTGAACAATATTGATTGCTGTGTTTCTCTCTCTGTGTGTTCCTGTGTTGGGGTAATGTGATTGTTGTCCAGGCATGGCTCTGACTGGCTGGCTGTCTGGGCCCGACTGACAGTCAGAATCATCCTCAGGCCTACTGATGGTTCTGGGATCTAATAGAAGACAGCACTGGGTTTCAGGAAGAGCTGTTTATGCACAGCGGACAAATGGGAACTGTAGTGTAATTATGCGGGATGGGGGGGATTGGAGATATGTCGGGCTAGTCATCAAACAAGGCAGGCAGGCAGGCAGGCAGGCAGGCTGTAAGGGTGGGAGGTAGATGTGACTCAGGGCAGATCTTACTCACTTAGCATCCGTCTTCCCTCCCTTACAAGGACGTCTGTCTGAAAGAAGCAGATGGGTGGCAGCAGAGGAGACCTGATGCACAGTCTAACTCAGAGACACATACATGCGGTCGTACAAATGTAGCAACAAGGATGAAGAGAAGCGTTGGCCTTTAAAGTCATCATTTGACTGTCTTTGTGTGTGTATCTGTTCATCCATGAATGTGTGTTTAATTGTGCAAACCCCAGCACAATCTTCTGACAGCCTGCATGGCGACAGAGGGCCGCGGCTCTGACACCTGAGAGCCCAGACGAGAGCCGAGGAGTCTGGGATGCTCTCTGCGGAGCTCCTCTGGGGAGAGAGGCAGACTCTTAAGACTGCAAATCAATCACCCAGACGCTTCCCTTCAGAGCATCGGTTAAAGAGGAAATTGATAAAACAATTATTGCTACCCTACTTTTCTGCTAACAGTTTGACAACTTGAGTCGTTGCAAATGTAGGTTGGCGTGTGCTTTTCTCACTCAACTACAAAATGGTCTTGCTGCAGGGAGAGTAGGGCTGCCCAATTCATCGTATTTTAATCGCAATTACGATTTTGGCTTGCAAGGATTATGAAATAATCGAAATAAAACGATTTAAAAAAAAAAAAAAAAAAAAAAATTGTTCAGTTGAATTAGTTCAGGGTAATCAACTGTTAAAAAAAATACTGTTCACATTTTTTTTTAATAAACGTGATAACAATTATTGACTCAAATAATCGAGATTATGATTTTTGCCATAATGGAGCAGCCCTAAGGGAGTGTGCAAAAAGCTGAATTTACTAGTGATATATGATTGCCAGTAAGTTATTAGAAAGGCTACAAGAACATTTACACATCTACAATATAAAGAACATTTTCCATCTTGCATTTATCATTTTCTTTTTGCATGTGCTTGTTTATCCCTGTCTTTACTCAAATAAAGATACAACCTCAAATGCCTGAAGTCGCACTGAAGTTGCACTTATCCCAATAAGGTGTTGCCCTGTGAGACTTGTCAATCTCATTGGAGAGATTTTCAGCGACAGCAGACTGCAGCTGATGAGCTGTCTTAAGTTTACGACCTTGTGGCGAGGTTTTAGAGATTAGCTTGTTGCTCTAATCTGAATGAGATTAATCTTCTGTTATGTGAGCTAGCATTATCACTGTTTTCTCTCTCCGTCAGCTTTACGCAGTTAGCATCCTAGCGGCTAGCATATGTGCGTTTAGTTTACACTCTTGAAAAGAACCACTTTGAAGTTTGTATTTTTGTGGAGTCGCACATGATGCCTTTTTTTTGCAAACACAGTGCTTTACAGGTCATTGTTAATTCCCAAATCTGCATAGAGTCGACTATGTTTCCCTGTTATAATCTGTAGTCTGCTACTGTACTAGCTGACCTCCAGCAGAGAGGGTCATTAGATACTAGATGTGCTGCTGCCCTACAAACAGACAGAGCTCTTAGAGAGAGACTCTGAGCTGTTGGGCTACTGTGAAGTTCAGCAGACTCTAAATCAGATTAGGCACATAATCTATCAAGGCTTTTACTGTTTCCTTCCTTAGTCACCAACATGGTTGTTTCCTTTCTTTATGAAGCATGAGCTCCGATAATAAACCCATAACATTATCATTATGACACTTTTAAATGTCAATTAACTTGCCTTTTCTCCTCCTGTTAAATTTTTTATAGATGAAAGTAAATCTGAAGTGTTACTCAGTTGTACTCGTTGTTTTTTCAACATGAGCTGACACGCTCCGGATAAAAGGTTGCTGCTCCCTGGAATGATCAGTATGTTCTAAAGAAACTACTTTAATGCTTAAAGTCAGGTTGCTGCTTGTTGTTCCCCTGTCTCGCTCACAGAAATAACTATTTAATCAATTATGTTGGCATCTCATGTTATGAGAAGGTTGAGCTCCAGTAGTGAATGCTTATTATGTTTGTTAAAGAGCAGGTGATTGTTAAGATCTCTTTTATCTACACATGTGATGATTGTCTTTGTTTTTAGCTGTTTGGAGAAAGAAAAGGGAAAATATGACGAAAAGATCTTCATTTGTTCCTGGGTGTTTTTAGTATTCCCTCTGCCTACTCGCGTGTGACATTAAAAAGTAAAATTGTTCCAGCAGAATTGTCAGTGAACAGAGTGTGCTCGCAGTTAATCTCAGGAAAACAGCCACTCTGCTGTGTCAACAAGACAGAAACTTTCTAGGGTGTGGCTGTAACTCCATGTCCTGTAAAAGCTCACGGACCCACACACAGAGCTCACAAAAACATTTCACCTACTCATAATCTCCATAATTCAGTAAGCAGCTGAGGGTACTCCCCTTAGCCTTTTTAGAGATGTCATTGCATAATGTGTAAGTGTCTGTACGTGTACACACACACACACACACACACACACACACACACACACACACACACACACACACACACCCTCTCTCTCCTGCTCCGGCCTACAACAGTCTTCCACTTATCTGTCTCAATTTACTTTCCCCTGATTGATTTTCTCACCCGTCTTTCTTTCAATCTTTGAGCTGTGTGTGTAGAACTAGAGGAAGGTGTAGGCGTCCTTTTGTTACTGACCCAATCAACCTTACAGACTTTTATATTTAATTACTGCTGAGTAAGAGCAGCGCGTTGAATTATTAACAGGAAACAGGGTTTATTTTTAGCAGACTAGGCCTCTCCTCTGACACTCTCCAGTGGCTCGCCTTAGATGATGAAACCCCTTTGCAACTCAAATCTACCTTCAGAACTTCACTATGAAGTTTATAGAAAAAAAGCTCATGGGGAAATACTTATTAGGGTAGCTGCATGTTACTGCCTTTGGCTGATTGGGTCCTCTATCAATTGCTATTTAATTAGTTTGGTTTACACAGTTGCAAGTAAGCTCATTTTGGTAATACCCCTTCTGAGCCGGCAGTGCAGAAGCACCCCCCAACACAGAGTACTTTGTTCTTGTACTTTGTTCTTGTCAAAACTAGATGAGCAAATGATTTAAATCCTCCTTTTGTTCAGGGTTGACTGATCTGGCACCCTTACCTCAGGACTTACCCCCCCCCTCCTTATTATCCCCTAGGGGCCTTTAGATACACCCTTTACAAGTTATATTTCTGTCCAACAACGCCTCTGTTGTGTCTGTTTCGATTCTGTGATTGGTGCAACTGTTGATGACTGTGTCTCTGTCACACAAAAAGACAACTTCCCTCTGCGGTCACAAGGCCAGTGTGCGTTCCCGCTCTTCAGCTGCACATCTCAACATTTAGGTGAGCAGAGAGAACAATCATAGCGTTCCTGTTAATTCAGTCACTGTGTTTTTTCACCATGTTGGGTTATGGGCATAGTGAAGCTGAACTCAGATTCACCCTCATCATTCTGCTTCTTCTTTAATTCAGTTGCACTCAGATATTCTGCAAGTCTCTGATGTGTGTTGTTAATGGGATGGGATGAAGACAAGGGGACATTGTCAGGTTAGATGTCCTGCAGGCAGGAATCCCCTCTTTGATCATTTACTATTTGTTTGCCTTTGAGTAGATTGATCTTTACATCTCATGCTTTATCTTCTCCCACTTCCTCTCTCATGTGTTGGCCTGCAGCCAGCCTTGCATAGCATACTTGGCTCCACCCATTTATGCAAGTTTGCAATCTGAGCTGTCAGATTCTTCTCTTGTTGTTTCCTCTTTTTAGCCCTTCCTGACAAATGGCAGTCACATTGTCAGATTGTGCATGTCTGCATGTGTGTTCCCGTGTGGCTACGTGTGTGACGGCAGCTTAGAGTAACAGGGCAATGGAGCGCTAGACAGACTAGGCAGAGCACATCAATAACAGCACCTCAGGACAGAGGTGAGAAACACTGGAATATATTCTCTATCTGTTTGTCTGCGACGTCTCGTTGTCTTTATCGCTTCCTCCTTCCTCCTCGACTGTCTCCTCTGCTCCCTCTGTCTATTTCTCTCCCTTTTTTCCCTCCCACTCTCCCTCCCTCCCTCCCCCCCCTGCAGTCTCGAGAGTATGTTGGAGCCGGTAGCAGGTACAGCAGGAGCCCATTAGTCCAGAGCCCCGCTCTGATTGGATAAGCCGGAGAAACCGGGAGACTGCCTCTGAATAATTGATGTGCATTGTGCAGACGCTGGACAAGGGGAAAAGACAGATCAGAGAGCAAGGGAGGAGAAAGAGAGTGAGCAAAGGGAAAGAAGAGAGGAAGAGAGGAGAGGAAGTGAGAAAGAAAGAGAAAAGAAAGAGTGAGCAGAGTAAGGGATATGTGCTGGGAGTGATAAGGTGCAGGCAGGAGGCTTGGAAGCACCAAAAGCTTTGAGAGTTGCCACTGGCCTCTGCGGGAACAGGAGCATTTGTGACACTTGAGTCTTTTCTCTGCACTATGAAGGGAATAAGATGAGATGTGCAGGGACTTTGCTTGGCTCTGGGTAAGTGTGTGTGTGTGTGTCTGTGTGTGTGTTTGTGTCCGCTGTCCACGTGTGTATCTCTGCACAAAGCTGTTTGGTATATTATCTGAGTATGCGAAGGGCAGGATCAGGAGGCCAATTGAGAAGTTGATTTAGGTCAACTCTTATGCAAAACGTTTCAATTAAATTGTGCTTTGTCATTGTTATGTCTAGAGCTGTAATTTAGGCCATAGATGAAATGGGCTTCCTCCATCTTGTCTGGTGTTTAGTGTGAGTATAGTCCAAAGCACTTGCTGCTCACACAGGACAGGATCAGTGCAGATCAGCTGACCACAGGTTGACCTACATGCGGTTCTCTCAAAGGGTTACTCTTGAGTGTGTTTCTGCCTGTGTGCAATGTGCACAAGAATACATTGACGTGTGTATTGGTTAAGTGTTGTCTTGTTTCTGGGTTTTGTGGTTAAAGGTTACAGTTAAGGTGATGTTTAGTGCTTTATGTTGAGGGTTAATGGTGGGGTTCAAATTGCTCAGGGTTAGGAAAATCAGATCACATAGTAAAATAGTTATTTAATTATAACAGAAATAGATGGAACAAAAACACATGGTTTTGTCAGTTTGTATTTAGTTTATTTACTTTAGACACCTTAAGGACACAATAATGGCCATTGCTGTCAATTATGTATTGAGGTAAGATGGAGTCCTTGTGAACAGTAGGCATTGTGTAGACTAGGAAGGACAATGCAGTTAGATCAGTGCACTCTTTTATTCACCCTTCAGTGATGTTAAAAAGTTGCTGTTATGGTAAAGTCAGTGTCTCATTAGGTGAGAACAATTACTTTACATGAATGAGTAAAGGGCAGTCAGGCAGTAAAAGTGACATGATGCTGCTGGCTATATAATGTTTGACATCATTTTAACACAGACAACTTAATTGCTGTTTCAAACAACAACAAGATTGACTTTATGTAGAAAACTCTTCAACAGCTGTCGTTGGGCTGCAGCACTTCCTGTTAGCCAGAGCAGGGTGTAAACCGCAGAAACATTTTAAAAAAAAAATGTGCATCCTCACAGGGGTGTACAAGAATATCCATACTCTACAATTTCATGATATCATGCTTTGGTAAATTGTATCAATACTCAAAAACTCTACTGATAAGTGAATATGATTCACTTTGAATGCTTTTTGGCAGGCAGGGCCCAGATTGCACAAGATGTTGTTACAGGGTCTTTGATTCATGAATTAATGAACTCATAACTATTGTCATTTTACTCTGATTTGAACATATCATACTATAAATTATATTATAATAAGATAAGAAGTACTTTATTGATCCCAATTTGGGACATGTTTGCGTTGCAGCAGCACAAAAAGACAAGGCATTGTACATTAGAGAAATTAAAAGACTAGAAATAAATAATAAAAATATTTTATTGGATTTTAAAAAGAAATGTATCCCCTTGCTTACAGTACTCTAATATACTGAATCCCCAGTATCTTTGTATGATATGTACAAATTCTTGCCAATACACAACCCTACTTCCTCACCCTTAAAGCCACATGCTGCCGCCCTCTCCCTCTGGCCTTCCTCCTTTCTCTCTGGCCCCAAAGCTGTGTTCGTATCTCGTACTCAACACACTTCCCATCAGCCTGTCTGGTGACTCATTCATGACATTTGATTTTAAACAGTATGTTTGTTTTTTTGCAATGTCTTTCTGCTTTTTCTGTGAATCATTTCCATGCTTGACACCCCCCCCCCCCCCCCCCCCTTCCTCTAAACGAAAGCAAGTTGGAATAGGTAAAGTTGTGTCAGAGTTACTGCTTGAGATAAGAGAGGAAATTCTGGTTGGACCAGCTGATGTCAGGTAGTGATAGTGGAGAGGGTGGAGCTCTCAGGGCTCCAGGCTACAGAGTATTCATGTAGGATGTGTTTCAGGAAGACATTCTTCAGTCTTGTTAATTGCTTCCTTATCTATTCAGCGCTCTACTCAAGGTGTGTTGACATCCTCCCATTGATACTTCTCAAGACTTGCCTTACTAACATACCTCAAAAAAGGCCACAGCTGGAATCTCATCACCCTTTTTTAATCACTTTTCTTATAATTGAAACGGCAGCTCCAGGAAATCTGAGAATCCTTGTTTGTGTTTTTCACCCTCATGATTTCATTGACGGAACAACAGTGTGAGATATATTGAATACATATTGTGGAAGAAGTGTGTCTGGTTATAATTAGGAATGTGATATTTACTAGTTCCCTTCCAGTGGTGAGAAGCTGTGCTTTGCTGATAAGAGCAATTCATTCACAGCTTCCTGTTCTCTGATGCTCTTTCTCACCGTGTGAGGCGCCTTACTCTATAAGCACATCTTCACAAAGCACAGACACCGACTGTGTTTGTTTACTCACCAACACACACCTCAGTTTCCATATTTACTCTACTTTTTATTTTCAATTTTTGTCCGTATGCTTTTGTCCACATGCCTGTGCGCCCATGTGCATTTCCCTGCTTTCTTTTACATGCCTATGAGTGAAACTGTGCGTATTTACTGCACAATGTGTGTGACTCAGATGTGAATAATAGATGTGAGCCTACGTAGGATCATTGTGAGTGTTGTGACAGTTTTCTGATACAGATGTGGAAGGCCGTGACCCCAGGCTTAACACTGTAAGCAGGACGCGCTGACTCACAGAACATCTGACCGGCCACCTGAATTTCATATTCCAGCGGGGATGTAGGTCAAATCTATAGGACAATGTCATAGCAGATGTACCTAAAGCAAACCTGAAGGGCTTTGCAACTGACGTGGTTACTCATTTGCGACACAATATATATAAAGCACCTTAAATAGAGCTGGAACAACTAGTCAGTGAAAATAAACTATTTTGAAATTTGTATTATAAAGAGTAATGCCAAAAATCTTTCAAAGTTTTTTTCCCTGCTTTTTTTTTTTTTTTAATATCATTATGAACTGAGGCTCATTTGAATTTCCGGAGAGAGACTTTTAGGGTGTAAGTGTGCTGTTCATACATTAATTAGGGAAACAAATTAAACCAGTCATTTATTTTCTTGAAACTAGAGTGTAATATATAAAGAAAATAAGCTTTTGCAACAAAGTGCTTTAACTTATTAGTCCTTGAATCATGTGATAACAGCACACACATTGAGAATGGTCATTTAAAGTCACTTTATGTTAAGAAATGTAAATCTGTCTCAATCAAGTCAGTTGGACTAGTCGCACCCCACTGAACATAACATATGTCATTTACTGTATTTGTTGTTTTTTGTGTCAACATGCGACACGGAGATCCCACATTTCCCGCCTGAGCTCCGACATTTTGCACCTTAAGTCCGACCCGGTCGTCATACTGCATTATGTTTGGTGTTCATGCTGACTCTTATAACTCTGCCCCATTTAAAAATGTGTAATTTGAACCCCACAGAAACCAGCACCTGCAGGAGATGTCAGAGTGACTCAGGTAGAGCTACCCTCCCTTTCTGGGCTGCAGCATCTCTTTGGCTTGTGACCCACACACATCCCGGGGAGGAGGGGATCCGCCCACTCCCTCCATCTCCACCTGTCCTCTGTCTAGCATCCTTCCATTCATCTTCTCCCCCCCTCTGTCCTCGTGTCTGGTGTACTGCCAGAGGTCGTGGATGAAATTCTGTCAAACCAGCCAAAAAAAGAAAAACTGCATGGATTTACCAATGCGAACGAAAAAGAAAACAATTCAGGAAAATTTCAGTCTGTCAAAAAAAAAGCAGAAATAACACATTTCAAGTTAGAGGCTGATTTCAGATTTGGAATATTCTGATCTGTGGGAACATTTAGTTACATTAAAGGCCTGGTTTTGGTTGAGTTTGATTCCTGACACAGCGCTGTCTCTCTGCAGGGCATGTTTGAGTTGTTCTGCCTCTAAGCTGTTGAGACTAAAGCCCATTTGATATGCTCTTCTCTTGGAAGAAGTTGGCTGAACAGAGAGGGGGCAGGATGGGGGATATCATTGACTGCTTAAATGGCTTCCATTACACTTTTGCAAAAAGCATGACTTATTTTTTTTTTATTTCGCAGGATTTTATATCCCCTCCATATTTGTCTTTTGCATAATACTTTGTACCCACAAAGCAGAGACTTATCTGCCAGTGTTTTACAGACCTCTGCCTATGATATCTTTTTAAAACTGCTTCTTTGTTGTCATCCCACACATTGTCTGAAGGCTTCTCTGTCTAGTGCCGCAGTGTTCATGCTCCAAAAGTGTAATTATTCATGTAGTATTTTCTCCTTTGTCTGTGTTGTTGCCAACAAAACTACAGAAGAGCTGAATGCACAGTGTTACATGTCTCTATCAAAGCCTGGCGTGCCCAGCGATGGTGATCAAGATTTGGCATTATTTCCAGATTTTGGGGGATTTTAAGGCTAAGACGTGATGTTGTATGAGGGAAGGGATGTGAGATCGATTAAGGTTTATTTCTTTTATAAGAACTAATAATCAGCTACTGCTAGTGCAGAGGTAGATAGTGCCCAAGACCAGGCTCAAAACCCGAGGTGACCGAGCCTTCGCAGCAGCTGGCCCTCGGCTCTGGAACAGTCTGCTCCTTAATGTGAGGTCGGCCCAGACCCTAGGGGATTTTAAATCCACGCTAAAGACTCACTTCTTCTCTCCGGCCTTCGAGTCAGAGCGGAGTACGACTCCTGACATTTCCCTGTGTTTTGTTTTTATTTGTTGTTGTAATTTGTTGTCTTCTGTTTGCTATTGTGTTTTTATTAAATGTACAGCACTTTGGCTCGACCAAAAATCTTTTTTAAATGTGCTCTATAAATAAAACCTGATTTGATTTGAATAACGTCCTGCTAGTTAGCACAATGCTTGTTAGGAATACATCAATACATTTGAAATGGGCCTTGTGAAAACCTTACACAGCCACCTTGTTGTCATTGATTGCCACCAATCTTTGCTTTGTAATGTTATCTGACAAATTGCAACAGTCAAATGTAACATCTCCTTTACAAGAAGTTCAGTGGTAAATACAACCAAGGGGTTAAGCCCTCGATCTGGTACATGATGCTGTATCACAAACTCTTGAGTGATGCCATTTCAGTACCTTGATATGGAGGTGTAGCTTCATTCTTCAGTGGAGCCAGATAATGCACTCCTCCTGCACTGGATTTCAGTGGATAGTGGATTCCAATGTGTCAAAGAAACAACAACAACATCAACAACAACAACAACAACAACAACTGTAATGTGTTTGTTTAGCCCAAACAAATTCAGGAAAATAGGTGGCACTGGAGCAATTTGAAAAACATTGAAAACTTTAAACCCATAAGGAGTTTGTTCTGTTAAATAGTTGTAAATAAACACAACAAAGTGATCAAGACATAAGCAGTGTATTTTTATTTTAATACCACTCAAGTTTGGGCTTTTTCTTGTGTTTGATTGATCTTGTGTAATTGCTTTTGAGCCAAATCTGTATCAGCCGTACAGGGAGTTCAGTCATTTATTTTCATATTTAAGTTGTTTTGTTTCAAACCTGGAGTGCCTGTGCAACTTTACCATAGTCTGCAACACCAGCGTTTACTCTAAGACATAGCTTGACTTTTTTCATCCCAAAATTGCACTACGTCTTTGGTGATCTCTGCTGCCCTTTTAACACAGAGGATGTGACAAGCTCCACAATTACTGATGGGCTGCGGGAGAGAATAAAATCTGTTTGCACCTGCTGAAATTGCCATTCTAGTGTGTGGACTTCACTTCATTGCTGGCATTTAGCACACAATTAGGCCATTTTAGCGAGTTCTTCTCTTCTCTATAGGCCAAATGTTCTGTAAAAGTAAAATGATGCTTCCCTATGTAGTCATATAACACGTTTAGTTCAGTAATTCACACCTGGGAACCGTCCGGCACTATGACACTCTGCTGCTGGCCTCAGCATCTCTGTTGAAAGAGTTGAGTGTTAAATGCCTTCCTAAAGGGCACAGCAGTTTGTGTGAAGGCGAGGGTGTCTCGGTCACCTTCCCAGCCATGATATACCCTGTTGAAGCTTACATGTGGCGGAACCAGGGCTTCACACTTAAATCATGTCAGGTGTTTATCAACAAAGGGGTGTCACCACCATCTTTAACTGAATCATGTCGAACACATTTAAACCGCCCCTAGAATCAGATAGTGAGCAACCTATCCTGATTTAACTAGCAAATGATATACTCAGAGGCTTTGTACCACACACAGATGCTTGCCCACACACTGCACTATCAGAGTTCATTGTAATGAGGATTGGGCTTTCCTTGTACACACACACACACACACACACACACACACACACACACACACACACACACACACACACACACACACACACACACACACACTCTGTCATTAGTTAATGGGCCTTGCAGCCTGTTACCAGGGCTTACTCTCCCTCCCTGCTGCTCCCTGAGGGGCTGAGGTGAGGTTAGAATGACCCAGGGCTTCTGCTATCACTCAGCCATACAGCATTAAACACAGCCTGAGTGAAGAGGGTCCATATGTCTCTTGGTATTACTCAATTAAAAGCCACAGCTTTTACGAAATGGAGCTATTTGAAGAGGATCAGCTCTTGTCTTGCCCTTCGCTGCTAGAGGACACTTGTTAGGGAGAGGTCTCTGTGTTCAGACAGTGCAGAGAATCCTGGGAAAACACCTCAACACCACCCAGCAGCATTAGACTCACTCTGGTGTCACTGCAGTCTGTAGACATCCATCACCCGGAGCAGTAACTGTGTTATATCCACGTATTTAAAGAGAAAACTTGACAAATTGCGCAGTCATGAGTACATTTTGATGTCCTTGCTTGCAGTTTAAGTGTATGAATAGTGAGATTAGCCTAGATAAACTCGATTACAGGATTTCTAGGGGATAAGCAGTAGCTTTTTTCAAGGGCAGGGAAATGCACCTTTAAACATTTCCAACGAACAAGGGTATGTCTGAGTACACATGTCATTTCCCTGATTAATTAGATGCAGCTTTAAGCTAGAATTGTATGGATTGTGAAAGTATCCAGGGAGAAAATGCTGATATAGAAACACAAACCCTCAGCGTTAGAGAAGGTGGCTTCAGGCAACACAAGCTCCCGATAGGCCTAATGTTTCATACTGTAGCTACAATCTCAGCTTTCTTACTCAACTGTAAACGGCCGTCAACACTTCATCAAGTAGCACTGACGTTCTGCAGAGCTGCTACTTGATCCTTTGGATATCTAGTGTTTGTGGAAAGATTGGCCCTATTAAACATCCAGGCTACACGCAGAAACAGAAAGAAAAACATCCAGGTTCAATCCACTCTGTGTGAGGAGTAAAACTAATATGATTTCCCCGAAACTGAGCGGTCTCATCAAAAACCAAAGTTATTATCTTATGATGTTGTAAATCAATCTTGTGAAAGAAAACCCTTAGTACTTAATTCCTCTACTCTTTATAAGCAACTTTTCTACTGGGACTGGAAACAGATGAGGCTGATCTTGTCTCCAGCATTAAGTATCTGATTACATAAAAATAGTAATAAATAAAAAAGGAGACAGACACCTCTGTACTGTTGACCTCTGCTCCTATATTTCTCCAAGAGTGAAGTTAAAAAAAACAGCAAAGAGAGGATAACTAGTATCGTAATTAACAATACTGCCAACAAACAGACGGAATAAAAGGCTGAGAGGAGGAGTGTGTAAGAAGGGTATTTACTGCTGAGTGACGGGTTGAGGTGAGAGGAGCGTGGTAGTTGCTGGTTTGTGATGGTGATCACACAGGGGGCTGTGAGGTGAAAATAAGGTCATACACACTGTACTCATCTTGCTAAATATGAACGTTGCCCTGAGCGGACCTTCACTCTTAGCCTTGTCAGCTTGTTGGGTCTGGTGGCTCGTAGCCACACTGATGTGATAGCTCGCTGCCTCTCTCTGCTCTCCTCTGCCTCTCTCCGCCTCTCTCTCCCTGCAGCAGCGGCTCCATCACTTGTGCTTGGAGCTGATCTTTAGGTCTAAATGGTGGGTTGCCAGTTGAAGAGACAGTCCCTCGGTGCAGAGGTGGTGATTTAGTGGGGAGATAAGCTCTCCGTAATGGCAGGGTGGAATAATTCCTCTTTAACTAGGAGGCTTGGCTCTCTCCACCCTCCAGAGGAAAATGTTACTGCTCCCGTCTGCTTTGTTCTTCATTCCTTTTCTCTCTTTCTTCTTCCCTTTGCTCCCTTTCTTTTTTGTTTGTCTTTATAGGTAGAAACTTGTTTGATCAAATATTATTCATTCAGAAAAGATGATGCATTGTTAGCTCTCTTCTAATCATAATTAGTACAGGTTACGGATGGCACAACTCTAACAGCAATTCAATTTCGAAATCACAACAATTGGTTATTTCTTTCATTTAATGCCATGTTTTTTTATTTTCCTTTCACTTACAGGCATTCTCGCAGGCAGTTTATGTGTGTGACTTTGTTGATCTTATGAATTCAATGCCAATTTCATTGTCATAGGAAATCTTGAGGTTTAAACAATCTAAGGGCGCAAAACACTTTTTAAAAACTCTATTCTACTCAAATCTTCAAACCCCAAACCTGACAGCAGCACTTCATAAAAGCTGGTGTATCTGGCTCTACGGGGCTAAAAATAGCTTCTTGAATTATTTAATTAAGTAGTGAACGCTGTAACCTTTCTTTTGTTGGTTTGTCAAGACAACTTTCTACGATCAAGAGGCGGTGTGTTTAAATAATCCGCAGGACTCTGATCGATTCAAGAAAGACAAGTTGATTGGCATAGGGGAAAACAGTTATAAAATGAAATTGGCAAGATACAAATAAATATCTCTCGTCTTCATGAGGAGGATGAGAAAGCTACACGACTTGATTAGTCCTTAGAGATTTGAAAGGATGTGGAAAGTGTGGAGAAGAAAGAAGTGGTGTTGATGAGTGGAGGAGAGGAAAGATATGACCGTTTCTTACTTCCTACATAGATCATATCTGTAACCCAAATCACTCTGTCTCTGTGCCTCTCACGCTCCATTTCAGCCCCTCCCGCTCTGTGGCTGAAAAACTGGGAGGTCCTTTGTGTTAGTGGAGAGATTTCAGTTTACATTTGACACTGCAGGTAGAGATGATGTGATGTAACTGTTGTGAAATCCACACAGGCAAATATCAACAGAGGTGTATTGAGTAAGGCTGCCCCCTGGAGGCTCTAGCTATTATGTCAGGTGTTCAACACAAGCGATTCAGGCCTTTGCATTGTTGGAAGAATCAACATACTGTAGTGATTGTTTTCATTTGAAGTTGACTTTTAAAGGTCTCCTATTATACTGTTTTTCATTACTTTATTTTAGGTCTCAGATATATATAAAACATGTCTCTGAAGTGTTTGGCTGAAATACCAAACAGATCATGCATGGCAGCATCCCATAATCCCCTCTGTTTCAGCCCTGTTTCAAAAGTGCTGATTCTCTGTCTGTTACTTTAGATGAAAATAAGAAGCCCCTCCCCACGCCCCTCAGAGAGATATTTGGTTAAAAAAGAACACAATGGTGCTCTAGGAGGATATTCAGGTGATAAGGTGGGGGGGGGGGGGTTACCTTGGTTGGTGATTGGCTAATAGTTACACAAGCCAAAAAAAACGTTATGACATCATAAAGTGGCCAAAATCCGATCAGCTGATTTTCAGGCAGGTTTTTATATAAATGGATCAGGAGAAAAAGAGAGCGAATCTTTTTTCCTGAAACGTTCAGAATCTCTTTACACAGAGGGGACACATGTTGATGTATAAAAGAGAGGAAAAGGTGGATTTTGCATATTAGGTGACCTTTAACGGTGTAACAATTGAAACAAGAAAATACAATTGTTTTCTATGTGATCATTCTCACATGGGACCTTTGACATGCACCTACAGCCACATGAATACACAGTGCAGCAGACCCATGTCCATGAAGGAGAAATGTGTGTGTTTGTTTGTTGATCAGAGACTAACGCATGTGCATGTGTGTTTGTTTGTGTGTTTCCCTTGCAGCCCTGCTGTCGTCGTGGTGCGAGGAGCTGGGTCGTCTCCTCCTGCTGCGTCACCAGAAGAGCCGGCAGAACGAACCGCAGGGGAAAGTCCCCATGCAGCCCAGCATGAACAGCATGAAGCCCGGCCTCACACACAGGTCAGTGGGGAGCCTGTCCCAGGAATAAACTCTGTGCTTATCTTCCAGTAAACCCAGATTCTCCATGTACTTCAAGGTTACTGTTTTCCGGTGTTATCTGTGTGAAGTTTTTAGTGTATTTAAAATAACTGTAAAAAGAGGAGTATCGAGGGCAAAATACTATACAGCATACAATCTGTGAAGCACATTTGTGAATTGGCACTCCAATGCCTTGTCACTTGCTTCTGAATAAATTAGGTTAATACAGCTTTTTTCTTTTGGCTCTAGTTATTCTATTGAATATGGTACGCCAGACACTCCTGCTACTTTTGAGTAAATTTATGAAATTCAAATATTTTTGTTTGATTTAATTAGTGTTGAACCTGTTGATATTTAGACTGAGACCAGCCTTAATGTGTGTGTGCCATCTGTCAGTTGTCTGTAGCTCATGTGGGATAAACTCTCAGTCCGCATGAATTAAGCTTAATAGAAGATAATAACACAAACATCAGCTGATATGTAACCTTTGTCTTTTACAACAATCAGTGGGAGTTCTTTCATTGTGAGGAATAACATTGAAAAGGTGACATTTCTCGTTTAAAAGAGGAATAAGCCGAGGTTAACATTGTATATTTCAATGACAAAAATAGTCTATTTTGAGTCTAGATGTTGCAGCGTCTGTGTGGATGGGAGCTGTGGGAAAGTGTGTGTAGATGACAGGGAAGATGTATAATGAGAACGTAAAAAGAATGCAAACAAATAGAGGATAAAGAAAAGGAAAACATGCCATAAAGTTCCCGAAGCTTTGACAATGTAGCTATTTCTCTGCCTTTTCGCTTAATTTGTTTCATAACACATTCTCCCATATTGTACCAAACTAATTCAGGCTTAAAAGTTAGACGCTAACTAAGGGGCCCTTTTGTATCTTTAAGAGACAGGGTGCAGAAGTAGGTTGTCCTTCAGTGTTATCTTGAATTCAGTGCTATTTGATACACGCCCCGAAAGATTTTCCATTTTTGAAGAAAAGCTCCGGAATAACTTTGAGTGGAGCTGAGGTGATTTGGGGTGGGGGGACAAACTGGAGAGCTGTGAAGTAATGTTTTGGGGAACATTGTGTGCTCATAGCTCTCCCGAAGAAAATAAAGAGTGAGGCCTCTGCTAAGGATCTAGGGATAATGTTGTGCCTTTATGGGGAAATATTGAACAAGTTGTCCATTCCAGGAGCTAACCTCTGAGCGAAAACAAGCTGCGCTCCAAAAACAGCAGTACTTTCCCACTCCACTGGCCACTTGCCTCTCCCCTTGAGGATTTAGCTTGTTTATTATGTGAAGCAGAACCTCATATTTTGCCCTTATATTTGTTTTAAATCTGAATGTTAAACATTCCAACTCTATTCTCCCCATCCATATCCAAGTACTTTTCAACAGCTCCAAAAAACGAGTTAATCATATTTAGTTTTTTTTCTGGTGTGTGTGTAGCTATGCAACTCCTCATGGGCTCATTTGGAGCTTTTTACTCTTCTCACTGTGCAGCAGCCATGAGTAGATATCCTGGCTGGAAATGTGTTTTGAAATGATATGCCAAACATTTCAAATTGCTTCACATTCTGGCAAGAAATATTCCCAAATTATTCACATCTCTGGACGGATATGCAACTCTGTTGGCTTTCTATTTATTTTGTAAGCCAATCGAAACTTAAAATGACATCAGGCTCATGTTTTTGTTTTTGATCTACTTTCCAGTGATGGATCCTTTCCCTATGACTCTGTCCCCTGGCAACAAAACACCAACCAGCCCCCTGGGTCATTGTCTGTGGTTACAACAGTGTGGGGCGTCACCAACACGTCACAGAGTCAGGTATGTCATGAGCAGCATCCAGCCTGTAATTATATAAATACTGACAAACATTTAAGGCTTGACTCAGAAGCTTCTGCCTGCTTTGTTTATTTTACAAACCCTAATGTATACTTTATGTTTCTGTATTGGTTGAATCTAGGTGCTCGGTAACCATATGGCAAATAGCAATAACCCCATGAACCCCGGAGGTAACCCTATGGGCTCGGGTATGTCTGCCAGTGCAGGGGGGATGAACTCCCCCCAGTTTAATGCTCAGCAGCAACAGTTTCCCAACAAAGGCGGCTCCAACCAACAGTACATGCAGCAGGGCATGTATGGCAGGCCAGGCTACCCTGGGGGTCCTGGGGGATACAGCGGAAAGTAAGCAACTGCATACGACTCTTAAAAAAATATATCAAGCAATAAAATCTACCGTAATGATTAAAACGTGTGTTCTGTGTTTTTTTACAGTTACTCTGGAGGCCCAAACCCCCCCCAAGGAGGAATGGGAATGACCTCCCACTCACGTACTCCTGGTGACTTCACTCAGCCGGCCGCCGCAGCTGCAGCTGCTGCTGTCGCTGCTGCTGCTGCCACGGCAACGGCCACAGCAACAGCCACAGTGGCAGCTATGCAGGAAACCCAGAATAAAGATATGAACCAGTATGGACAGGTACAGTACACACCAATCACAGATGTTTAGAGCTACCAAATAGACTTTAACATAAAAATCTACACAGAAAACATCCACCTGTTGGAGCCCCTAAATAATCAACACCTTCTGTTTTGCCTCCAGATGTGTTCTTCGTTCCAAATGGGCCCCACACAGACCTACAACAGCCAGTTCATGAACCAGCCAGGCCCACGAGGCCCTCCTGGAGGTATGAATCCAGCCAACATGGGATCAGGCATGAACAACCCTAATATGAGCGGGCCTCCCATGGGCATGAACCAGGCTCGGACCCCAGGCATGGTGCCCTTTGGAGCTCACGGCCAAAGGATGCCTCAGCAGGGGTATCCCGGAGGACCCCGACATGGCATGCCCATGCAGGGGATGAAGAGGCCGTATCCTGGAGAGGTGAGACTGGATTATTGACAACAATTAGGAGATTGTGGGATGTTCTTTCCTGCAGGTGGAAAGTCAACACTAAGGCAAACAGTGTTAAAACACCACAAAAAAAACAAAACATGAAAAGAAACCTCCAAACCCTAACATCCATTTATTTGTTTGTTGAAAGAAATACGTTCTGTTTATGTAGTTATTTTCCCCTGTTTTAGAAATGAGGTCTGATATTTTTCCATATTTTGTCATATGGCATTTGTTTGACCTTTTTTCATTTCACTTTCTTTGTCCAGGCGAGTTACGGGGGTCAGCAGTACGGGCCTAACGGTCAGTTCCCTCCCCAGCAGGCGCAGTACCCTCCATCGAACGCCTCCAGGCCGCTGCCATCTCCAAACTACCCCGGCCAGAGGATGCCAGGGCAGCAGGGGCAGGGACAGTACCCGCCTGGCATGCCCATGGGCCAATACTACAAGGTCTGTTATACCCCACCATTCATCCATCTTAACATTTACTACAACTACTTACTCTTACTCAGGGTCAGACGTGGGGCTGGAGCCTATCCCAGCATGCTCTGTGCCAAATACAGAGATAGACAGATCACGATTCGTATTTATAGCCCATGCTGGAACAAACTACATTATTATACTAAACTATACTTTCTCTTTTTTTCATTCACAGCAAGAGCCCTTCAACGGTCAGAGCAACAGCTTCTCTGGGGGCGGTTACTCTTATGGCCAAGGCAATGGGGTATGTTTTCGTTATGTCCCTTGTACTAACTTTCACCCACGTATGTGGAATGAGTTAGACAGATGTTTTCATTATTGCTTTTTTGTCTGCCTTTTACAGCCCCCAAGGCCTGTTAACTACCCCCACTCCCCGGTCCCTGGAAACCCCACACCCCCTATGACCCCAGGAAGTAGTATTCCTCCATACCTGTCGCCAAACCAGGATGCGAAGCCCCCATTTCCACCAGACATGAAACCAAATATGACAGCACTTCCGCCCCCTCCATGTGAGTACCAAAGGAAGACAGAAACAGGTGGTTGCTTTTATCCTCGAGCTCTTGTATCTTTTGTCTTGTCACTTTACAAGCATAAGGTTCAAAGCTGACCCCCCTCTTTTTCTTTTCTCCCAGCTCACCCCAATGAGGAGCTGCGGCTGACGTTCCCGGTCAGAGATGGCGTGGTGCTGGAGCCGTTCCGCTTGGAGCACAACCTGGCTGTCAGTAACCACGTGTTCCACCTTCGGCCCTCGGTCCACCAGACCCTCATGTGGAGGTGGGAGCAGCACACACTCCACTTTTATTATATTTGCACATTTGCTCCTTTTAGTTCACAGATCCTGTTTGTTTTTCTGAATGATAACGCTGACTCTCTTGTCTGATTACTCCCCCAGGTCGGACCTTGAGCTCCAGTTTAAGTGCTACCACCATGAAGACAGGCAGATGAACACCAACTGGCCCGCCTCCGTCCAGGTCAGCGTCAACGCCACGCCGCTCACCATCGAGAGGGGAGACAACAAAACCTCCCACAAACCCCTGCACCTAAAGCAAGTTTGCCAACCTGGACGAAACACCATCCAGATAACAGTCACGGCCTGCTGCTGTGTGAGTACACACTCTCAGGACGATATCATTTCTAAGAGTACATAATGCGATAATAGAAGTGATAAAATGTAGTATATGTGTTGCGCTCATTAGACTTTCTGTTTGATTTCCTGTTTATCTCCTTTTTCTTGTGTTGCTTTGCAGTCCCACCTGTTTGTGCTGCAGCTGGTCCACAGGCCATCTGTGCGATCCGTCCTCCAGGGGCTCCTGAAGAAAAGACTCCTTCCTGCAGAACACTGCATCACCAAGGGTATGTCTCATGTTGTCTCCTAGTGTAGTTTAATATGCATTAGTACATCTTAATTACACAATCCCACACCTGTTCCCTTTTATGTTTGGCTTTGAAGTAGGTATTGAAGTAAATCTGCTACTGTTTACAAGTAAGACACTTTTTCTTTTCAGTTAAGAGGAACTTCAGCAGCGTGGCGGCCTCGACAGGCAGCACCACTCTTAACGGGGAAGACGGCGTGGAGCAGACGGCTATTAAAGTGTCGCTGAAATGTCCCATTACCTTCCGACGCATCCAACTACCCGCGCGGGGGCATGACTGCAAACATGTCCAGGTTTGTTCAGATTCAAACAAGTGTTAAAGATTAATTGCTGCTTTGAAATCCTGCTACATGTGGCTGTGAACGGGAGAAGATAATGAGCATTTGTGATGTTTTTCTCCACAGTGCTTTGATCTGGAGTCCTACTTGCAGCTCAACTGTGAGAGGGGGACATGGAGGTGTCCTGTGTGCAAGTAAGTGAAAAGCTGTTCATTTTAGGAAATACATGATATTACTATTAAGTAAGCCCTCTAATGGATTGTCATTTTCTTCTCTTTTCAGTAAAACAGCATTATTAGAAGGTCTGGAGGTGGACCAGTACATGTGGGGAGTCCTCAATGCCATCCAAAAGTATGTTTTCCCTTTCTTCTGCTAAATCAACACATTACTTTTGAATCCATTGTTTGAAAATTAAACAAGCACTTCTCTCTCGTTTAACAGTTCAGAGTTTGAGGAGGTGACTATAGACCCTACATGCAGCTGGCGACCTGTCCCCATAAAGTCTGATCTACACATCAAAGAGGATCCCGATGGGCCGCTCGCCAAGCGCTTTAAGACCATGAGCCCCAGTCAGATGACCATGCCCAATGTGATGGAGATGATAGCCCAGCTAGGGCCCGGCTCTGGACCTGGACCTGGCCCCTTACTCGGTCCCAGCCCGTACCCCCCACACCCCAGTCAACATCCGAGTGGCAACGGGGGAGATTACCCTGGAGCAGGTAAAGAATAGCAGCCATGGTCCCACTGCGTAGAGAAATAACACAACAGTCAGCTCATTTGTTGGAAAAGTGAGCTGTTTTGCACTTTGCAGCAGGAACTACTGATGTGTCTCTCGTGCATTAAACAAAGAAAAAGCCTCAAGGAGAGTGTTCTGCTGAACCTGTTTTTAAAAAATATTATAAGCTCATTGCTCTGTTAAATGTTTCATAACAGTAAAAAAAAAATGTGTATCCACTTTAAAAAAGCTAACTTTTTGTAACAGCATGGATTCATCAGAGAAGTCAGCAAGGCCTAACTGCAGTTAGCTTTTTGACTAAAGTATTTACATTTGATGTCCTTCAAGGCCACACTTACCACAGCCAAGTGAGCTTTGACTTCCCTCACGGGAACCCCTCTGGTGTTGGAGGTGGAGGAGGTCCCCCCATGAGTGACTTCATCCATGGCCCCCAGCTCTCACACCCCCCAGATGGGCCTGCTGGTCTCCTCTCCCAGGACAAGCCCCTTAACCACGGCATGAATGATGCAGTAAGTAGATCTATTTCAAGGGCTGCTTTCTTTTCCCCACAGAGAAACAGTCCATCACTATGCAATGCTAGTCGTGTTAAACTAGGATTATGTTTAAGTTTATAGAGTAATATCTCAAGACAACCCTAAAGATGTTCCTGTTTGTTATCGGAACGAGGTGCAGCCTCTGCCTGTAGCCAGCATGTGTGCTCAGTCATGCTCACATGCTCATGTTGCCGTATAATGTTGCAGCTGTATGTGTCCGCTGAACACAGCTCCTATTTAAGAGGCCTGTTCCACATTATTCACGCTGGAACTCATTTCGCTCTTCCTGTCTTTCTTCCCACGCAACCCCTTCCCCCCTCTCTTAACACTCTTTGTGTCTACCTTATTACTTCTCACTCCCCCTCTCTCTTGCTTTCTGTCTCCCTCTTGCACCTGCAGATGTCCCATACCGATCAGTCCCATAACTCCATGCAGCAGAGTATGCATGCATCTCCCCACCCCGGCAGCCAATCAGGGCTGCCCTTACATCACAGTGGCCAATCAGGGCCACCTTTACATCACAGTGGGCAGTCAGGGCAGCCCTTGCATCACAGTGGCCAACCATCGCAGCCGCCTCGCCAGACGCAGCCTCAGCCCCACCCTCAGCAGCCCGGGCCCAACTGTCACCCCCACAGCGATCTGAACTTTAACCCCTCCTCAGACGGGCAGGATATGCCTGAACCCTCTCTGGATGTAAGTGTGTCTGCTTCTGGCCACTGCTCTGTTAACACTAACATTGTCTGCTGCAGCTGCTCTCATCTCTTTGCTCTGTTTGACTCTCTTTTTTAAGCTTGTTTATGTGTACACTGGCTTCAACAGACATTTCATTAAAAGTGGTCCAATGTTAGATAGATAATATGTTTTTCAGGGTTATTTACCTTGACCGCTCATTGTCTCTTTCTACCTTTTAGCTGCTTCCAGAGCTGGCCAACCCAGACGAGTTACTATCATACCTCGACCCTCCGGATCTTCCTTCCAACAGCAACGACGACCTTCTCTCCCTTTTCGAGAACAACTAGCCCTTCACCCCCGCTATTAACCCTTATGCACCTAAACAGGAGTCCTGAAGTGTTTGACTGTCCGTCCACAGACACCTCACCGACCTCGTATCGATACTTCAAGCAGCTTCCTATGCTCACGCACGCACATGCATACAGAGTTTATCGAAAGATAATGTGTGGCATAGGGGCACGGCTGAAAAGAGGCGCCTGATTGAGAACTCTAAGGGAGAAAACAGGAACGCCGCTCATCCCCGTACTCCCTATTTTCCTCGTGTAAAGATTCCACGCACCAGTTCCATCGCCTCTGACTCGAAACACACATTTTACAGCCATGTTGGCGGGCACTAAAGTGATATTATATATACATATATGATATTTGTGACTTTTCAACTGAAAACTGTGCAGCTATAATCATCATGTGTAAACAACATGGAGGAGACAGGAGCCTCTGTGAGCTCTAGGAAAAGTGTTGTAGCTTTTTGTTTTTTATTATCATTTTCCTTTTTGTCTTGTAAGAGTGGTTTCATCCTTTTTGGAATGTGTTCTTCCAAAACCTTGGCACATGCCATGCCCTTCGCCCCCCCCCCCGAGATTTTCTCAGTGTGTGTGACAGTGAAAAAGCTGGAACTCATCAGAATCAGAGCACTGAAGGACGAGATAACATGTCCTCGAGTGTCGACAGAGGAAACGAGCGCACATTGTGCAATGTAGTGTGAGTGTGTCAGTGTGTGTATTTACGTATGTGTGTGTATGTTTACGTGTTCTCTTTTGTTTGCATGCGAGCGTATATGAAAGACAGCGGGGAGAGAAAGTCCGAGACAGAGGAGGGAAGAAGAATATTGAACGGAAAAAAAATAAAACAATCCACTTTATGAACTGTCTGGCACTTCTTCTCCAGCCGGTCTCCAGTCGTTCTTGTGTATTTATTGGAATGTTTCGCTCTTCCTCATCAAAGTCAGTACCATTTTGTTCACAAGTGCATGTGTGCCAATGGCTCCTGTTGTCTTTGTCCAGCCTAAACGTGCTTGATCAAATCATTTTTCTCTCTTGTCTTTATATTTATTATTTTATTTCAAATTCATCTTTCTTTTTTTTTTTTTTATTGTCATCCTTTTTTTAAGTGTTTTATCTTTGTCCCCACATTTGATCAATTAATCAGACACACATCACCAAAGTTGTCCTATACTTTTTGTAAGGGGTTGGCCCTGGATATTTTGTTGGTGCGAGAGAAGGATTTCAACATCTTACAGACGTCTACAGAAGTTTTTAAATCACTGTGTTTTATAGAAACGTCTGTGTTTGTTCTGATCTTTCCTTTTGTTGTTTTGTACTGTTGAATTGCATCTTTTTGGGGGGAAATCCTGCATGGTCCAACAGTGTTTCCAGAGCTGTTGTATATACCCTTTGTGAATACTTTGTGACTGTACCTATCTATTACTGGCAACTACATGGTACTGTATGTCTGTCAAGGACTACACACGCTCACACACACACACAAACACACACAGAATACCTTCTAACCAGTCCAATATTGTAACAAATTGATCCAAATGCACTCTCACTGGCCTTGTAATGAGTACCTATGTATTGTTCTCCAATATCTTGTAACAATGCATCAGGAGAACGAATATTAGGTCAGCTTTAAATTACTTGTTTACTTTCAAAAAGATGCAGCTTAGAGGTCCAAATTTCTCCAAAAATGATTTTTTTAAATTTCGTTATTGTGACTTCGTCCTCTTTATTTAATGGTGAGAATGTGCAAAATGTCCCCCGTATATATTTTTTAGGCCTGATAATGAGTTTTTGATATCGATACTGAAATTTGTGTATTTTCATCACATTTGATATTAAGTTATTATTTTTGTCCAGTGATTTTAAGTATGATTTGGTTTACACAGTTTTATGCAGTACATTTGAGTTATTTTAAATATGCTGTATGATGTTAGTTTTCCCATTTAGAGATTTTTTATCTGATTGAAGAACCAAATATGGCTTAACTGATGTTCAAAAATGTATCAAATCGCCTGCATATAACACAGTTGAAGGATCAGATGTTGTATGTGTTTGTTTATATGTTTGTAAAAGACAATGCACTGCCGCATTGGGATGTTTTATTTCCCTACACAGTGTGTAACTGTAACTGCAACTTTCACAAAATCACGTCTCGTAATTTGAGCGACACAAATTGTACTGTCTCAATGCGGACATTTGAAATTGAGTTGAGGATATAAAAGAGAATACAATTAATATTGTAAAATGGAACTTGAGGGAGACCCCCTCCTATTTGCATTACAAGGTGAGGTTGTGGCAGAGGATTGGGGGTGGGGTTGGGGATGTAAGGGATACGTGTATATAATGTAAATGACAAATAGAGACAAGTTAACAGAAATGTATTCATTTTCTCCAGGGGGAGTGTGCATAGTGTATTTAGAATTTGTAAAGCTTGCATCCTCCTGTCGGACATTGAATTGGAAAATGGAGTCTGTGTTTGATTGTGTCTGTGCAGACCTCTCTAACCACACTTGTTCATTTTATGGAAGATACTTTATGTACCCCTCCACGTGGGGTTTTCAAGAGAAAAGAACATTTTCCTTTGTGTAATATTAAACTTCTGTGTATTTCTCTATTACCTGTGTACTTTATAAAGGTGCTACAAATTATTAAAACAATTTGAGGTATAATTGGGAAATGGAGACATAGAGCTTTTAATTAAGCTTTTCGAATTTGTTTCCAAATTTACACTTAAAATTAAAAAACGTTGGCAAATTTATATATTTTTTTGGCAATTTGGAAAAGTATACTTTGAAGGTACAATCTGAAGGGATTTGGCACAACAGGTGTCAGTTGTCTTTGGTTTTGTACATCCTCTGTACAATCATTTCATCTTCTAAACTGGTCGGAAAAAACATTGTGTTTTTTAGTCTTGCAAATCTGTATGTAGTTAGATGACGTGACATCCTAATATTTATCTAATAAATATGTATTCAGATGAAACACATTTAATGGCCTTTTGCGTCTTTTGACATACAAAGTGCAACCAGCATTAAACCATAACATAAAACACAAAAAAAGATAAAAGGGACTATATCATTTGTGCTACACAATCAATAGAATACTGACCATATTTTACTATATATATGAACATAGAATTTGGTAATACAGTATTTGAAATATCATTACACATTTTGATAGTGGTTTTATTTACAGACTGGTATAGCACATAACCAAAAAGACTTCTGACTGATAGTTTGATACGTCACATTAGGAAAATCTCAGGGGTAAATAATCAAATTATTAGGCTGCTGGCATCGTTAATTGGTTATTATTTACAACTGTGGTGTGTAAATAGTCGGTAGTGTAAAGATCTAACAACTTTAATTGTTTCTTTATTCATAAGCTATTAGTTAAAAAGGGCATCAGCATACATTTTCCAGCAAGTAACAGTTTGAGGTTTAATAGGTATTTTGGCCATTTTGTTAGTCATCCAATTAGCTTTAACTGCTCTATGCAGGAAGACTAGTAATCACTGCTCTTTTTTAGTGAATGAAATGACTATCAACAGATGCAAAATTAGATGACGTTCCTTTTCTTTACTTATAATATGACTAGCAAAGATTAGCATGCTGAAATATGCGAATGTCATTCTCAATGTGGTTCATTATTATTGTAGAGTGATGTAGTGTAGTGCAATATTAATATTTGTTGTATCAACTATTTAATTCAACAAAACTTAAAAATAATGATTCTGGTTTAGTTGGTATCATGACACCATGACACCACTAAGTACACAATGTTGTTCATAATATAACTGACTCATAACATTTGTCAGACTCCTAAACAACACATGGACCTTTTATTCATTTATTACATTGACTGAATGTATGTATTTCTTTTCAACATAACTTAAGTTGTTTTACTTCCCGACCGTCCCACGAGGTGTCACTGTTTGTCACCTCCGCGCGGGTCTTTACAGTCAATCCACGTGACGTCACATGTAAACACCAGCAGCACCCATGGCCTGTTGGTCCTCCTCACCCTGTCAGCTGAGCAACGATGTTACAAATAAAGAACCGCATGAGATACAGCACGCCGGGTGTCGCCGCCGTGAAGCTGTTCTCCTCCCGCCCCGCCAAAAACCCCTCCGTGTTTCTGGACCTCGAGGCCGACAGTGAGCCTCTGGGAAGAATAACAATTGAGGTAGCTAGCTAGCATTAGCCTCTCGTATAACTGCGTACTAGCATGTCCAACAGCACTTAAACACACACAGATAAGCTCAGTGTAAATATTAGTCCCTGATTTTGAATGGGATATGTTTTATCTTTTATCTTGCAGTTGAATGCAGTTGTAGTGCCAAAGACTGCAGGTATGTTTATTTAAATTTCATTTGCTTAATATTAAGAGTTGCATGTGTTTATTTTCCCCCTTGAATCAAAGAGTTCAACTCCAACTCCTTTCAAATGAATGTATTGAATAAAACAACTGATGATTCCACAGCAAACTTCAGAGCACTGTGCACTGGAGAACCTGGCTTTGGATTCAAGGGATCTGTGTTTCACAGGATCATACCTGGGTTCATGTGTCAGGTAAGATTAAAAGTGAAGATGCACAATAAGTGTTGTTTGCCATGTTGTCTGAATCTGTGTTTTCTGTTACAGGGGGGAGATTTCACCGACTACAATGGCACAGGGGGGAAATCTATATATGGGAAGACTTTTAATGATGAAAACTTCAAATTAAAACACACAAGCCCAGGTACAACTCATCTTTATTTAGAAGAACAAAACAAATATTCCTTCAACCGTCCATATAGATATTAATTCAAACTTCCCAGTGAATTTGATCAGTGACTCCAAGACAAAAACACTGCTAATTTGTTCATTTTCTGGGAAATGGGAAATCTGTGTTTGGTAGGCTCTTGTATAATGAAGACACATTTAAATTCCTTGAAAAGCAGGTGAACAGAAAGTTAATAAATTGTTTAGCACAAGACATTATTAACACAAAATGTATCAAGCAAAAAAAATGCCAAGCATTGTCCGTCTCAAATATCTCAAATTGGGGATTTTGAACATGTTCAGCATATTTTGACATGTTTTGAAAACTATTAGATAAGTCAATATAATATAAACAAAATGATCCAACCAAGAATATGTACTGTTAACTGTTATCTTATATATCCATGCATATAATGACAAACATGTCCCTTCTCTGGCTTCTTAACAGTATCATTTCCCAGATCTTTATAATTGAAAATAGCTTCTGCTCCACTAGATGGCAGTGCCTATAACTTTATGCCACAGTAAAAACCACTGGCTATATTCTGGAGGTTTTGCAATCCAGAGGCAAATGACCTAGTTTTTAGTGAGTCAACATGCACCTAATTACTAACTCGTGTTTTTAAATAAATATATTCCACATGCTGACGATTGAGGGCTTAAGTTGCATTGTCACAGTTTGCTTTTCAGAGAAGAGAAACAGGCCTAACGCTGTTCGTGTTGTGCTTCTGTTTACTCCTAAATGTTATTGACTCAGTGGTAAAATGAGGACAGGATCTTGTTGACTGCATCACGTTTAATTGATTTACTTGTTGTCTTTTTGATCTCTGCAGGAACTCTTTCGATGGCAAATTCAGGGCCAAACACAAACGGCTCCCAGTTCTTCATCTGTACGGCTAAAACTGAATGGTAAATATTTAGGTGGACTTTTGAAACAGTCATGTCAGCTTTGCCCCTCGTACTGTCCCCACATCCAAACCCCTTACCGGTGACTGAAGTTTCTTTTGGTCTCTTCTTTTGACAGGCTCGATGGTAAACACGTGGTCTTCGGGCAGGTGAGGGACGGTATGGACGTGGTCATCAAGATGGAATCCTTTGGTTTACACGACGGTGGGGTGCTTAAGAAAATTGTCATCACTGACTGTGGGGAGATTAAATAACACTCAAAATCACAAGTGGACTTCTGTTTGATGACTCGCCGTGCAACAATTTGGTATTTACTTTATCTTTCGTCGGGGAGAAACTGTCACAGGTGATTTTGGCCCTGAAACTGAGAGCCCAATGTCGGGAATTTTCGCTGATTTGTTTCATCTTTGTATCCTAACAACGGTTTGTATATCCCAGTCCTCGATTTTCCTTTTTCCCCCTTTTCATTTAACAAACACAGACTACCACCGTCAGCAGGTATGGATATATTTTTCCTATATGCAGAGTCAGACACAGAACTTACAGTCTAGTTAGCCGTTAACTGTTTTCTTTTTGCGTTGTGTTCTTTTTGGCACAGATGCAAATCTTCAAACCTGATATTTCTCTGTTGATAATGATGTTCAAATATATATCTTTTATATTGGGACTTGACCCATTTACTTTGTGTACAAGCGCTCAGTCTCCCACCATGTAAACTGTTCTTATTATGCAATTACTCTCCATTTACTGCCAAATAAAATGACTGTTTTCAGATGTTATTAGCTCTAGTGTTAGTATAGGGCATTTGCTCTCGTGCCATCGAGCCTTCTGGTTTTAGGGCTTCCTGGAAATGATCCAGCTGCTTTTTTTAGACACCGGCTCTCCAGCGTGACCGACTTCCTGTCCACCATAGCAGGATGTGACATCATGTGACACCCACTTACAGTTGAGTTGAAATATCACATGGATGCAGTTGACAGATGATAGAGCTGCAGGCTGTAGCCTCATTGGACGCGGAGGAAGCAGATGATTTAATCTGCTGGAACTATTCAGGAGCCTGAAAATGTCTTGTATGTGGGCTGCTCTTCCTTCCCTGCTGCTTTATTTGAAACACAGAGCGTCTGGAATAGAGAAAGAGCAAAGGAGGCCAGGACATGTCTGAAAGCCAGAGACTGGGTGGTGCTGCTTATCGAGCTAATACTTTATGAAAGTAAATAATGAAGCGACGTGAAAAAGCAGCTCTTGCTCCTAAATGAAACCATATGCGCACTGACCTTCCACCGTTTGTTTGAATTCTCAGATTACTTTGTTGCTATAGAGACCTCTTAGCTCTCACTCTGTTTGAGCAAGAGATGTTGTAACAAACTTGATATAATTTGGGTCCCCACCCTCTGGTTTAGTTTTAGTTATTTGGAATGCATGTCCAATATTGTTCATGGAAACTTGGCTCCAGAGACGGCGAAGCTGTGGCCAACGCTTAGAACACATGCAACACAATGACATCTTTACAACTGCTACAAGTTGGGTCTTCTGCTGTAAAAGTCTCCACTTATCACACGGCACCCATGTTAGCGGGTGTCCTTTTTTGTGTTTGGGTTCAATTGTGGACAGGGAAACCCAAAGTGTTGAAATCAAGAGCTGTCAGCTCGATGTGTCTGTTATCTTTCAGTACTTTCACAGAAAGTGAATAACAAGTTTTATAAGGCTCCCCCCTTTTCTGCGTTACACAACCGCCATGAATAATCCATTAAAGACCTCTTTATCAGAATCCATACACTCAGTGTTGTGTAAATCTGCAAACTTGAACTCAAAGACGCTGTAGACTGTGATGATTAAAAGATACTTTTAAAAGAACATTGTACAGACAGGAGCTTATAACAATTGCTTTGGGCTGAGATATCCAATGAACACATTCCAGTTACTGGTAATAACAATTCAGCATAGGACCCAAAAGAAATGAAACCACATAATCCAACTCCTAATTCAATATGACTTTTATTCAACAAACGCTCAACAGCACTAAAATGTTTTCCCAACTAACAAATAAGGCACATTTTGGAATGCCATTTCATGGACATGAAAAACAGACCTGCGGTCTACTCTTGAAACCATGACCATGTCTTTGTTTCCCAAAAAATCATTTTCTTCCCTACCTCATGCCTGTGTTCTGTCCAATTCAAATATTGCAACAATGCAACACATAGATCTCAAGTGATACAGACAGTAAAGAATACAAACATAACTTTCCTAATTGACCACATAAGTGTTAAACACATTACATTCAGTAAATATGTATTATTCGTAGAGGCTACACTAGCGGTAAATACTTCAAGACTTATAACAATCAGAAGTTGCTGATAATGTTAAAAACAATATGTACTGTAGCAAACTACTGTAAAGTATTTAAATAAGTATACATTGCACAAAATGATATTTCATTCAAAACCAAACACATGCACATGCAAACTCTAAAATAGTTCTTTGTCACACATGCCTTTTAACAAAAGTATACAATCCCTAAGACTACTGATAACACCATAACATTTTATAATAGTTTCTTGTCATTGCTGCTTTAAGCTTGAACTACATCTCACAGTTTAACGTGCTTATACAGTGGTGAGTATCCATCACTAATTAAGAAAAGAACAATTCTGCATGTTATCACAATATATATCTTCAGAATATTGTTTACAAAATGAATACATGCGACTGTATGGATGTAAATGGCAGCTCATAATTAGTTACACATAACAACCAAATCACTGTGTGTTATTCACCACTGATAACATCATAAAACAAAACAAAAATACAATGGCTTATAATTGAGAAAGGGTATTAATTATGTACCAGCTTTAGTTTAATAATACTCTATGTAGACATCAATATTTTCCTTCTTTAGTGTAACTTTGTTGCATATTCTATACAAAAAGTGTTGTAAAAAATCTTTCCATAAATATTTCTGCAGGATAACCCCTCAGATTATTGTAAAACATAAAGAAAAAACTCCCAGCTTAGTTTATTTCTTAGCAATAGGCCCTTCTTCACACAAAAAAAAGCTTCAATATTGCATAACATTTGAAAAGAGCTACTATTCTCGATAATGATGGCCATCAAATATATACATAAAACAATCTATCTTTGTCAGGGAAACAACTCTTCAGTCTTTGCAGATTGCGTTACAATTTTCAACATCTATTAAGTGTTCCAAAATACACATCTCATTCATAGAAAATAACAAATTTGAACAGGAAAGGTACTATAAAAGTCAAGTATACGAAATTCAAGAAATAATGTCTGAAAGCAGATTTTTTTCATTTATTTTTTTCATGTGTATTGTATGAACTGCTTCCATCGGCTCTTGATTTGCGATTTAAAATTGCCTTTATAACGTTTCTCTTTGCGGAATAGAACTCTAACTTTAGGATTGTTGAATCACATATATTGTTATTTGTTTATGAGGTTAGTTCATAAGGCATCATTGGTATCTATCCCTCTCACTACAGCCTCATGGTATAACGTGGACAATAATGTTCAGTAACGACCTGTTAGGCTAATGTCATCACACGGAGCAAACGAAAGACGATGTTAACGGTAAGAATAATGGATTGTTCCCAACTAAAAGCAGAATAGTTCATTCATATTAGGTCTAAGCTTTGGGGTGGTATAGATGCACAAATTCCTTCTTATAAGGGGGCACTCCAGCAACTGTACTCATTAAATTCTGTTTGCTCGTCAGGCAGGACTAATTGGACGGTGAAATTCGTTGTGAAATGTCTTCTGTAGCTCTGGATGAACTTTGCTGAGTCTGAGAACTATTGCATCACTCTTTTCTCAGCTTGGATTTAGAAACACATTTGAAACAAATGGCCTGTTACAAACTGGGATTTTTAAAAGATGTGGGCATTCACATCGCAGCAAATTGAAAGAAGCTGTCGAGCTGCATTATGGGAAAGGTAGGATTCAGTGGTAAAGATATGCGTATCTATGCCTCTGCTGCATTGATTTCAACCATTCTTAAGTGTCGTGCCTAAACTATCAAATCACTGGAATGCCCCTTTAAGTTCAACGATGGAATTTAGCTAAATTCCCTAAACTGTAGGCTACCGTTATCAGCCTCTGCAAACTCTCCCACTAAGGCAAGGGACCATGAATATTTTTTTACAAAACCGACAGTTCCTTGGATAAACATTACCACAATAGATTAAAACAACAAAGAGCCAGGTCCACAGTGTCATGCACGACTCCATTTCTGTTGTGAGTATCGACTAAGAAATAACATCTTTGTGGATATTCCATGACAACAGACCACAGTAGGATTTGTTTTTGCCAGCTGGAAATGCTGTTTCAGCCCATGCCTGCAACTCAGCAAACTTTGTTGAAGCGAACACCCACCATGCAAGTTCAAACTAATAGAGAAACTGTACAATGTCCTTGTCCTTTTTAACTCCTTTTACCTGCCGTAAACTTAATATGCATCCCAGTTACCACATGCACGTGTACTGTTCCATCTCTGAGCCTATCCCAATTTGTCTTTCCTAATTTCAAATGGCATCCTATAGTCCTGATACTTCTGCATGATTTCAATCTTTTTTTAAGGCACATACAATATGTTACATTATAAAATATAGTCAACCAGTTTTTATAAGGCTTGGAATATAGTACGATATAGAAAAGTTCATAATTTCGTATTCAAAAATGTCTTTTAAAGACACTGGTTTAAAATAGTAGGCACTTATATTCATACAAAAATGTTAAACCTAATTCATCATCACTTTCAATATATCCTTGAATCTTCAACATCTCCACTTCACAAATCAGCCCTCCTATTTTACTTCCTATTGTTTCTCTCAACCGATCTGAAAATCATCGCAGTTCTCCAAAGCTTCACTTCCTTTTTTTTTTACACAGTCTTTATACTGCAATCAGCTGTTGGACATAGTTTATAGGTGCAACATCTTCCATTTTGCTTTATTGACTCCACTAAGGTTTGCAGGCATTGGCTGGGAACCCTAAAGTCTATCTTAAACATTTTCAAACTAACATCTCAGTTGTTTTTTTCTAATTTGGCTTTAGTTAACCGTCAAAATAATGTTTCATAATGCTTTATTGTTAATACAACTAGTGTTCTTTTCTTACAGCTCCTTCTAGAGATTTAAATGTAACTATCTAACATCTATACCTATCTAAAACTATAGATAGCTGAGAATTTGTGTCGCAACAAAAATATTCTGGGGAGGGTGAATGAAACCTTATCCGTTAGCAATGCACTAAATCTAGACGAAGAGCAACTGACCCTACAGTAGTTTCTAAAGACGCGTGGAAGCAGTTACACAATAAAGTGATATACAAACATACAAAAAACATTTAGTTATATCCCAGTTAAAATTCAAATTGCACACTAGACAATAAGGAAATAAATAGGCCAAATGTAAGCTAGGGATGTATGGCACATTGTCCCTCAGTTATTTCACAGTTAATAAGATGTGCTGTTGACCTTAACACGGCAAGTCAAAGGCCTCATACACTTTATACCATTGTGAGTGATACATGTTCGTCACATTAACACACAGTTCACTTGGCAGGGAAATTGGTAGGCAGATCTCTGTAAACACAAATCCAACAAACCCCAAGGTGAGGTAATCTATTGAGACCAATACTGTCAGTGACACCAATGTAATACATGCTAATTCATCAATATGCCATGTGCTGTTGTTAATCATTGAGTTGAATCAATGGGGTTGTGTTGTTTCTGATGCATGTGGCACAAGAAAATAAAAGCTTTTGATGAGGGGCACTTGGAGAGATTGATCCTAGGTTACCGTGTTCCTTTCATTCCTCGATGTGGTCTTCAATACTGTCATTGGAAAAAAAAAAAGGATTACAAATCTGTGATCCACCGGTGGTTGAGAAGAGGGACAGAAAAATAAAAAAACCTATATTTGACACTTCTGAGAGGATGGGAAGATGTGAGGAGGAAGGGACGCCATGTTGTGTGCAGGGCAGGGATGTAGGAAACCTGGATGTGAAGGGAGGAAGTTAACAGCCTTGATGGAGGATGAGCAATAGGACTTGTTGCTCTGACTCTGAATAAAGATGATTATTGCACACGGCGGCAGTAGTAGCCCAGGACTTTACATTTTTCACACAGGTGTTGCGGGTGCTCCTTACTCTGGTCAGAAACATCCAGGCCATCCGGCTTCTCTAAAGGGCGCTGAGGACACAAACAGAGAAACAATAATGAGTCATAAAAACACAGAAGAAAGAAAAACAAGCAGCACACTCTTAAAACTCTGAGTTATGCAAGCAGTTTCTTTGGCAACAGGTTCAAGTCAGCTGTACGCCTAAAGTTTGGCCTCCAATATTACGCCCAAATTCTTCACAGACCAGACGTGTACTAAACACAATTAGTTGCAGAGATATGGCAACACACCATCAGCTCTGGAAACTTGCAGTACTTTCCCAACCTTATATTACAGAAAAAGATCCAGTATGTATTTGATCATGACCTTTATGGAAATATAAGCCAACAGCAATGGAATCATTATCAAGGAGGGAAGGAATGTGTATGAGCAGCACGATAGGAGGTTATTTTAACAATCTGTGTGGAAAAATGTATTTCTCCTCTTTTGTTCTGTTCTTGTTATTTATTCAGTGGTCTAACTAAAGGAAACCAGGTTACCATGGGTCACTACAGGGAGATAGTTCAGTTATCCGCTAATGAGTCTGCCTGGAAATGTTGAGACTTTACTATTGGTCCTTGAGAAAAGTTGAAAAATCAGATGAATGTTTTATGGGGTTCCCTCAAAGAGCAAAGGAACTGAGTTCAAGCCCCTTTGCTGCAGGCATCTTCCCTCTTGAGATGTCCTTGAGAAAGAAACTCAAGCTCAATCAAATCAGCTCTGTAGCTAAAGCTAGAGTCTGAGCTCTTTCCATTTGGAGAAAGTGAAATCGGAGCTTAACCCTGCAGCGGTCAATAACAAGCTAACGGCTAACATGCTAGCAATCCAGGAACATCCACGCGCACAGTCAAAATAGCTCACTGAACTCATTTCTATTTTCACTGTTCTGTGATATATATCCCCCATGGCATTTAGTTTCAAGAATATACAACATTGTATGCAAGAAAGAGTCATACAAGAGGACAACAAATCCACTTGGCTAGCAAGCTTACTTATTGTCATTTAAGTAACTTTGACTGTCAGTTAGCATGTGTGTTAGCTTGATTGCTTATTGTGCAATTGATTGAAAATTATGATTTTTCTTTTTTGTTGAAGTTTAAACTCTGATAGAAGACAGTTATAAAAAGATTGATGAAGTAACACAGTTTATAAATTACGTTTTCTCAATTTTGAACGCCCCCTTCTCTCATACTGTCAGCAGTCACAACGTGCTAAATCAATGGCAAAGTTCAACAAAGTTAAACTCAGCAGACTATGTGCGCAGATTTATTAAACTCGACGGAATCCATTTATATTGCCCAGCTTAATAGCTGGTGTGACCAGATGTAGTAAATCAGTGAGTATACCCATCATACCCAATGGAAATAAGGCCCTTGGTTGAAACCAAATTCACTGGGCGTCTGAGAAATATATTCCCTTCCTTAGAGGGACAAATATTTAAATGTGTGCAGAAGGAATTGGAAAATACATATTCAGGTTATTTATGGGAATCCAGCAGGGAGGGAGGGAGCCGTTGAGAGGCTGAACTCTTTGATACTCGAGGACACAGAGGTTAGTGGTCCATTTCAAACGCTGACAGAGGGGAAATATGTTAAGTGGGTGACATTGCAAATGCAGGGAATTTGCTTGCCTGTGTGTAGCTTTGCCACAAGACACAGGGGCAGAAAAGAGTGAGTTTTTCTCACCAGTGGGCTCTGTGAGGGGGAGATTTTTTTTTAATGCAGTCTTTCCCATGCTTTTAAGAAGTATAGTTAATATTAGTAGAGCATGCTCAGCCCTGGTATCCCAAGGATGAGCAGGGACTTAAAGGATAGTCCTAACTTTATTTCAGGAAGTGGAATTTAAAGAATGTAGAAAAGCATAAATATTAAAAGATGAATTGTTGAGGATAAATATCTCTCGAGCTCAAGCTAAGAACAGAGTGGGTTCTTTCTCAGGCGATTCATCTCTTTAGTCAACAGGCTGTGAGAAACATTTGAGGTTAAGCCGAACAGACAGCTTACCAGCACTTTAATTCCCTCAGAGCGGTTGCTGTTCTTAAAAACACTCCCCAGCATCTTTGTTGATTTCTGCCGCTCTAAGGTTCAAATACCTCCAAGTTAGTTTGTGTCTGAGAGACATTAGTAAATAAATATTTGTTTTAAGATTGGATGTCATTCAGTAAATATTCTCAGACTTTTATCAGTTTGAAAATCCAATAGTTTATTCAGTGCTGGTTTATTACCAAAGAGGCAAAAGCAACTGTTAGTGGTATGGTTTTTATTTTATTTTAATAAGGCCATCTGGAATATCCTCAAGACAAGAGGAAGCCACGCGAACCAGAGTCTGGACTCTGTTAACTTTGGTTGAAAGAAATTCAATCTCCCACTTGAACAAAATGTATGAGTAATGTTTTTTTACTTTAAAGACAATACCGCAAATAGTCAGAGTGAAAGTTTTATGTAGTATGAGGTACCTGTTTGTGTGGATAGACGTTGATGTGGCATTTGATACATTCTTGTCCCATGTTGGCCCAGGAGTTGCCACTCATCCACTTCCTCTTACACTTAGGGCACTTGTATTCTCCAAAGCATCTCTTCTTCCCCTGGTAGGGTGTCAGTCCTTCCCCTTTGGGTCTGGCCTGTAAAGATTAAAGCAAGGCGGATAAAATGTATGCACATGTGTGGAAATCATAACTTTTAACATCTTGACCAGATAAATCCAACTTTAGGATGAAGAAAGTGATTTTTCTTCTTGCCAGAATGACATTTTTAAGAGAACCTCTTGGACAATAATGGATGTTGAGCTTTGACAGCAGGGTGTGTCCATCCTTGTCATGCTAATATGATCAACTTCATCGTAGAGCACAATCCTACACACAATTTTGGCACAATATGTGGTTGTGTAATTGACATTTACTTCAATACAGCTGTGTTAAATTACTCTTCTGATTCTCATGAGGTAGATGATTACCGACAGTCAGCCATAAAGAAAGCACATGCCTGAGGGTAATATTGTTGGGAGGAGTCGCTCCGATGACTTCATGTTGGCAACTTTATTTAGGCCACTATATAGCATTCGGGGAAAAGACTTGTTTTTCCCCTTTAAAGCATGCCACAAACAAACGTACTGCTGATGTCATCATAAGCATAAATCAAACTGTCCTCCATCCTACCAGAATAAAACAACATGTTCAATGATTATCATGTTTGTCAGGGCTTGTCATTATCAATTTAAAGCTCCATCATAAGAAAAAGAAGAGAAAAATCATCCTACAACTTGCATCTGACAGTCATTATCCATCTTGGAGTGGTTATTTTTGCTTATCAAAATCGTATCATTCGGGAGATAAACATTTGAAATGGAGTAGTGTGGAATTGTGTTATTTTATCTTAAAATTCTTTCATGCACAAATGGAAATCCGATATGACAGAAAAAAGTGATCTTACTACACAGCATGAAACTGCTGGCAGCTTTCCAGAAGGTAAGGGAATTCTCTGCTTTGAAAGAAAACCGACCTGTCCACTCAACTCCAGGTTCTCCCGTAGGCCTGCAGATTGTTTCCATAATCACTTTAACATTGCTTGCAGATTTCGGGGTGGATGTACGGGGTAGTGGGCGGTGAGAGTGAGAGGAGGGGTACAATCTGTATCCCTGGTCTTCCCTTATTTTGTCCCAGCCCATGTGTGAGTAATAGGAACTTTAATCAGCAGCATCTGGCACTGTCCTTATAGGCGTCAGCAGTTTGCATCAGCACCAGCAAGCCAACGCTAAGTATGAGCGGCTGTGCTTCAATCTGGCCCCTCAACAGCATGACCTCAACCCCACTGTCAGCTTCGCATCTCCCACTGTGACAGCACACTGGCTGGAAAATCTGACTTCTGCTGGCCTGCAGCACACAGTCTATACACACTGACAGGCTTGACTCAATGCAATCAACCAGCAATCTCAAAGAGATTACCTTGGAAACATTTTGTTTTTAATGCTCTCCTACCAAAAGATCTAGCCCAACTACATAAATCCTGCCACTGTTACTCTTGAAACCCCAAGTCAAAATGCAGCAGTAACACTGACCACTATAATATCCAATACAATACATCAGACTAATGATTAGAATACATTCTGCACTACAGAGGAGGTCTAACCTCTATCCTCATTATTCATTTGGAAATGTGGAGATAGTGAAAATTCTTGTTACAGCTGTTTGTTCAAAAGTGAAAAATATTTCCCTGATACTGCAGCCAGGACTCAGCAGGACAGAAACAGCACTCATCCTCCTCATGACCATTCCTCTCAGGCTCCATGCTGCTTTTTCACAGTCTGGCCTCGGCCTTTGGCTGGGCAGCATGCTCTGTCTGCATCTGACTGCTTTCAGATTAGATACTACCCTGTTTGCATCAATCTGAAGACGCTGCCGAAGTACACCCAGCAAATGGATAATCCATGGAGCCCACATAGAGAAGTAAATCCAATGTTGACAATTAGTCTGTGTCCAAAAGAGTTTATTAATAGAGTTTTTCAAATAAAAATACATTAATTATGGAAATTGTTTATGGATAGGTCAATCGTCAAATTTGGTTTGGCCAACTGTAAATAACTATTGTTTGGTCATTTGGAGTTCTAAGTATTATACTGCTATTGTGGTCATTTGTTTTCAAACTATGGCAACACATTGCCTCTCATGGAGGTCTGAGATGACGAGCAAGTTTCTGTTCTGAAGTCATTAACTTTACAGACATTGGCTTTCGACATTCCAATGGACACCCAAACACGTGGGAATGTCACAATAACATCTGGACTGTTGTGCCACCACTGCCAGCTGAAGCACTGTGAGAAACACATCGTGCCTTTAGGGCAGCAGCTTATTACGAAAGATTAGTTTTTTTTTAAATCACATACATACAAACATATAATCTGTCTTTCTGTTTACACTGGTGCAGGAGATAACAAATCAAAACCCTTGGCAGTAAGCACTAGATTGACTGAGTAAATGTTTTAGTTAGGCTTGATTTCCAGGGAAATAACCACGCTTTGCTACCTTTTAGTGCAACATCTACAAACCATTCACAATTCACACAGTACAATGGCTAAGCTAATGAAACTGCGTCATCACAACACCAAACACTCTGGAGATGAGCCTGCATGGGAGGATGTGTTTTGTTTTCCTTTGCGCTAAACAAATAAAGCCATTCAAGCTGGTGCCAGGGTAAGAGCTTAATGGACATAACAGAGCCATTTAGAGCATTTTTGGTGTTTGTTAAGTGGAAGCAAAGCTTTGAAACAGCGAATAGGTCAATGGCGTCCGTGCCAGGAGATGGTGAGCAATGTTTGACATATCACTTTGACAGTGCTGGCTTGCATTGAGTCAATGTTTGTTTATGTCCCCTAGGCTAGAGCCCAGCATGTTGTGTAAGTGTCAGTGTGTGTGTCGAGGACAAGTGTCCACAGAGGAGACAGTGCTACTCCATAACCGCAACTAGTTGACCACATCCTCCTTTGGTCCATATCACGCACACAGGCACAAAAACTATGGGTCAGTGAACTGTTAAATTAAGCATATATACACATGTGATACAGACATTCACTGAGGCCATCTCTACGCAAACCATGGCCACACACAATGCTTCTCTCTCCCCTTTTCCCCTCTAACACCCAAACTCAAATCCACATACACACACTCAACAAATTCTACATCCACAAGATTTCTTACACTCTTGAGACACAACTGGAAAGTCTCGCCGCACTGTTTCCTGCTCTACTCCCACTCAGTTTAGCCCTGCTGCAAGGACACGGATAATTCTTTGGCTTATATCGCAAGAATAATGAGCTCACAAAATGCAATAAATAGATTAACAAGAGACAATAAAACAAAAAGGGAGACAAATGTGAGACACCAGAGAACAAGATTAACCGAAAAACGAGAAAGCTCATTAAGAGTTTGAAAATATGTATGTGTGCGTTGGATGAGAAACAGCCTCCTATTTTCCAGGATTGTGTTGTGAAAGGGGTTTTCAAACCTGCTTCAGACTGCAACATACACTCAAACAAAAGGAGAAAAGGAAAAAATTGGACAAATACCACAAGCCCCACAGTATCTCGAGCCAACTGTGGAGAGACCTTTCCAATCAGCCCCTCTCAAGAGGGTGGCGAACGGGGAAGGAGAAACTGAGAGAATTAGAGACAAGGAGGAGGAAATCTAAATCCAAAGCAGATGGCCTCCATAGGGGCAGAACACAAAAAAACACAGAGCCGTCGTGAAATCGCTGCTCTGCTTTCAATTAAGCCATACATTTCAGAGAGGGAGAGAGAAAGAGAGGTGGGGGATACAAAAAAAGTGTCAACTAACCACTGTAGCCCTGGCCACAACTCGGTGGATTGGACTCATTATGATGTGGAGGAATGTGCAGACAAATATCTTGTGATGAGATTTAAAGACACTTATGTTGTGCAAACAGAAAGATATTAGGAATGTGAAGTATGCACACTATTGCGTTTGGATTACTGAATTGGAAGAGGTGTCTTAAGTGGAGAGTCTAGACGTCACCCGCTGTGATGTCTTTACATTCGAGGGTAATTTAGGTAATATCGTGAGATTGATTACAAAGTATGCAGCCGAGGCATCTGACTTTTCAAATATCAATTTGCCAAAAAAACATCTTGAGATTCTGCTCGAGTGTAAATCATAAAAAGATGTGTATTGCTGACCACTGGAAAAGTATGTAGTCCAGACCACTGTCTGAGGCCTAAAGGTGATCTTTTTTGTGTTGGTCTCACATTCCGAGCTAAGAGTAATGAGCAGTGGACAGACACCAGACACAAACCTGAACCCTTAATCCTCTGTCTCCAGCAACAGGATGGATTAGACTTGGTATAATATTAGACATCCCTTCAAGCCAAACCTAAGAGGAATTGCTCTACAAGACCACTTCTTTCAAGGTTGTTGATATAGGATTTCATACTTGCTCGACATATTAGAGCAGGCATGTACTCACAGTTGATTTGGGCTCGAGACACTGTCCAAAGTCAGTCTATAGACAACAAATACAAGGAGACAGCGCTAACACTACAATTTGGGTTTTTCATGCAAATGCTGCATGCCCTTCAGCGGTTTGTCTGCCTCTATGAGAAAAAAAGGGATTTGGTGGGTCAAACTACTTTGAGGCTTTGGTAAAGAGTTGGTAGTAATTGTATGCGACCGCTTTTGTGGTCTGGATTTGGAGAGCAGGGCCTTGTTAAAAAATGCAGCTTGGCTTTATTTGAATAATGCAGATACTTTGATTTTTTTATATGAACCTAAACATTTGAAAAGAGAAATGAAGGGTTGGTTGGATTATAGAAGTAGAAACCAAAAGTGTTAAGTGCAACAAAGGAAACAATTGCATCCTTTATCAGTTAATTGACATCAACATAAAGCTCAAACAAAGGAAAGCCTCATGTCTAAGCCAATGCTGAGAAGGCTCTTCCCTCCAGTGCATAGACTTGATGTTATTTATGACGAAGCTAGATTCTTCTGCATGATTTGATGTTCCCATCACAGCACTGCAGACTTGCATGATCACTTAAAGCCAGACAGGTCAAAGAGTCACAGCATAAGCCTCTCATTCAACAAAGAGAAACACACTGTAAAAAAGGAATAGCCCTAAGGGTGTTTTTCAGACCACACCACAAGGAGCACCGAATGTTGGGTCGTTGGGGGCGAATAACACTCTTATGATTCTTGATGCAGAGTTCAGTTTGGGTTGAATGACCACATCAAATAAATCAGATGTGAAACATTAGAAATAAGCAGAAAACTCACATCATTTCACACATTACATTATCTGATGTGGTATTGCTATCCACAGATAAATAGAAAACACTCTTTGTGACCCTGTTTTTTCTATCTGAAAGGTTTCCCGGCAAGACATCAGATCAGTTACCGTCTCTACCCGCATTATCTGACATCACAGCAACTAAAGATCTGAGGATGCAGTCATCAGCCTGTCAGTCATGACTGAGGGCCAAGTGAGGGCGTGCAGATGGCCACTGCTTCTCTCACAAGAATGAGACTGTCCCCACCTCAGCTGTGTCTCACTGCAAACAGAACAAGCATTATTTTATCCGCTGTTTCCGCTGCTGGACTAAACAACCCCAACCCCATGCCAAAACCTCAGCCAGGTGCATTATGGGGACTATTTATCAATCCCACCATGCACTACAAGCTCTAAATACAGCCACTGTTTTCTTTTTCGACTCTCTTTTTTGCTGCCATCTTTCTCACCTCTCCCTCCCTTTCTGGACGGCTCCTTTGCTGGTGCAGCTGTCTCTTTCTAATGCCTGTAAAGAAAAGGGGCTGAGGCTGAAAGTGACGAGAGGAACAGGTGTGCCGGTTAAGTGATAGATTTGCCCTCACTTGTGCACAATGCACCTCAGTCTATACAAGACATTCCCTTAAACAGGGCTGCTGTCCGTGTGCATTGCATGTTTCAGCCTAATAAATGAGGACAATGTTTGTGAGACTTTTGTATTTAAGTTCACAACTATAATCACTCTCTCAGCCTTTGGAAACAATTGCCGAGTTATTATAAAGCAAGGCCATGTTTTTCAAGTCTCCCAGATAGGGCTGCCTTAATCCTGGCTTGTTGGCACTAGCCCCAAACTGCTGGGCTGCTCCCCAGCGTTCCGTAGCGCTCCGATCACTAGCTAGCATCTGGAAACCATCAGTGTAAACAAAAGAGCAGCAGCGGAGGAGCTGAGGCCCCGCTCTGCCTCTCCGCATCCCCCAGGACATCGCTCAGAGAGCAACACAAGAACAGCAAACCAGCCCCGGACCTGGGTGTACTGCATTTGTATTGCAGAGCGTGTCCGTGCACATGTCTCCGTCTGCTCTTTTGTCTTCATCTCAGGATCTGTATTTGTTTTAGCCGCAGTTCAGAAACAGATAGATTTACAGATAAAGCAGATGGGGTTCAGTCCACAATGTTAGCTTTGAGGCTTTTTGGAGTTTTTGTTTGGTTTGCTCATTAACCGTAGCATTTCTGATAAGACTTCTAATTGCTTTAATGTGGTTTCAGTTAGTGGGCTAGCATTAGCGGTCTGCCTGATGATTGTTACAAGGGAAACAGGCAGGAACCTGGCTGTGGTTAAAACCAAAGAACTGGTTCTCCTCTGTGAAACATCAAAAAACATCAAAGCATTAATCAGGCCTGATCTTTCTCTGAGACACGACAAGGAAATATTTCCAAAGTTTGGAACGTTTTTCATCTATTAATCGTGTGGTTTTGTATTTTCAGTCGAGCTGAAACCTCCAAAAAGGTGGTTCTTGGAGCTTTTAAGCACCGAACCCTACACTTAAAGCAAACTATAATGCTTGTAAACACACACCATAGATTTGTGTCTACAACCTGTTCCAGCAGTTATCAGCCTTTATGATCATGGAGGTTTTCACTATTGTGGATTTAACTTTGCTAATGTATTATAGAATTTTTCCTTTTCCTGAGTAAATCTGGTAATCAATATCCTAAGTTTATTTAAGTAGATGTGCATGTGTGGTTATGGTCCTACATATGTAAGGAAATACTTCAGTGACTTAACCATAATGGTGCAGATCACTCTGGCTTGTAACTGCCTCGTATCACCTCCATTCTCATGTTGTACAGTTAAATATAAACCTCAGCATTACACAATCCATGACACACATTGTTGCATTTATCTACCCACAACTTAATGCAAACTTTTACTACACACAGTTTAAAGAAAAAAATCTGACCTACAATCAGATTTCACAAAACAAACAAATAGTCATACAACACAAAATAATAATAATGAAAACCATAGTACTGTTTTTATATTAGAACAAAAATAATCTCACTGCTTTTTGTTTTACTCTAAAATATAATGTGCCTAGAATTATCCGTCATCCACGTCCATTGATTTCTATATTACTGAGCTAAATTACTGCAATAAAAAAATGAATTCGATAAAGTTGTTTGAATTTACTGGTTACTCAGTCACTTCATTCATTGCAAGTGTGGTGACTCGCATAGAGCTGGCATAACAGTGCTACTTTTAAAGAAGCTATTTGTAACACTTTCCTATGGCTGGGTGCTAAATATGTGCATGTACATATAAATCTAACACTTAAAAAAACATTGACATGCAAACTGTCAATATATATAAATGTTCAAATGTTTCATGCATTATTAAAATAGACTCAGTCATACATGATGTATTTCTAATATTAGACAGCAAATGGTATGTGAGCTCATTAGATATGACTTTCCATCACTAGTCAACTAGCACTCATTTGAACCTTCACTGCACCATGGGTCAGGCTGCTATTCTTGAAAAAGGTTTCATATTCTAGAAGCTCTTTATTTTAGCTTTTCATACGCACTTGACATTTCATTACACTTTAAAGAGCCGCTTTCTCACAATAGCACATCCAAGGTCTAATTATGCCAGTGAGGCTCAATGCTGTATTTTGGGTGCATTTCTCCTCTCTCAGGTGTTACTTGTGAGGAAAGCAGCAGAAAGTAGTAGTGGACAGAGAAAAGTAAAGTGTTTTGTGGTAACCATAACTTAGTATAATCGATCCACAGCTACGTAAAAACTTCAATCTTGACAGGCTTCCAAAAGGGATTAAAAAAACCCACATGGACCTGAAACAATCTCACCAGTGAAGTCTATTTCAAGTGAAGAGCAATGCATTTCAAATGACCTGAAGCTAAATATTTTAAGTTAAGCAGCAACGCTTGAGGTAAAGGTTTTTCCCTCGTGTGTTTATCGGTTTCACAATCGACATCACAAGCATTTATGTTGATAATGGCTTTGTTGTCTAACTGTGATACATAGAGGAGGATGTCAAGAGGACAAATACTCCAACAGTTTGAAAGAATAACCACAAGTCCATTTCCAGTTCCATGGAGACGCCAACATAGTTCATTCTAGGAAATGCTGGCCTCTGCTTGGCTGAGTTAGTGCACCGTACTGTAATCTGTGTTTACTGAGAGAGGCCGTGCCACAGCACACACACACAACATGTTTCTGAAATGATCTTAAAACGGAACAAGTGTCTGGGTTGAACATAATTCTATCCTATTGAAGTCCCGTAACAGTACTGGGCATATCACTTATGTTTAGTCTGTTCTTTGGCATGCTGAGATATCACACTGGGAAAAGGTAAGTCAAGACAGCTGTACCAAAGATAAAACATCCCACAGCTGTCAGTCATGTAGATAAGTGGAGAGGCTGTGCCAGAAAATATATAAAAAAAGATATTCAGTGCTTTTAAATGTCATCAACTACCCACTGAGAAATTGTTGAAACATTTTTACAAGAACAAGAAGTATTCTCGATCATAAACATGTTATAATATGTGTCCCATTCAAAATACAGACAGGATTCTTGGATTACAGTAATCGAAGAAACTCTGACTCAGAATGACATGTTTAATTATTTTATTAAAATCAGCTTTCCTTATCTTCCCTCTTACATCCATGTGTTTTTTACTTTGACAATAGATTTTCTTTACATGGCTTTGTTTGGTGGAAAAATCATAAAACATGTTCTACTTCTATCAAATAATGCAAGTTCTAATTATTATATTGTGATTTTTTTTTGGCAATGTTGACACAATATGGCGATCTGTTGATTTAGATTAAAACAAATCTCTGCTAAGTCATCTTTAATGAGGTTATTGCTTACAAATTAAATGTGGTGACCTGCAATTTCTGGTTGTTTTGATAAACTGACGGTGGAGGTCTTGTATTGTGTTGTCGCAAACAGCTGATGATGACTCAATGTTCGGACAATTAATACGCTCTCTCTCTACAGACCATGCATGCATAGAGTTCAGTTAAGTTCAGACTCAACGTTTATTATTACGATTTCTTATTTATATAAATTCTCATCTTATTCTCTAATAATCTGGAAGTGGATTTCTAACCAAGTCATGCAGGCAATATAAAACTGCCATGTGTGCACATATGTGTGTGCTTGTGTGTGTACGATAACGTTTTTCTCCTCAGTAACAGACCCACGTCATTCGTGTCCAAGACAGCTGCAGAGGCATATCACCATGCCAGCACACTCTTTGCCAAAACCCTATTCCCACATTCCTAGATTTCCAGAACCAAGCTTTCCTAATCGGCCACGGATCTCAGTGTCATGTTCTTGGATGACTGATGGATACCCCTGAGAGTCAATTATGTGGGTGTTTTACTTCATACCAAGGAAAACAATCTTTTGTTTTAAAATTGACGTTTTTGACAGAATCCTTTCTCCCTCTCTATGCTCCATTCATAGAAAACACACGCACAGGCCAACTGGGCCTTGGAATCTGCCCTGGTTGAACCCAGAACCCCAGGTCCGTTTAACACCAGCTTGGAAGCTGCCTGTTTAACGGATATAGGAACATTTTGCCATACGCCTTCACTTACAACATTTACAGGGTGCTAAGGGCTAATGCTAAGTGGGGGCGTGGGTGTGAATTTCCTCCCTGCCCTCTCCTAGCCTTGGACCCTCTAAGCCCGACGAGCTGTGCAGCTGCACGGCAGCGTTGGGTTACCAGGACATTGAATGACAAGAGCAGGTTGGGTGTCGGTCTGGGGCATACAGAGGTGCACACAACAGGAAGTTCATACTGCTCTCCATGTTTGCATGTAATTCCTGTAGTTGTGTGGATGTGGTTGGGAGTGTGTATATTTCTGTAAGTCCCTCTGCCAGATATACTGCACACGTGTGTTGCTAATCTCAGTGTACTTGGTGTCAATGCTATATCCGACCTATGGCCCTATATGGTTTCTCAGTGATCTCGCTATAAATGCTCTTTCTCTGTATAAATCCTCAAAAATAAATTGTGTTGACAGGTTTTGGCCGCACAGCGAGGATGGCTGTCTGTCTGCTGTGACACTATGAAAGAGGAAAGCTGTCTGGTACAAGATGTCTCCAGCATCCCTGATAAGTCTTATCTGTTTACAGCGCAGTCTCTGTTCCTCTCTTTGGTGACCTGACTGAGTGAGTGTTGGAGCAGATACAGGCGCAGGGCCTTCAGAGTCTCTGCTGCGACTGGAAGGAAGATCAGGGGTCACTCTGTAAAAACATTCCCATGGTGCACCTCCCCCCTACCCTCGTCCCTGCCAGAGACTTCCCGACACACTACAGGGTAGTGAATACAGACAGAGAGGAAACGTATCTAAGTGCAATGCAGGTTAGTGCTTTTTACAGTAAGTAAAGGGGCGGTAACCAAAATCTAATTCCACTTGAAAGTTAAAGAAGCACAGCATGAGACCTACAATAAAACTGTAGTTAGAGAAAATGCAATAAAAAAGGAAATCCAATCACCCTGGTTTCCTAAAAATGACTCACTTACAACAAAACCGCAAAAGAAATTCATTTTTTTGCAGATGACTTTTGTTTTTGATGTATCACGAATACAATTTGAATCAAAGTTTGCATTAGTCAGCATGGGGTAAGTTTGGGGTAAATGGATGAGTAAAGAAAAAGGGCTTTCACCTGATACTGAATTGCAAAAGTTGTTGTGTGGGAACTATTTTTAATAGTATAAATAGTCAAGAAAACACAATATTGTTTATACTTCCTGAAATGGCACTCAAAGAGCTCCAAAAAATGGCCTCACTACCGCCACAATCTACTGTTGACTCGGGCTCACTTCTGCTAGGTACACACACCCCTGTGACTTCACATATCGACCACAACTGTGTTTTAATCTATAGTTAACACATTCCTGATCCCTGCAATGGCTGGAGCTCCGCGGTAGCCTGCCAGAGAAACACTTCAAGATAAGTTAGCATAAAGAGAGGGAGAGAGAGTTACAAAATCAACCACAGGAGAGGCCCCTATATCTGTATGTTGACATATATACAAGCAGACTCTATAGGACCGCCTGCATAGTTTGTTGTTGTAATTCTTTTTCTTTTCTCTGTAAGATCCAAGGCTCTACCAAAACATACTTGAGTCTGACGCACCGCTGTAATGCAGTGAAGGCCCTGCTGGGTGAACAATACAGGCCTGCCTTCCTGACCTCTCTGTCTAGCAGATCCTACAGACTTACAATGACTGCCTTAATTACCAGCCTCCATTCCCACCACTTGGGCTTTCCCCAATGGTGCCCATTTAGAACCACAGTCTCTCCCTAAGGTGCCCATTCAAGCCCGACACAAAGCTAGCAGTGTCGGTCCCTGATCTCTTGACACCAAATCCAGTCCTGTGTGCCAGCGCTCGCAGCTTCACAGTGTCTCTGTCTGTCCGTCCGGTTGTCCGTCCTCTTCGTCAGTTTCATATCACTTAAGAATCTCTTATCGTTCACATTTGACAAGAATCGGCGTTGCTACAAGGAGTTTGTTTGACCACATACCGGTCAACCGGTGAAGATAAGTTCAATGTTTGGTTACCCGTCTGATTCTGGTGTTTTGGTGTGTGGAACTGCGGCTCGTTCTCAAGTCCTTTCCACTATACACCTTTCTCAGCTTGCTAATTAAAGTTGAAGTAGAGAGAGAGATTTTATGGGAACAGTTGGGTGTAGGAATAATGTAAACACTTCATGTTAAGTGTCTGTAAGTCTATAGAGTAGCTTAATTAGGTAGTTTGAATTCCTTTTGAGCCGTGTTTGTCAGCTGTAAATAAGGCTTAGCTATCAATCCTTCAGTGTGTTTGTTTTATAGGGGAGAATGAGAATAAAGATCCAACCTGAACGGATCTCTTATTAAAAAAATAACGGTTGTTAACATTATCAATTCACATGCAAATCATTTTCCAAATTATTCAAATATATGTTTGGTGCGCAAAAATCACAATCTGCGAAAAAACAAAATGACATCTGTCTTATTTGACTCAAAATCAACAGAAACACAATGTACCATGTCGAAAGTCCAGGGTTAGGTCACATCTTTAAAAAGGCATGTACATTTTCTGTCGATCAATTATTTGATTAATAATTGAATCTCCATAAAACGAATGTATTTCTTTTGTAAACAGCAACATTCTCTAAATCAACATGCTCATATACACAAATAAACTATATATTGTACACCATAAATAATGGACAAGTGTGTTATGCAAAAGGCGGTACATGACAGAACAAGATAGCATTTAGTATGAGCTAACAAACCCTCTGGCCCCAGTGTGCTAACAGGACATCATGCTGTAGTGAAAATCTGACCTCTGACCCCTCCCTCCTCCCGCTGTGGAAAGTGAGCTATCCCGTTGAGGCTTCAGCGTACGGCTGCTGACCCCAACCACACTGTAGTTGTGTTAATAACACAAGTCAAAGTGTTGTTAATTTATAAGCCTTTTGCTGTCACTATTATTCTTCAGTGTGATCAATATTGTAGAAGTAGAAGTAGTACTTTGGAAGACTACATTCTAAAATGAGAGGTGACCTGGTGTCTCTCATGCTGCAGAGACAAGTTGCCCCAAACAAATGATTGTTTATTTATTTGTATTCACTCCAGCTTGCATTTCTGAGTCAGCAGTGTGAGGAAAAAGATTCATATAAGAAAGTGTTACATAATTAAGAAAGATCGTTCATATTTGGACAGTACACTCAGCTGATGGACTTAGTGTCAGTTAAGCCTTACCTTAGAGAAGTTACATTTTATTTCTTGAGGATAAGCTGACACTAAGTCGGTATATTGTGTCTTAATGAGTTTGGATCTCTATTATCATTTTGCAGTGTTTAAACATTTATCCGAGAGCAGCTTGTACGTTTACCTGACTTAGGTAATTGTAACACCTCTGAGCGATGGGTTATTAGGTGCCATGGTTACCAAAACAGGAAGTGGAGTGATTGTTGTCTCAGCAAAAAAGCAGAGAGGAAGAACAGGATTTCTGTATAGAACACAAACCAGCTGGCAGGAAACGGCACTTTTTCTCATTCTGCTAACTTTGATTTCCTTTCAGGGGAAGTGCCCTCTCCCCTCTCTCTGGCTCGCTGGCTCTCAGCTCTTCTGCCCTTCCTCGGCTTTCGAACTATACCCTCTCTGTGTCTCTCTGACAGCGATCCATGCCATGACAGTGACACATCCAAACGCTCTGCATGCCAAAGCAAAAGACTGCAGCCATGTCTGAAATGGCCCTAGGGTGCAGAGATCATTGGGGTAAAATGTGAAACACTCTCCCGTGACAAATGCTGAAGTGTGACTGCGGTGTTGAAAGATTGTTTATCGACAGCGTTAACAAACTGCAGGGTGCATAAAGAGAGAGAGAATGAAACAAAGATAAGAAGACAGAAAACAGCTGGTGGAGGCAGATGAAAATGTAAATAAATGAATTCCCTTAAGGTATATTTCTGTAAAGGCAGAAGGTTGCCTTAATAGAGATTAGAAAAACAAAAGGACAGATGTAGAATCTATTTTCTTTCTTCTCCCAGGAACATTAGCCTCAAGGGGACAGCTAACGTCTACAGCTCTGTTAAACCCACATTATCTGTTGAACAATTCAATAATGAGCACCATACTAAAAGCACTATCTTTTACACTTAACAATTAAACGGCATGTTTCCAAAATAAGGCGTGACAAATGTTTTGCCAGGGGCTTGAGGCAGATCTGGTCTGAATGGCATAAAAGCGGCAAGAAGATATAATAAATTATACTTTAGATTACGCTGGAATTGTTATGTTGACAGGAACATTTGTATTCTACAGGAAGCTACAGGTTGTAAACCAAATTGTCTGCAGAGCAAGAAAGGCGTTTTTGCTTAAATACCAGGGCCAGCTGGGGAAAAAATGGACATTGGTGAAAGGAAAAAGAGTACAAAGTCACCCACAAGCAAAGCACTTAAACTGTTTCTGATTAACTGTGACGACAACAACAATGTCCCAGCATGGGAGCAATCTTCCTTCCAGATGTGAATGTGGTAGCGTAAAATCCTTTTGCAAATATTCATTGGGAATTTGATATGAATAACACATTTCCATACCCCCAAAAACTTTAAATGAAAGTTAAACAGATAATGGAGTTGCTGGTATCCTTTTTTGAAAATTATTTTCTCAATTGTTTTGGTTTCATTGAAGTCTCTTTGTGCCCCAGAGACGTGCGGTTTATTCCATTTTACAACCCTTAAAGTCTTGCTTTCAATATAATTGATTCAAAAAAGGTAGAGAGCATGCTGAAAAGGTGGAAACTCATCTCAAGAATTCAACCTGATTCAATGAAAAGTGTAATATTAGAGTTAAAAACAGCAGGAAATGGGTTATGCCCATGTGGAGCTAAAATACTTTTATATGAACAGCACTCTGCAGAGATATAATAACAACAATAATAAACTTGCAATATGTGTTTGACACATCCCCTCTATTCTACCCCAAACACCTAGTACAAAAACAAACTGAAAAATTAAAACAAAGTGGTTTCACAATGATCTCAGCATGACTGCCAACAAAATTCATAAACATATCACTGGCTCTCAATCAGTGGAAGATTTGTTTATCTTTTATTTACAATAAAAACATAAAAACAACAACCACTGGCGTTTGTTATTGTAGACAAAATAGAATGCAGTAATGACGAGTCATTACGTTTATCACCATGACCAAAGGAAAAACACATTTTGTCGAGTAACACATTACTCAAAGCGTGATTTAGCTCTGGTGTGAAGTGGCCCTGACTTCACAGCCTGCCTCAGGTCGCCGTGTTGACACTGTTATGGGAGGTTATGGTGACCATTTGTCAGAAAGGACAGACTGCTGCTGAAACTACCACTACATGAGGTGTGAGGTCTATCACAGTTATTAGCATATGGTCCCAGTTACTGATCAGATGCAAGAGGCATGACTGACAGAGATGAGAGGAAATGTCAGCAAATGGAATACTTATCAAAGTGATTCAACCCTTATGCAATCAGCGGAGTACAGTCACTTGAAGGATTCAATTACATCAGCATATGTATCACATGGGACACATTTTGGCCCATGTCAACTCACTGTAAACATCAGATTTAACTACAGAGATATGTGGAGGAGAAGTCAGAAGAAAATAAAAGTCTAAAATCTTTGCTTTGTGCAGGCACATGCAACAAACACCAGATGAACAATAATTACATCATCCTGGGAAAGCGCTCTATGTGGATCAGCTGTGATGCTCTTGGCCCAGATCAAGTCGTTGGCCTGATGCATGATAAATGTTATTTATATCACAGCTGGCAAAAAAATTACAAATCTGTATATCATCGCCAAATATTTTATCTTTATCTATGTAAACTAAGCAATGAAAAATGTGCAGACGCAGCCTCATTTGACTTTCAAGTTGAATCATTTGGGAAATTTGTTTTGTAGCTTTCTTGCTGAGAGTTAAATGAGATTGATACAGTAAATGGAATAGTCCCGATCAAGCGGATAAACCAAGCTCCTTAACTATAAGTACACTACTTGAAATATTATATTATAGATAAATACTTCTAAGAGAAATAAACAAAAGAGTGAACGCAGAAGTAGTTATGGATGTCATGTCAGTTATTTTTGGCTTATAATCTTTTATGGGAACAAGTATTTTACCAGTTTCAACATATATAAAATATCTCAGAAGAATAAATAAAACATTTCCATGAAACTATAATTCTGAACTGGGGGAATGCATTGCGACCAGGAATGGGTCACAATAACTCTCAGAGGCACACACACATACACACACCAGCACACACATACAGCAGCAGCGCCCACCCCCACATTTCCACAAACCTGCATTCCGGAAAAGACATTTTCCATGAGTTAATCTTTCTACAGGGAGACATAGCAAGAAGATGTCCTTCAATGCATCAATTTAATCACTCAAATACGAGGTGGGGCCAACTGTCGAGAGGCTTAGCCTGCTGAACAGAATCAAATCATGAGTGCAAGTGGAAGACATCTTGGAAGTGGGCCAAAGCGTGGCGGCGAGGGGCATTCTGCTCATAACTGGGGGAGCGACCTCATTTTCCGAATAAAAGCCAGTTTACATAACACCTCTCTCCCCATGACAGGGAGCACTAGGCAGCTGCTGCCAGGCCTGTGGCTTTCACTCAACTACCAAGAGTTCACTGAAAAGTATTCTCTCAGCAGAGCCACAACCCACTACTGCAAGTTTCCAATATTAACATTTTATAATAACAAAAAAACGGTCTTAAGTTGAAAGTAATGCATAAACACTTTGGTAACCTCAAATATTTAATTGCATAACTCGTATTCCCTGAGATCCAAGCATTGGAAGGAAAAGGTAAACCATCAACCACAGTGACTAAGGTAATGGGTCCACCACTGTCTATATCCTTGACTCTCCTTCAGTTAAAAAAGAGGAAAAAGGTTTGGCAGGGGTAAATTGGGTTTTGGCTTATAATCAAATAAGAACTGTTTGACCAGTTTCAACATGTCTAAACTTTCTCTGAGGAGAAAAAAAACATGTCCAGGAATCTATCATTCTGAACGAGGGGAATTCAGCACAACCAGGCCAACATGTTATAATCTTTGGATAATTAAATCATAATTCAGATATATAAAAAAACCTGGCTCACAAAACAGTGATTTGACACATTTGAACTATAATATTTTTTAAAAGAAGAGTAGTGGCTCATGATGGATGGAGGCTGAACAAGAGCAGGAAAAATGGCCAAACAGGTGTACAGTCCTGTCTGAAGAAAAAGAGAATCAAGTGCGACAGCGTGGCTTTTTACTGTAAATATCTTTTGGACAACAATGTCATACAGAGAAATACATGATTTCTTAATAGTTGACAATAGGCTACTTGCTTTGGTATTTTCATTCATAGAACCAAGGAAAATACAGTATTTCACTAGTCTTACCTTCTAAATTGATATAAAAGCAAATAAATGTGATGTTAGTCCATTCATAAACTCTTTTATAAACTCAACAATAAAAGTCAGCACAAAAACAACACAATAAAAATGTCCAGGTGAAGTACATGAGGAAGACTGTTTATGTCATCAGAATGTGATTCTCCATGCTGGACCAGGATGACATACTTGGAGGCGCTCTGTGAAGCAGGAGCCTCTGTTTTCATTGGCAAAGACACATTGGACAGTACAAAGTATTAGCAAGAACACATTCATCCTCAATGCATTCCAGTACAGGCATTTACCAAAGACTCCCTGCGCACATCATCATTTATCACCGCACCTTATGAAACACAGTAATAATGTAGGACATAAACGGTAGGTTGAACACTTTTGCGATTTAAAACAATTTCAAGACCTGTCACATCTGATATTATGGTCTTCATGTGGTTAAGTAAGATTGGGCACATATTGACGGCCTTGGCAATAGTGTAAGTGATGTAGCACAAATGATAGGTAGATTTACGGAGAGTATAAAGCCCAGGAGAGAGCTAAATATCTGAGATGGTGTTGAACTGTGTAGGTGTGGATGCCTGTTCGGAGACTTTGCTGCTTTTTGAGTTACTGTTGGCAGTTTAACGAACAGCTGAAATATAAACCAGGAGACAGTGCCGAGTGATTTTGAGGTCCAGCCCCGCATGCTTACATCTATAGCATAAGTGATTTCACAGCCTCTACTGTAAATGTCATTGTTCCATTTGAGAGTAGCACAGTGAAGACATTCAGTTTAAATGTACACAGCATGAGGTTTAATAAAAGGTAATACACACCTTAGATTATGTATTACATCTGCTCCAATGTTAAACATCAGTATCATTTGATCAATGCTGACATCAACGACTAAAGAATTACATGAAGGCAAAACAAAGTTATGTGTTGCATGATACACTACGACCCAATATTCTTTAGTCAACAGATGATCTAATTCCCTCACACTGCAGCTCGGAGCTGTCCAGGAGATATTTCATCAGGACACAGTTCATTTACACACCTCCGGAGACCAGTCATCATATGTCATAAAGCGAGTCAAAGCATTTTAATCTCACATCTGCTCTTCATTACCATTCCATGCAAAATAAACTCAGGGCTGCCGTTAGGCTATTGCACCTCACCCCAGGAAAAGGGAGAGAAGAAATCGGGAAGAGGCAGAAAGAGACAGCAAGAGAGAGAAAAGAGTATTAGGCATCATGAGTCCAACAAAACAACAATTCCACAATTCCTATGGAAAATGACATTGTGTTCCTACTAGGGATGTAACGATATACCGAATATCGCGGTATCGCGGTAAATAAATTTCCCAATACCGTCGTGAGACTGACAAAATCTACCGCGATTTTTAAAAAATAATAATTTTTAAAAAAAATATTTTTTTTTTTAAACACTTTTTTTTTTTTAAACCTTTATTTAACCAGGTGGTCCCATTGAGATCATCGATCTCTTTTTCAAGAGAGACCTGTCCAACATGGCAGCAAGTAGGTTACAACATGAAAATAAAACAACAGATAACACAAAAGGACATCGTATTTACAGGGCTACATTTACACACCTAGAGACATTGACAAGTACCAACCATATAGTTATATCTCGCCATGTCAATAAGCCTGGCGTTAGACTTTTTCGCTGTCCGTCATTTTGACAGACAGGATCGTAAAATATCCGTCATAATCCCTTATTACCCGTCGGGTCTGAACAGTTCACGATAGAGCATGCTCGTGAACTGTCAACGGGGGGTGGGGGGGGGGGCGGTGTTATGCCGTGTGTGCATGCACCTCGCGGGACGCGCACAGCGTGAAGCAAAACCTCCCAGACATGTATTGATCTGTACGGCAAAGTACGGTTTGGGAACTATATCATTTCCTTTTGGAGGGCATGCATAACACGGCATAACACCAGAGCCTCGCTGCGGGGAAACGTTGGCGCTGTTCCGAGTTTGTTCTAATCTGTCAAAATGACAGACTGCTTTCAGATTTTTCCGTCATTGTTAAATAAAATATTCGGTTAACGCGACCACTGGTGTCCCAGCAACATCAGTACCAAGCGAGAGAGTTGTTTCCATAGCAGGGGATATTGTAAATGCCCAAACACCCCAGCTTATAAATACCTGGAAATGTGGACATTCTCATATTCCTAAAAACCTGTCTGATGATGCTGAGTGAGTGACTAGTGAGTTTGAGTTGAGTTACTTGAAAAACTAAAGTGAAACTTGATTTATTTTATTGCAGGGTCTGATTATTAAATGTCCTTGTTTATTTGTGAGATGCAGTGGCATAAAGAAAATGCTTACTTTGTTTGGTAGTACCAGTAGGTACAAAAACACTGGTTTTCTTGTTCCAGTCTGTTACTGTCACTTTGTTTTTGACACTTTAAAATACTGCTATCCTACAAAAAGGCTGTAAAAATCAGATTTATTATGTAATAAAGAAATATTTTCCGAATAAAAAAATGTTTTATTGAAAAAAAAAAAATTATGATTTTTTTTTTCTTCCCTTTATTATTCAATATCGCGATAAATACCGTACCGTGGACTTGTTATCGCGATATTATCGTACCGTGAGTTTTTGGTATCGTTACATCCCTAGTTCCTACTATGAAATCAGACCACTTCCAGGCCTTAGTCCCATCCATGGAGTTTTCCTTTTACGAGGCACTATATAACATCACAGTGACAGATACACCACAGCAATTTCATAGTCCATCCCTTCCCCAACAACTCCACAACAAAATATCACTTTACTGATGCTGATGTTACAGTGCACAAAGATTTCCCTAGTTCATATCTAGCTAGCTAAAGATAGCTGTGATTCTGTACATTAATACATCTTCAGCACCATGTCACAAAAGACACTCTGTATTTGTTTGTGTCTTTTGATTTCTTAAAAACATGCTGACTCGGCTCACATGATGCACCAACGCCAAGCCAGACAGTTTGACCTTTGACCTTGAAACTAACCGGACAAGTTTATTCATCACAGTTATAACTTGTAGTATAATTCTGTGGCAGTTAAGATGCACATAAGCACACACACTCACACTCTCACACACACACACACACTCACATGACTACAGAAGACAGAGGCCAGCCTGTTTAACAAGTAGGTCAGATCAGAGAGAGAGAGAGAGAGAGAGAGAGACATTGGCTGCAGCAAGCACAGCATTTAGTGCCATTATTGGCTTTTCTAAACCAACTGAAAAGACACTGAAGAAGTCTAAAGTCACACAGTTATGCAATGTAAGCTATTTGTGTCACATTAAGAATAGATTATTCAAAATGTGTGTGTTTTGAGTCTCACCTGAGGGCAGTCTTTGATGTAATGGCCTTTGTTGAAGCACAGGTGGCATAAGTAGTTGGGTGGGGGTCTTTTGTTTGGTTTCCTTGGCTCTGAAGAAAGGGAAAGGTCTGAGAAATGATCCGTCAGGGTGTTGAGTCCATCCACGATGTTGTTAAGGGAGCCATAGGGTGACACATTCTTATATACGTTGTTGTTTAAGGCCTAAAAAAAAAAGAAAAACAGCAAAAAAGGTTCAGTTTTAATATTGTATTCTCCATATATTTTTCTCTTTAATTTGCCATGAATAACATATTCTCTCAAGGTATATTCATAATCAATCCACATAGAATTCCTTGCTCTCAGTTTCATAGTCTGACTTGTTGACATACATAATACACTGAGAACATTAACACATACATGATAATATCAACATCAAATGTTGCATCTGGTTTTGTATTGGAGTGTTCAAAATGTACACATTAATCCCCAATTTCCTTTGGCATGGTCTCTGTCTTATTTTCTGGTGCACCCAAAAATGAAGAAAAAAAAGGGGTCCCTGCAAGATCATTTCTCTCATTAAATTCAGAACATCTGGCGAGAGGCCCAGCTGTGCTCATGAGCTGGAAAAGTACTGAGCATGTCCACAGAGAAAGACAGGACTTTACAGAGGATGACTCATTGTAAACAAGATGGGAGGCATGTTTCCTCGCCAGCCTGTGGAACATCAGCAATGTCACCATGCACTGTTGGCGGTAAACTAGCCATGGTCAGTGTTTGTAGTCTGCTCGGAGCCACAGGGAGCAGTGTGGCATGCCACAGGGCCCAGTGAATTCATAGAAGATGCCCTCTGAATATTAATAACAGGGAAAGCATTTCCAGCAGTTCCTTATTTCCTTTCTCATTCGTATCCTCCTTTGTTGAAATGTTACCACGAACAACAGGCAGGAATTGACTTCAGTGTGAAATTATGTGGATTTTAGCGCAGGCATTTTCATTTGTAGATGGTCAGGATGCTCTAAATGGTCATCTGCCATGACATTTAATAGTTTAAATGCAATAAGGACAAATATTTGAAACACCCTCAACAAGTAGAAACATCTCTGAGTACATAAACATGATTAACTGAACTCTTCATCGTCAGCTGACGGATATGTCTTTTTTTCAGTCACAGTTTTATGTCTGGGAAATAATGTTACTGTAGATGTTCAATGTTGCACAGCGCAGAAACCTTAGACTTGGCAACTTGGCCAGGGCTGAACGCCAAATCTTTATCTGCGGGCTGTGAGATTGTGTTGCAAACCAGCTCCAGCTTTAAAACTCATGTTCATTTATTTCATGTAGTCGTCATAAATCATGCATAACGGCTCGTAGTTTCTCAAGTTTTCCATCTGCCATGTGTTTCAGCTCAGTGTATTACTGTGTTATCTCTCCTTGTGGACATGTGCATGTTTTTGTTTTTGCTAAACTTAATTCTTAGTGCAGGTTGTAAAGTTATTTCAACAAATATAAAACAGAACACTTTGCTAACTTAGTCTTCCTCATATTTCTTCAGTTTGGCTTAAAACCTTCTACTGTCAGCCCAGAGGAAACTGATTTCACACACATCTGCTAATGGTGGGTTTGTTTATTTTGTGTGTGTGTGTGTGTGTGTGTGTGTGTGTGTGTGTGTGTGTGTGTGTGTGTGTGTGTGTGTGTGTGTGTGTGTGTGTGTGTGTGTGTGTGTGTGTGTGTGTGTGTGTGTGTGTGTGTGTGTGTGTGTGTGTGTGTGTGTGTGTGTGTGTGTGTGTGTGTGTGTGAAAAAGTGAGTGAATGAGTAAGTGACTTAGTGAGTGAGTGAGAGACTCAGCAGGAGGTTGTGTGTGTATATGTGTGGCGATGGATGTGAATGTATGCAGTGGCCTGGACGATGAGGACTTAACTGGTATCATTAGCATTCACTGGGGCTGTGAATTGGTGTATTAACCAAAATAATCTAGCAGCAAAAGATATGGAAACTTTCAGTCAAACAATATCTGTATTCAATCGCTTTTATATCAAGATGTAGGGAAGAAAACACTTTTTATACAGTTTTGATCATAGCCAAGAAGTTGTGTTGGAAACTGAATGCTTCCATTAACATGATTGGTATCAAATTGGTACCATTGGTATTGGTATCACTTTAAGGACACTGGTACTGAACTGCAGTGTCACACATACACTGGGTACTGGTGTCTCGTGCTGATTTGAGGTATAATACATCCCACAGGAAATGACTACAGGGTTAGATTAATCCAGAATAAATACACATGTTGATAAGTCACATTTAAGAATGCGTCTTCATAGGAGAAAGAAATATCTGCTTTCAGACTGTGGTACGCACAATTGATTTGTGTGAGTTTCAGATCAACAACCAATTATTCTATTATAATTTAAGTGGACTGTTGTGTGATCCTTCACTGCAAAAACAACCATTCTGCATTAGTCATCTCATCATCAAATCTCTGCAGAGGTTTATTTTACTTGGCTTAGCATGTAAAGTAAGTTGCAAAATACCCCCACCCCTTAAACCGTTTCCAGACTGTACGTCTTCCCTCAGTTTGAAACACTTATACTACTCATGCGGATTGAATGGCATTACACAATTGCGTGTAATGTATAATGTGCACACCCAATTTTCAGAGGACTGTTTCATGTTAAATAACTTCAAAGGGCCTCTATGGTTACCACCATAATAATGGACACTACTCTAGAAGGTGAATACACCATCCATCTACTTCTTCTGTTTCCTGCAGTTTCCAACACATAGCGTCAAAGTAACATAGATCTAAGGAACTGAACTAAAGTCTATTCAACACACTGGGAGGCTTGCTTTAAAGTCTTTACACTGCCATTTGGCCCACAGTATGTGCTTGTTTTCCTGTGTGCTGTATGTATGTATGTGTGGGTGTGGCGATGGGGCTCCTTTCTGCACAGTATGGTCTGCAGTATCAGGTTAGCCCGATGCATACATTATCTGCATGTTTGCCCCTAAAATTACACTGCACTACAAAAATAGTCAAAATGTAAACAAGGATGGATTTTGTTTGCACAACCTGGTCTATTTGAAGGAGAGAGGCAGCAGACCTCAGCAGGAGGCTGCAGTGGCCTTCTCTCACCAGACAGAGGCGTGCAGGGCAGTCTATTTCCATCTGTCCCTCTTTACCTCTCTGATCACACACATATCTGATTAAAACATAGTTTTGCTCAACAGCTTTCCCTTAAGGTTCAACCGTAATTCATCTGAATTATTCAATAACATCTTAGGGACAAGGAATTGAATTCTGTATACTTAGAAACCTTGTTGTGATATTTAGCTATTTCACTTTTTATTTATAGATCAAGCTTTAATAAGTTTCAATTGATTCCAAACAATCCTATAATATTCCTGCAATTAAAGTATAACTAATGAATCAGTACGTTTATAGAGACACTGTGTACTGATAAGGCCAACCTCTTATGGAATCATGATGTTCATATTTCCCTCATTTATAATAATATTACAGTGGGCTCTTCTTAAGCCAAGCTTTTTCTTGTGAAAGAATGACAATACAGTACTTATTAAGAATCGAATACATTATTTTATATGTTTAAACAATAAACAAAAGGCCCTGAAATGTTAATTAAATAAGATTCATTTAATTGTTGTCTATGTTAGAAATGTCATGGCGGTTTAGTGTATCCTACCAGAATAGCCCATACTGTATGTTAAAACATTTGCTGCACAGTCAACAGATCACGCGGTTGCTTGCGATAGATTAGTCAATTCAACCAAAATCTCACAAACTTTAATAACTCCAGATATGTATGCATGCATGTTTCACCTCATTGCGCTGCAGCTGAAAGAAGTTGTTGAGATAGTTGGAGTTCAGGGACGAGCTCAGCTCCGCCGCTGCGGGAGTCTTGCTGAAACTGAGATCCGGGTGGGAAGAGTTGGGTTCGGGTCTGAATGCGTCAAAGGCGCTGGTCTGGTGGGGGTCTTGTAAGGAAAGATAGACCCAGTTGAGAAGTTGCGCAGGCTGGTACACGGAGGCACTCGTGTCTATGGCAGACAACAAGCTCATCTTTCAATTCAAATGGCTAAACTGGATTTTCCACCGCTGATTCTTGGACAGGTCTCAACTCTTTTGCCGTCTTTGCTTTTCGTTCCCCGGCAGATGGCAAGTGCTCCTTTTTTATCCCCGTAAAGGGCCCTGTCCTCCTCACGCCGGGAGCCTCGTCCCAGTTAGATGTTACTCAAAAGTCATTGCGCTAACATGTCAGTATAAAAAGTTTTCCCCTGCTCCCCATGGTCAGCTATCTGCCTTTATTGCAGCGGGGCAGAGAGAGGCTGTTTGAATATGTAATGAGGACGGCTCTACGTCACAGAGCACGCAGACCAATCAGCGATTAGTTCGGATGAATATTCACGACCAGCCCACTGGATGAGACAAATGGTTCATCTGGCTCTTCTAGACATTAAATCCATCAGATATTTTCACCAAGGTTAATATACTCTGCCAACTTAGCCAATGAAACTAAACAATTGTAATACATAATTAAACATAATCATAATTTTCAGCCTTATGATGCCATGTAGGCTACTAGTAACCTAGTACGGTTCCGATACGGTACTAATAACATTTGTTTGTCGGTGTTGGGAGGAGAGGGGATGATAGGTGTTTTGTTTATTTATGGTTAGAAGTGATAGACACCTTACTACTATTTGGAGTGTCCCTGTGACTTATGCTAATTTAGTAAAGGCTTAACATTAGGTAAACAGTGTTTCTCCCATAGCTCATTCAATTCCAAATTCTGTCAGAAAAGTTGATCAGCCGTCTGCAAAATAATGGAACAAAATAAAGAAATGGATCATTCGTGAGTAAGGCACATACTATTAGAAAATGCTAATAATAATTTAACACCAGGCCCCGGCCTCTTTATTGAGCGCCTCGCATACTCCAAGACACCCGCTAGGTGACAGTTTATACACTTTATTGGTAGAAACCGAGGTAGTGTGGAGAAAACCTTTAGACTGGCTCCCTCTTGTGTCAAATGTATTTCACACACACAGACAGCACAGTTGTGTAATTCCTAACTGAAGTGTGTACAGCTTCCTTGTTTTTTTACTCAAGGGTTACTCAGTTTCCTTCTTATGATCAGTGACAGATAAAGATATCCCTTCCTCATTAGTGTTGATAGGTTATGATCACAGCCAAGTCACAATAACCAGTCACAATGCATTTAATAAAATCATTAAAACGTGTTTTTATCTACTTTTACTTTCTTTAAAGCGTTTAGTATAATTGTGAATAAAAGGGCTGATACAAATTGATTTTATGATTATTATCGGTTTAATTTGCAGAGCCCCCTCCGTAAATTAAACCAATATATCATGTATCCCTTTATATAATCTGATTGTTAATCATTCGTAAATGTGGATCAGTAGACCTAAAGACCATCATGTTAGTGGTAATTCATTTGACAACATGCCTGTGAAATAAAATACCTATTGTGAACATATAGGTGAGGTCGGTCTGTCACATTTTCCATCATGCCATTGATGGCCAGGTATGTATGGTTAACTCATATTTGTTATTGTCACATGGTGGTGACAGGACAGCTGTATGTGTCACTGCTGTAGTGTGACGGTCAGACATCTGGCTGGGTTCTTTAAATGGAAACTCTGAGTCCCACCCACAGCAGTCAAGTACAGACAGAACTGAAGCTGCTTAATAGAGAGCTACGTCCTCCAGGAAGAGACTGCAAGCAGACTAAAGTAAGTGCTAAAATCCAACAACTATTCAGGCCGAGCTAGAATGGTAAATGATATAGGCCTATTAGCTTACATTACAAGTTATGTGTGGATAAGTGGGAACTATTTTTGTAATCGTTTTGTAGTCGTTGCTCTGTTGTTTTCGGCGCTGTCGTTAGCCTACCAATGCATAGTTACCAGTGTCTTTAACCATTTAAGCTTACACAATCCTCGTCTTCCTTTTGCTCCAGTGTGCTGCTTTAATATCGACAGCTTATTTATGCTTAACCAGCTAGCTAGGTTAGCTTAGTTACAGCTCAGAGCACTGCAGATACAGCCACATTATGTAAATTGATTGAAGATTAGTAGGCTACAGGCCTGAAGCCCGCGTTGTAAAAGCTAGCGTTCGGTTAAAAACGAAAGTTGTGTAAGTGTTACACACAAGCCAGATTAATGTCTGTTTTCCATTGACTAATTATTCTATTGACTGTTTAGCATATTGTTAAACTATCTGTGCAGTGTTCTCACTACCCCAGTAAATTAATCAGTCATTAATGTTTCGCCGATCTTTAAAAAAAAAAACGGAGTAAACTTGACACACCCTGCAATAAAACACAATGGAGCAAGATGGTACGATTAGCTAAAGACACTGTCTTAACACACATTTGGAAGGTATTATTGCCCCATATTGTGGACTTTGGTTATTTTTAACACATTTTACCCCAAAACTTTACAATTCTTTACTCCCTAAGCAATTAACATTATGGCTGTTGCCTACATTGGTGTTAAGATTCGCACGTGCATTGTGTTTCTGTAAAGCCACAGCTTCTCACAGTTTGAAGCGCTCCGCGCTGTAGTGGAAATGCGCTATAATGCGAGATGTTTTCACCTGAACAGCAAGGAAATGGGTTGTGTTAAACCTGAACCATCTGACCCTAAAGAAGTGAAACTATGTGTTGTGACCAAATGTGTTTCAGAAAGGCACTAGATTTAGGGCATAAGGATGAATGGGTTAAAAACAACACTCAAGCTGTCTCTATATTGACATATTTTTCCTACAAGAATCTGAAAGTAGGAAATATAATACGTTATTTATTTGCTGAACCTTAAAAGCTTTTATCTTATTGAATTGGACATTGTATTTCATAGGTTCCCTGCTCTGTGTGCCTATTCAAACACAGCCATGTCTGTTTCTGTGTCCATAAAATGCAAAGCAGAGGAACTGTGAACCTGTTAAGTCAGTCTTACCATGGAACAAGTAGGCATACTGGAGCAAGGGCATTTCATGTTAGGCTAAAACCAAAAAGAAAGTTTCCTCACCAACCCACCACTAAACAAATACTGTCTATGACCCAATGGCCCTGGAACCAACTGTTTGCAATTATTTGGATTGATTACAGTGACACTTCAGAACGTTGCTACATAAAAAAAAAAAGACTGGGGAGTGCAGACATGTTTTTAATACAGAATCAAGAAACACGTAGAACAGACTAGTATTGTCCTTCTAAAATGAATTTATGCCGGCTCTATATTTTTAAATCGTATTATAGAATTGCCCCAGCTCTGGAAAATTCAGATTGTTTCCGCCTTGTCAAAGAATAAATTTAAGGAGGGTTTGGTTTAGAGCTGGGTGAATTTTTAAACTCTCTTTCTGCTATGTCATTGTACTAAGGGTGTCATTTTTGGTAAACAGGACTAAACACACATGACAGTGTACTGAGAAACGGCTAAGGTTAACAGAATGAATTGACCTTGTCATGAAGTCAGCATTGTTTGACTTGGACATCTAAGGCAAGACACTTTGGAAGCCCTAAAAAGAGCAACTCACAGATGCTGACTTTCTAAAGAGAAACTACCAACTAAAAAGGAAATCTTCCCACAAATTAACAGCATTGTTCTCTTTCTTTCTGTCCTACCAACAGATAAAAACACATATTATTTGGTCATCTTTGGCAGACCTTTGATTGACAGTCCACTTTTATTCCTAAAGCCATGAGCTACCCTGGATACCCCCCTCAGGCCGGCGGTTACCCACCACAGCCTGGGGCTTACCCTTCACAACCTGGTGCTTACCCACCTCAGCCTGGAGCTTACCCACCCCAAGCTGGAGGCTACCCACCGCAGGCTGGTGGTTACCCTCCTCAACAGCCTGGTGGTTACCCTCCTCAACAACCTGGTGGTTACCCTCCTCAGCAGCCGGGTGGCTATCCTCCTCAGCAGCCTGGTGGCTACCCTCCGCAGGCTGGAGGCTACCCACCACAAGCTGGAGGCTACCCACAGGCCCCCCCTCAAGGTAAGCTATTGTGCTGCTTATGATAAAGTAAGATTTCAAAATGTGGGAAATGTGTTAGCCAAAGCTGCCTACTTTCTCATCTAGCAGATAATCACAATAGAGGATTTATATATACTTGTAGAAGAGCGAAAATTAGTAAAACAGAGAGTTAAGGTATTTTGTAGCCTATCATAGAAAGGGGCAGTCAGTAATCTCGTGTTTTTAGGCCACAGGCATCATGAGACCTATAGTTAAAAGAGTGGAATTTTTTCCGCCAAAAACAAACCAATGTCTTCGTTGCTAGGTGAAGCAATTCCCACAGTCAGTCCCTCACATAGTACTCCCATTCTCTGTCTTGTTCCTTTTCACCTACACGTTAACTAGTTGGGTCACGAGAAAAAGGAAGTTCCACTAAGAGCAGTCCTTCCTGTCTAGTATTCTAAATTATATCAGGCATGTAGTCGCACAATGCGTCCTAAACTCTTCTGAACAGCTCTGTCTTTGTTGTGTGCTGCAGGCAGCTGGGGCGGGGGCCCTGCTGGTGGATACCCCTCCATTGGTCTTGGCAACTTATCCAACCCTGGATACAACCCTGGCATGGTGAGTTTAGCCTTAAAAAACCTTCTTCCAATTTTCTTTTGAAATATGTGTATGATGCAACATCATCAGATTATTGCGTTGAATATCCCAGTAATAATTAGTTACACAGCTATTCATGGAATATCACAGACTTTCACTTTGTGGTAAGATTTTTCCAAAACATTGTCTTCTTTAAACCCTCAGCATCGCCATTTTCTCTGTCAGCTTCTCTTTCCGCATGAGAAAAACTGTCATTTACTTAATTCATTTTAAACCTATCAATCTAATCTAATTTGCATTCCTTTTCTTTTCTGAGTCATTGTCTTGTTTATAATTATATGTTAACATGCATTTCCATCCTATTATATAACATGGCCACACTTTTTTTGGATACTTTGATAACTGGAAAAAGTTTCAAACATGAGGACATTATCCAAAGTTTTTCCTCTGAAGTAAGAGGCGTTATTATTCGATCAATTGTATAAATATAATAAATGCATCTAAATCTAATCTAAAAAAGGTGTGACCGGCTATCTCTGCTTTGCATTAATGAATCTTCAAACGTCTGTACACATTTTATGCGATGCCAATCTTTCTAAATCACAGGCCCACCAGACCCCTATAAGCATGGGGGGTTTTACTCCAAACCCATCCATGTACGCCCAAGCCCCCGGGGGGTACCCACCTGCTGCTCAGCCCAGCGGGTATGGTGCCCCCGCCCCTAACCAACAGTCATATGGCCTGTACCCACAGCCAGGAGGAGGCATGCAACACCCCCAAAGCCAAGGGATGGGCTACCCTGGTCAGCCTGGTCAGCCTGGCCAGCCTGGCCAGCCAATGCCCGGGTACCCTGGTGCACCCCAACCCAACCAACCCATGCCAGGGTATGGAGGAGCACCAGCACCTTCACCAGGTTACCCAAAGGCCCCTTCACCAAATCCATCCATGCCAGCTTACGGAGGAGGAGGAGGAGTCATGCCAATAGCTCCACCTATCAATGTAAGACACACTGAAAGCAAAAAAGTAAACATCTATCTTTGTATAGATCTCTGTAACAAAATGTTATGCCAAAATGCATTTTTCATTTTTTGTTAAATAACATGTCACTGTGTTGTTACATCAGAGAGGATTCAGGGGAACAATCAAGGATTTCCCTGGAGCTGACCCACTCAGAGACTCAGAGGTGCTGAGGAAAGCCATGAAGGGCTTTGGTGAGTGCTATGGACAGAGCTTAATAATATCCTCCAGGTTCTGGATGTTGTCCATTTGGGAAGTGGTGTTCTATCTATATTTAACTTTGTGCTGACTTATTTAATTATTTTGAAAACTGACCAGTAGGAAACTGTATATTCACACCTATCACAATTGTAATCACAGTTTTTCTTTTTTCTTACTTAAAAACAATTACAGCTCTTTCTGCCTTAATGCACATTTCTGTGAAGGGACAAAGATACTATAGAAACAGTGTGAGAACAATAAAGTTGTCAAAGCATTGCATTGACTGTTAGCTTACAAAGACTTCCATGAGGCGAGGACAGCCTATATTTCCATTCCCATTGCTTTGGGTATTTATCAAATTTTTGAAATTGGATATTTAGATATGTTTCTTTGTCTGTTTCTGATTTGAAACTGCGGTCCCATCTACCCAGGTACTGACGAGCAAGCCATCATCGAATTACTGGGGAATCGCTCCAACAGGCAGCGTGTGCCTTTGCTCCGATCCTACAAAACTGCCTATGGCAAGGTAACACTCTTATGCCTAATGATACGTCTATCTGTTGCTAATGTGATGCCATTTTTCTACAAGAGTTTATTTACTTTGGAAAAAACCCAGTTGTTTTCAAAACAAACACATTTCCTCAATACATGATGACATGTGGCTCAGTGTGGATTTCCTAGCAGAGTGTGGTGGTGACGAAGAGACAACAGGTGCTGGGACTGCCAGTGAAACGGAGGATTGGATGTCCTCAGAGCTCATTATAGCTCATAGCTTCTTGCTGTTTTTCACATCAGCAGTTAATGATGGTTTTGAGTTATACTTACCAAGTTTCCATTTTCAGGATCTGGTCAAGGACCTGCATTCAGAGCTGTCTGGAGACTTTAGGAAGCTGGTCATGATCACGCTGAAGACCCCCGCTGAGTTGGATGCTTCTGAGCTCCACAGTGCCATCAAGGTACATTCTTAGGAACACAACTCATTTCTCAGCACATTCTTATCGTCAAAGTCAAATGATTTATATTTCTTGTTATTATGTCATTTGCATTGTAGAGCCTTTTTTTAAAGTATGTATATATGTTACATTCTTATACAGTAAAGTAAATACATCTATTAGTAGTAGTTTTATGTAAGGATTTCAACAAAAAGGGCCAAGATGAGGTTTTTAGGTTGTTATTGTTTCCTAACAGGGAGCCGGAACCGACGAAGCCTGTCTGATAGAGATCTTGTCTTCTCGCTCCAACGCTGAAATTAAGGAGATAAACCGCATTTACAAACAGGGTAAGATGCCTCGGGGCTGTTGTGATCTCCTTTATCCCACGGTGCCACAACACTGTTTTGGAAATGTTATTCCTTTAGTAGATAATCTCTGTCTATCTTAATGTGGGTACAAACACAACATTTGTAAACTGTAAATGTTAAGCAAAGAATCTGTCTCACCTAAAGTCAATAAGGACTAGTTTCTATAGTCTTTTATGAATTAGTTTTATGATTTTATGTATTTGTTTCATCTGTGTTGTTTGCTGTTATGCTAATGTAATGGTCATTCTATCTTCAGTATTTGCCTGACAAGCTGCTAGCTCTTGTTTTAAATTCATCTTAATTCTTTATTAATCCAGTGTTATAATGGCTGTTTCATATTTGAAGCTATAAAAAATAGCTATTTCAGAAATTTCAGTCAACAAATATAACATTAATGATCAGCCTTCAAAGGTTACTAACTTGAACCAACAGTATGTATTTGTTTTGAACATGTTTTTGTTTGTTAAATTGTGCCATTTATCTTTGCTGCCATTTCAGAAAACAAGAAGACACTGGAGGATTCCATCAGTGGGGATACTTCCGGACACTTCCGCAGGCTCCTGATCTCCCTTGCTCAGGTATGGATATTATATATATATATATATATATATATATGATTTATATATAGATTACTATTCTAAATATCTCTCAGGAACTACTGTCCCATTTGCTTATTACTATGCTTTCCTTAATGTTGCAGGGTAATCGTGACGAACGTGAGCATGTCGACCTCTCTCTGGCTAAACAAGATGCTCAGGTATGATCCACTTCACTCATTCATATTTTAAGTTTGGTGATTTATCTGCGCCTTGGTAGGTCTCATATTACTTTTACCTTGACAAATTGATTGATGCAACGTATTGATCTGTTCACATCATTTCTCCTTATAGTCTCTGTATGCTGCTGGAGAAAACAAGCTGGGAACAGATGAGTCCAAGTTTAATGCCATTTTGTGTGCAAGGAGCAAACCTCATCTCAGAGCAGGTATTCTCTATGGAGACATATTAATAAGCATCATCTAAATGAGTATCATGCCACAAATGCAACTGTAGTGCCTTGTAGCAGTTTTACTGATTGTGTGTATGTGTGTGTGTGTGTAGTGTTTATGGAGTACCAGAAGATGTGTGGCAGAGATATAGAGAAGAGCATCGAAAGGGAGATGTCCGGAGACCTTGAGAGTGGCATGTTGGCAGTGGGTAAGGATACACACACACACACACACACACACACACACACACACACACACACACACACACACACACACACACACACACACACACACACACACACACACACACACACACACACACACACACACACACACACACCTTTTCAAGGATATCCTTAGATGGGATACACCCAGATAACGTGAGAGTCACAATCTGTGCTGCATAATTATGTAATGACGTGTGTCCACAGTACATGTTTGACGTACAATTGAACCATTCAGACATTTCCATTGTCATTGTGTTACCTGTTGTTGTTGTTGTTCAGTTATGTTAATTCATCTTTGAATAAGGTGTTCTGGCAAATGGATAATCTCCTTTTCCCCCTTATGTTGCCAACAATTATCAGATATATGGTACAGTATTCTGTTTTAGATGTGTTTGATGTGAATCTTTCCTATCGTGTGCAATTCCATCTGTCCATACGTTTTCACTTTGAAGTGGTTTGACGTGCAGTGTGGAATGTTTGCCATTGGTTTTGATGCTGTGTTTTATTTCAGTCCTCTGAACAATGTTTTCATTTCTTATTTGCATTTCTTTCAAAATAAAATGTGCCTTTTTATAGCTGCATTACTCATTTGGCTTTTTGAAGGCACACAAATCCCATCTAGAAACAAACTGAAAAAAGCAACCCTGACCTAACATCAACTATTTTTATAGCTAATATTAAGCAGACATAGGGCAACATTATGACCCCTGTGTTTACCATATTTCCTTCCACATGATCAATCATGTATTCACTCTCCTTTTTACCTCTGTTTTAGTCCCTACCAAAAGAGAAATACATTGACATTTGAATGCTAGATATTTTACCTTCTCCCTTGAGTTGCTTACATTTCCTGTTTTCCATTCAGTGTTGGACAGGTAGTGTGTAAACAGCTGCTGCCTGCTGCTAGCAGTGGGGTAGTATGTTATTGAGAATGTGTAGACTCAACCAGTAGGTTCATGTGCCTCAAACAGGCTTAGAAGCTCAGTAGATAATCTTCTATAGGTTCGTCCTTGTGAGTGACACACCCTTAAGAGAGTTACAATATATGACATTTTCATGAACGCTGCTTTAAATGTTGCCCTCCTGTTATATTTTCATGGTGTGTGAGCATACGTTTTATTTCTCATAGTTCACTTTTCCGACTTACCTTGCAGTGATTGTAAGAAGTTGCTCTTTCATAATATTAATAATAATTAAGGGTTTATTATTAAAAAAGAAGGACACAGAGAATAAATTAATGTGAACACTTTACTGCTTGTGTTGATAATAAATAACTATTTGTGTTTCAGTGAAGTGTATTAAGCACACACCTGCCTACTTCGCTGAGAGACTTTACAAGGCCATGAAGGTGAATATCCCTTTTTTTGCTTGATAAATATAATTAGATTAGTGTAGCATTATATTTAATTTACCTCCCTCTCATTGTATGTGTGTGTGTGTGTGCTTTTTTTCAGGGAGCTGGGACCAAAGACACAACCCTGATCCGGATCATGGTCACCCGTTCTGAGGTCGACATGCTGGATATCCGTCAGGAGTACGTGAAAAACTACGGCAAGTCGCTGTACACGCACATCTCTGTAAGTATCTTCATCATTATATATTCTGTTTAGTACATATAGCCACATGGATGATTTAGAAGCAACATTTGTTTTTTTGGGACAAATATCTAAATGATTTACTGACAAATGTGTTTTATTGACAGGGAGACACATCAGGAGACTACAAGAAGCTCCTACTGAAGTTCTGCGGCGGCAGTGACTGAAAAGGAAACAGTGACTACTACATTATAGAAATGCTCTATAAATATCAGTTTCTTGCCTTATCTATATGCACATGCCGCAAACCTGCATGCCATGCCAGTACTCTCAATGCAATGTTTACTTTTTTTCAAGAGCCACATATATATATATTGCTACATATTGTTTTTTTCTATATACAGTATGCCAAAAAGGTCTTTATATTTTTTCACTTGTGATATCTTTGCTGGATATTTGTGTTGAATATGCATGGCCATATGATAGAATTGAAAGAGATTAAATTAGATTTTTTTCAGAGCTATATATTTTTAAGATATTTTATATCAATTTGCCAATATGATCAGATAACTAAATCTGACACGTTTATCAGCTAATTGTCAGGCTTCAGCAATGCTGAATTAGGTAGCAGACATAGAATATATTGCAGCTAAGTGCCAAAGTTGTCTGTCAATGTTTGCAATTATGTTGTCCCTTCTATATTTGTTATTTTCTTTGTTAATCACAATTGGCTTTATATGCAAATATGTCATGTGTATGGTTTATCTTTTTTTAAGCATGTAAAACTTAAGCTTTGCATTTCATCAGTTGTTGGTGATTTTATGTTCATGAGTCTCAGAAAATAAAGGTTGAGAACCTGCGCCGAAAGGGTTTGAGGTTCATCCATCACATGAACTTCATACAAATGTTTTAATTTAAGAATACAACAAACAACATGGCCAGTCCTATATTTATCCTCTGGTTCACAAGCAAACAAATCCTTAAGTGCAATAAAAAAAGTGTTTATCAGTTGACTTATTAACCAATAGTAATATCCTTAAACTGTGACAACCCGTTTTTTAATGCACTGACATTGTTAGCACTTGGTAATAGACTCAGTTCACCACTAGAGGGCAGTAATGTCCTAATCCAACCCCAACAGCTACACCAAAAGTGGGAATTTCTTTTTTTTTAAATTGGGCCAGATTAGCCTTTTTTGAAGATCGCAGTGTTGAAAGGGGGAGACAGAGGGGATGACATGCGTACATGGTTCCAGACCGGATTCGAACCTGGGTCCTGCGCATGGGAACTGAGTCCCTATACATGGGCCAGCTCTACCATGGTGAGCTATATGGCGGCCCCAAAAGTGGGAATTTCAACAAGAAAAGCTCTTAAATATGCTCAGTGTGAAGAATATTGATCCTAATAGGATGGCATCAGTTCAATAAGCATGATCACAATTTAGTTTGAATTAGTACAGGCAACATAATACACAATGTCTTTATTCTCCAACACTTAAATACAGTGCATTGTACACAATCAATACACATCCATCATTTCTCTTTCCTCGAGGGGTGAGAGGTCAGTATGGCTGCACATGGAGCTCTCCCTGGCTTATTACGTGCTGTTGGCTTCACTTAAAATGCTGTTGACCACTTGACTCTAGAGATGTGGCTCTGCGCTCGGCTGGCTACAGTGGTGTGTGTAAGTCAACTGCACTACGATCAATAACTCTGTGGAGTGAGGAGGGGGAGGCCCGTCCTATTGATGGCTTCCATAAAGCTGCCTTGGCAATATTAAACAAGTCTAGCTTTTCTACAGCCATGCTGGAAGACTCATCTTTGATCACACCATGTTCAAATTGACCAGAAATGACTGGAAAGGCTGGAGGGCTTTAGATAGATGTTTAGATTACAATAACTTGAATTTTAATGAAGATTAGACGCAATTAAATCGGTTTTGAGAAGATAATTTAGCCATCATTCTAAAAGTCTTCTAAGGCAATTTAAAGTGCCTCTGCATGGCTTGTCTATGCCCACACTGTAGTTCTGATATAATTATGATCAGAATCCTCCCATCTGATCCAGCCATGCTGAAGGCTGTGTAATTCTCTGTTAATTAGAAACCATGAATTGCTTAATTTAATGTGTGTTATTGCTGATCTAATCATCAGGGAATCCTCACAGAGCCTCAAGGTGTGATGTATCAAGGGGAAATTATGTTTTTCCATTTTAAAATGTCTTTAAAATTATATATTTATATCCTTTGTTTAGCAAGGTAAGTCTTTGAGAAACAAATATATTTTGTAAGGATGATGATAACCAAAAAAACCATATTATTTGTTTAACATGTTGCCTCCCTTTTGAGGTTCTGCACAGTTAATTCAACACTCATTCACTTGCATCCTTCCAGGGTGTAGGTCAAATAGATAAACTATTGTTGAGAATGCATGATCTAAAAGCAGTAAATAAATGCATGTCAAAAGCGAGTGGCTATAAAGTTGTTCATTAAAATGCTTTTGCTTCTGTCAGCACTGACAGCTCCCTGTAGAATAACTCTATTCAAATATTGATTAAAAATAACTGCATTATGTTCAGTTTGAGACAATTTCACCAGGATAAATGATGTGTTTGCTGACAGTCTCTTGAATAAAAGATAAAGCCATTATCTGCTCTGATACGGGCTGTCTGATAAACAAATCTGTTTTATAATATTTCACTAAATAATCAGACAGCTAGAAACACCAGCCCTTGTCTAAATAATAAACTCATTTATACCCCCAAGATAAAAGGCTGTTTTCTTTTTCAAATGTGAGTCGAATACTGACACAAAGGTCCAATCTGTGTCAGCAGTGGCGGCCTGATTTCCTTTGATATGAATAATTTGTAATTAATTTTTCATCTAAAGGGATAGCACATGGTTGCACAAGCTATGGAGCCAGCATGGCATAGATGGTGAAAGGGGGGGAGGGGGGGGAGTAGTCCTCGTAGATGTCACAATGAGATTCAGTGCATGCATGAATAAGGTCATGGTTTGAGAGGTATGCCTGCAGACGCCTGCCTCTGTGCCAACAATCTTTATTCAGCTGCAGACTGGAAGCAGAGTGCATCCATCACCATCATATTGTCCTTTACAAATCCTGCTCAAATACAAATCACATGATGCTTATATGTACACATATGGCTCACTGCCCTCTTTAATTTATCCAACACAGAGATACAGTAAGCATTTAAATGGGTTGCAAGCTTTGGATATAGAAACGTGGAGTGTTAGCCTGTGTCTACATTGGCATTATTATGCAAGGACTAAATGATATCCTTATGGCTGCTTAAGCATTCCCCCCCCCCCCCCCTCAAAAATCTTAATATAGTCAATAAAGGTTTTACTGATTCAAGGTATATGGAATATACACAAAGATAACCGATGGAGGAAGAAACATTTAGATAATGATACTCAAGTAAAGAAGGTACTACTAGTGAAACACATGAATGCCCCTTTATATACCGCTCTGAAAAGAGACCACTCCTAATGTGTCTTAAATCTCAATCTCTGATATGGCAGCCATTCCGTTACAGTGTCTGTTGAATTCCAACACAGATAAATGTTGTCAGTAGTTCATAGAAATGTTACTCAAACACAAACCTTTAAATAGTAAAACCAGAGAAATTGATATGCTGCAGTGGTCTCTTAATTTGTTATATATATATATATATATATATAATTCTGAATTGAAAATGTATATTAAATATGTTAATAAGCCTACTTATAATGCAGACATAAATATGGGCTAGTATACAGTAGTATAATATGTTATTGGATAATGTTACTGTTGCACTAGTCTGTACATATAATTGTACTGTTATAATGTTCATACACTGTTTATTACATCATATCATTATTGTATTCAGCTGAATGGACGTTGTGTATGAAATTCTAGATATGTGAAGTATAAATTAAGAAAAACGAATCATAATTTTACCGTCACTATCATTTAGTGAAGGTATAATTATATTTACTGTAAGAAGTGGCAGAAAATGGAAATGCTAAAGTGAAGTACATATCTCAAAAGTGGATTTAGTGCTCAAGTAAATGTTACATTCCACCACTGCAGACACCAGAAACATTTTTCCGTTTTGTAAAAATAAAATGTGGCTTTGCTCTGAGGATGACTTTGTTGTTTCCCAACCTGCACCACTACGTCAATATATAAAATATATCTCCATATTTTCATGCAAATTCTCTCCATTCTCATTTTTCCGCCTGGGATTTACGACGTACTACGGTTTGATGTTTACGCCCATTGAAGAAATAGGTGTGTTTTTTGCGAAAGCCCCGCCCTATTTCTCCTTATATGGTCACTGAACGGCACGTTGATTGACAGCGGGCAGCAGCTGCTGAGTTGCTCAGACATGGCGGAGGATACAGTGTAACAGAGGCTCATCGGCGGAGTTACGTGAGTTTTCCCAGCAGTCGAGTCGTCCAAGGGCGCCTTAAATGATACATAAGAAGGGGAAAATGTGTTCGGCTAAAGCGTGCTTTGCGAGGAAGCAAAAAAGGACCCGAACAGCCACACACGAGTAAGATGGAAAAATGTATCGCTGTTTAGTGCAGTCAACAGCCTTGGGCAACAAATATGGCTTCTTGTGCCTTTTTCAATATGCTATAAAAATTGATCTCCCGTGCAACCTAATGCCGTGGTGGCTCCGGCTAACTTCTGCAAGCCGCGATAAGTTAAGTTCATTAGTCGCTCGGTACTTTTGATCGGTAAGGACATAACATCCACTTGGCTGTCTGGGTTAGCTGGGAAGCTACGGAACTACAGCGGATAGCCATGGAGTCAAAGCACAAAGAGTTGCTAGACCAGTGCCACCAGAACTTATTGGAGTCCATAACAGATGCGGACCGAGTGATCGAGCTGCTGATAGTTTCTGGAACCTTGAGCCAGCTCGATAGGTTCGAACTGGACCAGAATTGTTCGTCCAGCGCCGAGAAAGTAGACCACCTTTTGAAGATGCTGATGAACAAGGAGAGCGACCATTTCCTCGACTTGTGTATGGCCCTGGAGAAGGCATACCCTGACCTGTATGCTGCCCTGTTCAGCAACAACGGAGGGGGACCTGTGGACCACTCCACGGGTAAGAGCTGAAACACGAACTACACACACAGGCTTTTAATATAGCCCTAAAACCAGCGTACACAGCCCCTTCCCGTGAGTAGCCTACAATCTGGGTGGTCTGGCGCAACTAGACCGTGTGTGGATAACTGCACAACAGCAAGGCTTACAGCTTGATTTATTATTAACTACAGTTTGTATACAATGCTAATAAAGCTTCATTTGCAGTTTGCAAGAGAAAGCAACAGTGTTCCCCAACCACACGGTCCCTGAATGCAACACTATTATCTGTTTAATGCACACAACACTATGCACTAGATTGTGTCTTTAAATAGTCAACAGGACCTGCAGATCTAACACACAGCTTGTGGTTCATAGAGCCAAGGACTACCCTGTCATTATACTCAGCCATGCGCTCTCCAGTCACTGCGATACACACATTACACATCCATGCTATACGGTTGGTTTACACAGGTAGGCCTATATTACATGTATTCTGTGATATTTCTGCAGTCTTATGAGAAAAAGACAACATAAATGTACCAATATCCAACTCTAACTCCAATTTGTTATCAGTGGCATGATATGGTTATGGTACATTAGGTCGCCTGACTTGTTTCCATGACAACGTTTGTACTACTGACATGTAGGCCCATATCGACCTGTCCATGGGTATGTGTCTGCACATGCATGCAGACCTAAAGCATGGTTTACTTCAGTCCACCTTCCCTTTTAGAGGGAACCTTGTTAGTATGCTAACCGACAATTTGAACCATATTTTCCCCTTATGGTGCATTTATTATTATTATTATTATTATAGTTTATTCATTATATTCATTGATTTGCATTTTGTCCTCACAGCAACTGCCTTCTCTTCTGCGGTGTTGTAGTGTTGTTGTTGCACAGAGACAAAAGGCAACCAAGTGTAAAAGCCTTGTCTAGTTTTGCCTGTTTTGCTTCTGTGTGAATGACTGAAGCCAGTGGCTTACTCACAACCAGCGTCATGCCCCCAGGGTCTGAATGCAGGATGAGCCCTGAGATCCAATAGCTGGGAGGAGATGCCGAACAATGCTTCTATGTGACATAATCCACATAAAAAAACTACATGGGTTATCTTTCAGATCGTTATGACATAGCCGGAGCTTTATTTCAAAGCAACACGCCTTTGTTTTGAAAATCACAATGTGATCTATAGTTTGGAGCTGCCAAGTTGTGGTGTGTCTCTGTCTAAGGCTATGAAGCATAGCAGGTAATGCTGAGTTGGTGTCTTGCTGCTCTGCTGACTGGATCGTTAATGCTTTATAACTTCCTTGTATTGAGTGTTGCTCCTGCAGAATAACACCTTAACTTAAATACTCTGAAATTTGTTCACTGCAAAACTGGTCACTCTTTAAGCCCCTTGACTCTGACTGGACCTGACAATGTGGATTTGGGCTTTTTGCTCGCACACCTTTTTATAGACTGTAGCACTGGGCCTCAGAGGTGACCTGTACTACCAGAGAGTGATTTCCACTAGCTAGTCGGCCTGTAGTTATTCAACAGAGGATTAGGCCCTGCTGTCCTCTCTCTGGTGTAAACTCTCCGTGAGACACGCTCTATCGTGCCTGCACAGTCCCCCGTTAGCTGCCACGCTCTTGGCTACTTCTGTTTTGAGTTTAAGTGTTGTCATTTCTTTTTAAGGTGCTTTTTATTATCTTCAGTGTAGTGATTCAGCTGATGCGATTACATCATTTGAACCACACTTGCGAGGTACCCAAGACGAGCCACTCACTGAGTGCCTCCAGGCAAAGAAGCTGCTGGTAGACGCAGCTCAGAGGGATGAACTCTTCACAGCCCTGGCGTGTGTCTGTGTGTGTGTGTGTGAAGAGAGGGAATATGCTTGTGTGATGACTCTTGCTGATAGCAACCTGCTCTTAACTCATCCTCTTCTCATGCTGCCTGCCTGTTCTTGTTCTCAGATGCACTTCCTTTGCCAGCTGGCCATCTAAACACGCACACATTAGGAAATCATTGAAACTCCAAAGAAACATCTTCACCCCAAAGGAACAGCATACAGATGCTCACTGTTGAAAACTCAGGCTCTATAAATTATTCGGGTTTTTTGACAAACTCCAAAGCTCTTTCTCTACGGAACATACAAACAAGCCATTCATTATTTGGCCCGTTTTGTGCATCACTATGCGATAATTTTAACAAACTCACGAACCCTGATATAAACTGTAAAGCAGATCATTCATTTAACATATTGAGTATAACTGAAATGATGTGGCAGAGCACATTTCTGCGTTCTTGAAATGGATTGAATACATTTCACAAATCCAAGCTGATTTCACGCCTCGGATTGTGTGCATTTCCCTCTACGTTATACATGTAACAATATTCACTACCTGAAGAAATAGCGTACTAGAAGTGATGTATCTGCACATCCCCCTACTCTCGTGATCTTAAAGAGCCTGTTACAGTGATTTAAAGTAACACAATTCTCCCTGACAGGATGCAACGTCAACACAATCTTCTTCTTCTGCTGTCTGTTTGGCTTTATTTTCTCGTGGTCTTGTTTTCTCGCTCTCGTGCTTTGTCTTTTTCTCTCAGGCCCACTGTCCATCCTTCTTTAATTCCTCTCTCTCTCTCTCCTTTCTCTGACTCATTATATTTATTTTCCTCCCATAGAGTGGTTTAGTTTCTCCATGCACTTAAACAGGGGGACACAGCCGATAGACAGAGGAGGGTGATAGAAAAAAAGGGAGCAAGAGAGAGGGGGACAACAGGCCTTTTGTTGAGAAGTTGACCAGGCCCAAAAGTGCCCTGTCAGCAGCTTGTGTGTGTGTGTGTGTGTGTGTGTGTGTGTGTGTGTGTGTGTGTGTGTGTGTGTGTGTGTGTGTGTGTGTGTGTGTGTGTGTGTGTGTGTGTGTGTGTGTGTGTGTGTGTGTGTGTGTGTGTGTGTGTGTGTGTGTGTGTGTGTGTGTGTGTGTGTGTGTGTGTGTGTGTGTGTGTGTGTGTGTGTGTGTGTGTGTGTGTGTGTGTGTGTGTGTGTGTGTGTGTGTGTGTGTGTGTGTGTGTGTGTGTGTGTGTGTCTCCTCTCCGTCAACCAGTTTCTGTCCCACTCCATAAACCACAGTGGACAGACAGCATGAGTTATGACCCTGACGCTCTTGTCAGGACTGCTGCTCTTAAATATCTCCCATGGGCCGGACCTGGCCTCACTTCCTTTCTCTCTCTCTCTCTCTGTCACCCAGTGACGCACACTGTCGCTCACCTCATCACCCCACTCTCTTTCCCCTTAGCAATCTCTGTACTCCAACTTTCTTCTATTCTCACTGAAGAAGCCATCACTTTATCTATTGTTAGGGTTTCTGCTCAGGTGCAATTGACAATTCTCATGAGTTACATTAGAGTGCAGCTTTTTTAACATCTTTGAACATTGAAAGATCGTTGGTCAGACAAAATATGAAACAATTGAGAACCCAGATAAGGAAATCATCAGTTCCATTACTTTAGTTGTTATTAGCCGTGTTAAAGGTATGGGGGTTTCTTGTCAGCACAGTTACTCAATAAATCCATTTAATGAAGGCATGAGATGCAGGCCAATGAGAGGTCGACCTCTCCATGGATCTTTTGTGTTATTGTTCCAACGTTATCCCCTTGTACACACCATCTTTTTAGTCTTACATGCCTTTGTATATTCTCACTTTCTAATTAACGTCTGGTGGCATCTAACCTCTATGTGAGCCACAGCCAGGAGGCTTTACTGTGGAACAGGACTTCATTACCATTTTACACATGTTCCTCCACTTTCTAATTACCCCACTAGGTAGAGGAGTTGCCAGCATCTAAATGTTTACCGGTTCTATGAAGTCATGGAAATATACAGCTTTTCCCCTTGTCTTACCACCCCCACCTCTACCAGGCCTTTTTGTTGTTGCCGTCTTATGCTTTGCTTTCCTCTCCTCTCTTTTCCTCCCATCATGGTGTCCTAGCTTGCTCTCCCCCCTCTCTCCCTTGTCTCGCCATCTGCTTTATTCTCTCTTTATTGGTCCTGTCCACACCTGCAGTCATTTGTCCTCCAAACATCTAGCACCAGATGACAGATCACATTTTGAACAATCGCGGTATACATGTGTGATGATTGGCATGAGTGGAGCCAATTGCCGAAATTAGACGGAATGGCATTTTTCTTCCTGGCTGAGCATCTGGGTGATTCACTTGTCAGAAACATGAAGAAAGAGAGCCAAGTGGACAAATACCTTCCATTTATAAACATACAATTATTTACATCATGTGCTATACACTGTAGGATCACGTGGCAACACATGTTTTGTTGCCCGTAATATAGTATACACTAGAAAAGGCCCATCTGCAGTGTTTGCCCTGAATACTGATCATGTGCACCTTTCTTCTACACTGGATTCCCTTCTCTAGGTGACCTTTTACAAAATGATGGTGCAGTTTAGTCACTGAATGATCTCAACACTCAAATGCTGTCTGAATTAGCATGGCCTCCTCTTTGATAAAACATGAAAGGAATGTCACAAAGATTGCCCAAATTCCAGCAGCAGTGGGTTTTTCCACACAGGCGTTTTTTTTTTCTTTCTTTCTGGTTATTTTTGTACTGGCTACAGTTATCAGCAGAGCCTTTGGACGACATGTTGCTGCCATCTTTCACCTTTTTGTGTTTTTGACCCAACCCATGGCACACGCAAGCTGTTTTTAAACAACATTATTTCTTGTTTTTTGCTGAGGTAGGGCTATTTGCAGAGAGATAACCCATTATGGTGTGCTGATACCAGGCTGGGTTAGATTGCACCCATGGGGGCTTTTTTTGGTCTTTGGTGCTGCTCAGCAGTTCTGAAAATCTGTTTGGCTGAAGGCTAAGAACCTTTTTTTTTGTATTTCTATAAAGGTCTTCTTCTACACATGTCCTTGTTTTTAACCTCATGTCCCAGGGTGTTTATGAAGGTCCAACACAGGTCCTACGAGACGATGAGGCGGCATTTGCATCTAGTATTTCAATCAACAGTCTAACAGATCTTATTTTGAGACATGCCACGGGCAGAAAAAGGTGGGTGGGTTTTGACCATCGGCCTGGGTGAACGTGGAGCTGTGAGTCAGGCGATGTGCGTGCCGCGGAGTAATCCTGCCTCATGGAGTCATCATGTTAGATGTCTTCATGTTTATACAATCTTGGGACTCCTTAAATCAGATGATCAATCCTTTACCCCGGCAGCAAGGATTCACTGGCACACTGCCCAGAATCTTGGCCTGTGGTGTCATTGCCTTCCCAGAATCTAGACCCACTTCATGACTTAAAGTCCCAGATTACACGGACAGAATTGGTCAAGGACATTTATGTTGAGTGTCTCTGGCGATTTGCAGATCCATTCACTTTATTTCACAACCATAACACCTTTCAGATGTTCATTTGATATACAAAGTATGATGAGTTTATGATGCATTTTTCAGTTTAAACATCCTGAGTGCCATCAAAGCCGTTGACATGAAGTCCACCTTGACCAACTGGGACATTAGAGTACTGCTTTCATGTTCATGCATCAATAGCAGCAGTGTAACATAATGCTTCAATGTGACTCTGTACATATATACATATATCATTACTATTATCATTATTATTATTATTATTATTATTATTATTATTATTATTATAATAAATACACACTATTATTTATTACATTACAGATTTTATTTTTATACTCCTGGAAATAATTACTGCACTTTATTCCTTATTCCTTTATTCCTTATTCCTAAGTATGTATGCTGCGTGTATTTTGTTGTCTTATGTTGTGATGTTTTTGTTTTGATGACACCCTTGAAAGGGAGAAGCATTTATTATGATCTCATTGTACATGTATAATGACATTAAACGATTCTATTCTATTCTTCAAATATATTAATAGTAAAAGAAAAGTGTGAAACTTTCACCTGTAATGATATCATATATTTACATTGTTGTGTATTTATAAGTCTACTACACTCTCCCTTGTTGGGTGACATTATTTCTCTCTTCCCCCACACCCTGCGACCTCACCTCTTTCACCTCTCCGTATGTGAACCTTCTGAGTTAAGGTATAGAGACAGAGTATGTGGGATGTGTGCATCACTAAATCATCCTACATCCTCGTACTGTAAGCAGAACCGCAGCCAGGATTTAGTGGTCTGAGATGCCAGAGTAAAAGAGATGCTTTCTGCTCTCTGGCTTAATGCTGACACATCCCCCAGCCTCACTTAAGCACTCTGTAATATGAGTGGGTCGTTTTCAACCGTATTATTAGTGTTGCTATTACTTGCGCTTCTGTAGTTTAATGGCTTTGGGGCGGAGGACACAAAAGGAAGAAGACCACAAATGCTATTTAGGCTTTGCTCGCCTCTTAGTCTGTGCCTTATTTATTTCTTTAATCACTGCGGCTCACTGACAGTTATAGGATCTGACAGCGACTAATAAAGAATAGCACACAGTATTATTTTTGGATTGCTGCTCTTTTACCAAGAAGCCCTGGAAAATGTCTGTCTCTTATTTTTTAGAACACAACAGACACCTTGGCTGCTTGGATAGTTTCAAGGCTCGTCAACATGTTGCGATAAAGGGAGTTTGAGGCAGCAGATGATAATCATACGTGTTTTATGTTTTGGGGGACACTCATTGTCAGATAAGAGAATTCTCTGGAACTGATGAATAATTTAGACTCACCCCATGGTTGATTCCAGACTTTCTTTGATAAGGCTTTCCCTCTACCAGCCTTCCCAACTCTTATGCTTTTCTTCTTTTACCACACTGCAGAATTACTATTCCTCTCATCCAGTTTCACCATGGCAACGTGTGTCATCTTGGTTTATGTGCTGGAGAACATCATCTGGTTGTCTGAAGCAACTGTTGGTTGCTGAGCACATTGCATGATTGGGAGGGAAAGCAGAGAGTGGGGGAAGTGGAACCCCTTAGGTAGGGCGAGTACTCCCCTGACCTATTTAGATCACAGCGTCAGCCCTTTGTTTCTGTGGCCTCTGGTCCTCCACTGGAATATCACTCACCTTTTTTTTTTAAGGGAATATCTACTGATGGAAGTCAGGATCAGATGCGTGTTCCAAACTATTACAGAAATATATAATTCCTTATTAAAATGCCATAATGTATATCTCTGTTAGAATCCATCTAGAATGTTTGGCAGGCCTGCACAATTAGTTGCTTTTTATCGTCATGGCAATTTCAACTTAAATACACATCATGAAAAACTGCCTTATTGTTTTCTTTTTGGTTATGAGAGACTAGATCTGCAGAAAATTACATTTTTATATAATAACTCACTCTAAATCGTAACTTAAATTTGTACCTTTTTTTGTTCAATAAGTAAATGATTTCCTTTTTTAATAGTTTTATTTCCAAAGCAATTTTTGGTATTTCACCAGTATACCAAAAGCAGTAGGAAGGCAGAACTTACTACACTTTAAAACAAATCCGTTAATTTTTTTAAAAGCAATATTATCAAACCATAATCAACAATGCTAACATGTTTTCCTCATACCGTGCAACCCTACTATCAGGGTAAGATTTCTCAGGTCTGATCTATCTTATCTGACTTTCTTTTGGCAAAGACGAGGATTTCCCCACTGTAGATCACCAGATCTATGCTACCCTAATGGATGCCTGCTTTATTGATGCAGTGAGCCTGTTTACAAATGATCAGCCTCACTGACTATGGCTGGTGCTAATTGCTATCGATGATTAAAAGCCTGTTTGGTATAAGCGAATGCCGCTGACCCATCAACCGCCAGGAGCTGGCTTGTATCTAAAATGCAGATCCATATTGCATTCAGTGGTTTGTTTACGGGGTTAACTAATCAGCACTTGGTGACACTGATCTGTATGTGGGAATTTCTGTGCACGTACTTGTCATCGCAGCCAAATCAGATTGTGAGATATTTGAAGATTCTCTCGCAATTGCCCCCTTTGCGTGGGAGTGTTTTGGTTTCCAAATTGCAAAATACAACATTCAAGATTCTACATTTTGCGGCTTATTCTGGCAGAAAGCTTTACTGACTCTGTGTAGCATTTTAAAAAAAAAAAAAAAAAAAAAAAAAGAGTTAATCCTTCAGCTGAGATGGCACAATACCTCCCAGTGGCTCACGTCTTTTCTCGATGAAACCTTGTCAGTCTGATTCCGGGTTCAAGGATTCAGTTGTTGCTTTTCAAATGCAGGCATGGAAATGAGGCTGAGCCTTTTGCATAGTGTTAATTGTAGAGGACTAATGCTGTGCAGCCTCAGAGTGGTTCTCATCATGTCTGATGGAACAAAATGAAATCAAAGCTGTGTGTGCTCCGAGCCCCTCGCAGACTAAAAGTGTTGAGCATCAGGGAATGTCAGAGCAGATTAAAAGCCTTTCCACCCTGCCCCTCTATCTCTTTATTTAACAGTCTCTCCCTCTTTGTCTCTCAAACACCCTTCCTCCTTATCTCTTTTGCGACTTAGTTTGGCTATCTCCTTTCATCTGTCCTCCTCTGCTCCATGCCTTCCCCTCCTGCCCCCCCCCTTCTCCGCTCCTCTGTTTGCGGTGCCTAAGATGGAGTGGCTCAGTCGCACAGAGCTCATAGTTAATTAGGCTTGGCCTCGTCACACATTGAGGGCCGGAGCCAGAGTTGTAGCTAAACCCAGTGGGGAGGCAAGGGTGGAGATGGAGATCTGGAACAGTTGGTTTCAATGTATTGCCTGCTGCTGACAAAGCCTGCTACCATTCCCCTGCTGTCTTAAACCATGTACACAATACACTTGTCCATGTGTTTGTGGTGCATTTAGCCCATTAGAAGTATTACCCAAACAGTTGCTGATTTTTATGCAGGTTTAATTGTATTATTTATTTATACAGGACTCATTCTTATTCTTTATTAGGATCCACATTAGCATGAACATTGGCTATTCTTCCCGGGGTCCTCATACACACGAAACATACATAAACCACAACTAAAACAAAGCAGCTCATAATTTCATGCAATTTACAGTGCTTTACGAAGTAAAAACTAAAAAATTGGTCATCCAATTTTAGCCATCATAAGGCCAAACTTCTACAAATGTATATGCAGTTGAAATGATTGGTTGATGATTATTCAGTGGCCATTGACACTTGGGACTAAATGCTTGTTTGTTTTGGTCAAAAAGGTACTTACTTTCATTTTTATTTTGCATAATGTGTAAGTGTTTGAAATGTATTATTGTGAATAACACTTTCTTTAAATGTGTGGAAATCAGATTGGGCTTACCATTATCATTGCTAATGCTATGTAACCTTAAACAGAGTATTTTTCGCTTCTTATTTTAGCAGCTATCACACCAGGTTTAGAAGTGTGAGATATAACATCCTCAGTGAAACACATTTACTCCTTAAGCTTTGCGTGTACCAAACAATAGATGATGCTCTCTGCAATAAGCATATTCAAATATGTCCTTTTTAGATTTTTTTTTTCCATGTTTATATTGCCCTTTGAAGCAGGGACTCTGCTTTATAATGGGCATCTGCATAGCCTCTCCTATGGATTGTGGTTGCCAGTGTGAAATATCCCCGAGCTTAACGGTGTGTACAGCTATTCAGATAGAGACCCGTTTTCTCTCTGCCTCTCTCTCCCGCTCTCTCTCTCTCTCTATGTGCTTGACATAAAAGGAGAAAATCCCATTTCAGCCGTGACATTCTGCCTGTGTAGCAGAAACATACAGGGGCTATACATCAAAGCAAGGCAGAGTGCACATTGAGGGAAAGGAGGTTTAATGACGACGGCGGTCTGGAGTGATAATATAGAGCCGCTAAGAAGGAGTGTGGAAGTTATTATTCCAAGTTTAAAGCCTGCACCAAATCTATCTTACAGCTGTGCAGGGAATATGAAGCTGACTGTGTAATATTCATTTATTTCCTCATAGTGCAAGCACTTAATTCAGGCTGCAGTGTAATTGGCTAATCAATCTATCAGTGCTTTATGTCTGAATGTATCTCTTGGCCTTTTGTCTCTTGGCAGGTTCCACATACAGCGTCCTCTCCACTATGCCCTCGGACTCAGAAAGCAGCAGCTCCCTCAGTAGTGTTGGTATGTATAACAACCAAACATGCCTATTCTCTTGTGTGTGTCATGCTGGGTTGGAGAAGTTCTATACCATTGGCAAACACACCATAATAATGCAAAACAAAGTTAGCATGGCTGCATTATGACTTGAAATGCTGTTTATGACGATATTGGCGTACTTCCTGATTGTCTCCGTTTATTTTTCCTTTAAATCCCACATTGAGCCAATCTCTTCCTCCTTCCTTAAGGAGACCATGCTTGCCTTCCCCTAGTTTTGACAAAGGTCCAAATGACTCAGCAGTGTTGCATAAATTCCAAAAGGCCCAAAGATTGACATAATCCTCCGATTTCCTGCCGCGTGCGCTCTTTTCAATCAAGAACGCAAACCCTGAAAATATCTCCTTAATCAGGTATGATGTTTTGTCAGAATCTGTTTATTTTACAGTGTCAGGACACACTAAGTCCTTTACAAAGACTTAACATGCCCTGACATTACAATAAAAGGGCAGAAGCTGAATAAAAACATGTATGGACACCTTTGTTTAAACCACACAGAGAGTACGGGAGATGCAGCACATCGCCAAATCAAAATCCAATCTGCTCTTTCTGCCTTAAATTCTCACGTCAGAGATTACAGATGCTGTCGTGTAAATCCAAGAACATGCTCTGCAGATGTGCAGCAGATTGTCCTGGTAAACCCCGAGCAGATTATATAACAGCCGCCTTGAGCATTGTGAAGAACTCTATTGTTTCCTAATGTCAGAGTCAGTTGCAGGTGTACTCTTTGTCCTCCAAATGAATGATCGTATACGGGGTGTAATCTTTCCCTATCTCACAAATTGAATACAATTCCTTGGGTATCGATTTTAAAATACTATGCATGTTAACTCCAGTTGTGCGCACAGTTTTTAGTTTTAAAGTTATATCAAGTGTTTGCAATATTGTTAACATATAAAGGTAAACCTTAGACAACATGGATCATTTATACATGCCAAACTTAAACATGTGAATACATTTTTTACTAAAACACATTTCCCGATTCTCAGTGACTTCAAGAATAAGTTCAACTAATAAAAAAAACTCAAAATGCAAGCTTTTACATAAATAAAAGGGGTATACTTAAGTTAACTGTATTTGTATTAACACAAATAAATTGGACACAAAGACCACCATCACTGTGTGATTTGAACAGATCACACAATTAGGATTACTGTCACTAGCAATATTTGTTCATATTTTTGTGGAATTTCAATGTTTTTAGAAATATATGTTTTTAGTTTACCGACATTTACATGATGAGCACTGCCAGAAAGACTTTTCCAGTGTCTGGATCAGTGGTCCTAGCCTCTTGTAACGTGCTCTCTGTTGCAGGTTCGCCCGTTAACGGTGAAGCCTCCTCCCCCCCGCCGGCTATCAATGACAACCGGCCTTCCGGCGACAACCTGGACACCATCTTGTTCCAGCTCCGTCAGGTGACCAGGGAGAGGGATGAGCTCCGTAAGCGTCTGGCGTTGGCATCGCCGGGGACCACCTTCGACGACTGCAGGTGAAAATCCTGACCGGCCTGCCAAGTTGCTGATACTGTATTTTACCCTTATGGTAACACTTTGAATTTGGTCTATGAATTATGTCGACTGTGATTATAGATTATTTCTTTATGCTTAAATTAAATACATCAGATCCAGCTATTGACTGACCTGAGATTCATTGTTGACGGAGCAGCAAAGTGTGAACATGTTATCTGTATGGTTAAATTCTCTGTGATATCAGTGTCCTTACTTATGGCTGCTATGTTTCCATCTTCTCATGTAACTTTAACTTGCAGAGACAAGATACGGACACTGGCTGCTTTATGACATTTATAAACCTCTATTTACCTAATTTATTGTACATCAGATGATATGAAAGGTGCTTTGCTTAGTGAATATTTCTTTATATTGTTTACATTTTTTTTATACATTCACATCAAAGGGGAAGGTCAACTCTGTCTTTTACGTGCTTCTGTCTGAGCTCTTTTTGGGCACATTGTAGTACGAGGCTCCCTGATAGAGGGTTGATTCCTTGCTGCTTTTCTCCTTAAGGCCAAATTCCAAACCCAGCCACGACTATGAGCGTCTGAAAAGTCAGTGCATGAGGGCCATGGCAGATCTGCAGTCTCTCCAGAACCAGCACACCAAAACACTCAAGAGGTGCGAGGAGGCTGTAAAAGAGGCTGACTTCTACCAGTAAGTGTTTCTAATGCTACCTATTTCTCATTGCTAATGAAACATATGAACTTGTATAATGCAGTAATCGAATGCAACTATTCACTTTCGATTCCAATAGAAAAGCCATGCTGAATGTGTGTCAGCACAGCAGTCACATTCGGTGCATATGTCGTAAGCGTTGGAGGAACACTCTGTCACCTGCCACATGCTGCTTTACAACATAGAAATAATTACATTTATTGCATTGTTTTACTGGAATCGTAGCAAATACTGGCATGGTGTTGCAATTAACCTAATTGAAAGGACATCCCTGCGAGCTACAGCTGCCTCTCATGTTGAAAGGGAATTGGCACTGGCAAAAAAAGCCTGGAAATGGAAGCATTTATGTGATTGAATTGTTAAGCCTAACAGCTCATAAGCCGAGGCGAAATGTTTGAGCATAGAAGCTGATCATACAGGGTATTAGCTGTCAAAGCGTTTAACTAATTACAATTAATTAAAAAAAATGAAACAATCAAGAGATAAGTAAAAAAATAAAATAAAAATCGAATCGGGTGGTATATAGGTAACATGGTTGGTTCACTATCGGTTGAAATCCCTCTAAAATCCCTACAATTATAAATATTCCCACCTACGATTTTTGATTCTCCTCCAGTCGCAGGAAATTGCATTTTGGTAGTCCCACCCTCTTGGATAATGTCCATACATTTTATTACCCCTCAATGACTTTATTTGTATTGCACATCACCTGCTGAATCGCCTGCTTGATTTGAAGGCCCATTTTTGCTAATTAACATTACACATTTAGTTTTCTGTATATTTGCATGTAAACTGTAAAAACATATGTTTACTCCTCTTGCTTGTGTGTGTTTTTCCCTCCAGCATGCTGCACAGTCGCGTCCTGGGTGAACAGACTCAGTTGAAAGAGGAGATGGAGACACTCAGGAGGGACAACGCCCAACTTGTTCGAGAGCACAACCACCTAAAACAGAACTGTGAGGAGCTCCAACGACTGCACAGCCAAGACCAGAAAGAGTTAGCAGACCTGCGGCTGCAGCAACAACAGGTACAGTCCTCTCACACGTGTGTGTGTGTGTGTGTGTGTGTGTGTGTGTGTGTGTGTGTGTGTGTGTGTGTGTGTGTGTGTGTGTGTGTGTGTGTGTGTGTGTGTGTGTGTGTGTGTGTGTGTGTGTGTGTGTGTGTGTGTGTGTGTGTGTGTGTGTGTGTGTGTGTGTGTGTGTGTGTGTGTGTGTGTGTGTGTGTGTGTGTGTGTGTGTGTGTGTGTGTGTGTGTGTGTGTGTGTGTGTGTGTGTGTGTGTGTGTGTGTGTGTGTGTGTGTGTGTGTGTTCTGGCTGGCCAGATGTTGAAAGGTCAGGGATTGCCTTCGGGGATGAGCCAATGTAGAAAATCTAAATGCTGCTTTTATACAAATAGTTCCACACATTCACATATGCCTTATAGTGCCGAGGTTGTCCCCTTGTTTACATTTTGAAGCTTCAAACAATACTTCCTCACGTTGTTCTAAACAGCACAAGGATGCTGTGACCTGTATTGGACTTTTACGCAGTACTGTCTCCCACAGTTCTCATGGGAACACTGCAGTAGTTAAGAGCACAGAGCAACCAAGCAGAGGGAAATGCACACAGAGCACTTCTGGAAAGGGCAAGTGTAGCACAGAAGGGCTTTGGCTTGGGCAAAGGGCACCCTGACCCAAACTATGTAGCTACAAGGTGAGTGTATACGCAGTATATGCTGTGTGGACGAGGTCAATAAAGCCCTTGGGTCACAGCGGTCAGGAATCAGCAGGACCTGCACTGATGACACATGCAGCCTCGCAGAGAATGCATAATGCACTCCGAAGGACACACTCTACACTTAAAACGGTTCATTTGACAGGTCAGCCAATTGGTTTTAATGCAGCTCTTGAAATGAACTTTAGGAAAAAAAATAGTTTAAGCTAGAACAGGATTTACACTGCATGAATACATTCTGCCACATTGATGCCATCTGCTGCTCAGGTGGGGCACAGCAGACACAGGCTTAGTTGGATTTTACCTGATGACATCTGCATTTCAGACACCAAGTAGTTTTAAAAATGACATAGGCAAGGCAAGTTTATTTACATAGCACCTTTCAACACAAGACAATTCAAACTGCTTTACAAAAATGAAAGACATTAAGAGCATTAAGAAATAGTGCAGCAGAAAAATATTATAAAATGGCATTTAAAACACTCGTTTAAAGGTGGGGTAGGTAATTTTAGAGAAACCAGCTCGAGTGCGCAAGAATTTGAAAATACACAGCCGGAAAAAATCTGCCGCTTCCTTACAGAGCCCCTCCTCCAACACACACGAACGCGCACATGACCAATGAGGCCCGAGATAAGATTGTGCACAGATGGAAGGCTGACAGGCAGGTAGGCCATCCGGTTACTTTAGCAGGGCCGGTTCAGATGATTGGTCGTGCTTTTTACAGCTTCCACAGATGAACATGTTTTTATGGATTTTTTGTCAAAACACTTAAGATATTCATTGCTATCGGGATGTTAAGAGCATTCCATGAAATATAACAAAAAGTGTATCTCGAGCCGGTTTCTCAAACGTACCTACCCCACCTTTTAAAAGCAAAGATAATAAAACCTGAATAACACAGGTACATGATAAAATAATAAAAGTTACAGTGCAGTGTGAGATATGAATAGTTCAATTAAAAGCAGCGGCAAAAAGAAAAGTCTTCAGCCTGGATTTAAAAGTAGTAAGAGTTGCAGAGGACCTGCAGGTTTCTGGGAGTTTGTTCCAGATATTTGGAGCATAATAACTGAATGCTGCTTTACCATGTTTAGTTCTGACTCTGGGGACAGAAAGCCGACCCGTCCCTGAAGACCTGAGAGATCTGGATGGTTCATAATTTAGCAGGAGGTCAGAAATGTATGTTGGGCCTAAATATATGAATTGTGTTGTCCTAACCAGGTCATGAGAGAGAAGGGCTCATCAGAGGTGTTGAACAAACTCTACGACACGGCTATGGACAAGCTGGAGGGCGTAAAGAAGGAGTACGATGCCCTGAGCAAGCGCCACAGTGAGAAGGTGGCTAACCACAACACAGACCTGAGCCGCCTGGAGCAGGCCGAGGAGGAGAACCGGAGGCTGCAGAAGCAGATGGACGCTTTGCTCAAACAGCGAGACTCGGCCATGCACTACCAGCAGCAGTACTCCACCTCGATGAGGAGGTAAAATGCCTTCATCAGCTTAAAGGCTGGGCAATATATCAATATTATATATATCACGGATACATGTTGTACATTGTAAATACTGCAAGTGTTTTCTCCTGGTTTTAAAGACAGTAAAGTCATGTTTTTTTATTTGATATCTACATTACAATTGATTATTTATCAATAATCCAATTGTGTAGATATTCTGCAAAATCACTAATACTCAGCCTAACTATAATGTCGCAATATTCAGGTGTTTATCAGACATATGGTAATGTTTATTTTCTCCATATCACCGAGTCCTTATCAGCTGCAGACATGAAGAGAACCGAACACATGAGATGAAACCACACACTGTTTCATTCCAGGGAAAATAACTCATGATACGTAGTAAATATTTTGAGGCTTGAATCAATCTAGCAGAGGATGTGATTACACACACACACACACACACACACACACACACACACACACACACACACACACACACACACACACACACACACACACACTGGATAGAGCGCTGATATGAGCTACATTCAAGCCGCAGCCAGTACATCATTTTATATTGGCATTTCATAAACGTGTTCACTGTTACGCTCTCCGTCTTCCTCCGCTCTCTCAGGTTTGATTCGGTGCAGCAGGAGCTGAACAAGTCCTCAGCGCAGAACAAGGAGCTGCAGAGAGAGATGGAGCGGCTGCAGTCGGAGGTGACGCGCTACAAGAACCTGCAGCTGAAGTCGGCCAAAGACTGCGAGAAGTACAAGGAGGAGAGGGACTCTGTGTTCAACGAGTATCGCCTCATCATGAGCGAGAGGGACCAGGTGATCAAGGAGCTGGACAAACTGCAGACAGAGCTGGAGGCAGCAGAGGCACGACTGAAGAACACCTCCTCAGAGAGAGTGGTGGCCAGTGAGGAGTTGGAGGCACTCAGACAGGTACCACGCTCAAGAATCCATCAGATGTACTCGCATGTCATTTAAGGCACTTATTATCCAGAAGTGAACAGCCAGCAGGGAAGAGGAACATTAAGGAGTATTACCCCAAAAATCATCTGGACAATATTCTCTCAAACTAAATACACAAAAGATATAAAAACAAGTTTATTGAGGAAACCAGAGTTTTACCTGAGTTCAAAACGACACAAGACATAACATGGGAAATGCAACAATACTGTAGAAATAACATCACAATGCTAACCCATACACAAATAAATAACTAAAGGGGAAAAATATAAAACACAGAAGAATAAAAGTGGAACATAAGATTCTTTTTATATTTTTGGGTCCAAAAGTTAGTCTAAGGAATGAATAGCGTTACAATTAGTTGACTCAGTAAATTAATAGGAAAACAATTCTTGACACTTTAAATTAGGAACTATTTGATATGTTGTCTCAGTAGGTATCAAGTATTTTCAAGTCAAAAAGGCTACATTCCAAGGGAAGTGTTAATGTCTAATTTGAGCTGCACCTCCGTTAGATTTTGTAAAGTCATCGTGTTTCTTACTGAATTATTTGTTAAGTTATTTGACTGGAGTCCATAACTCTGCTAAATAATATAAAATTGACCACATTTGATATCATATTATAGACATGAATGTAAAAAACATGGAATAATAGCTTATTCCCTGTTGGTTTGGCTTAGCTTTGCAAAAAGACTGGTAGCTGGGTAACACTTCATGAACAAAACGCGTTCAATACATTTGAAATAATGATATGTTTTCAGATATTTGATATAAAGTGTCCTGGAATAAACTTGTTCTTGTCATTACTCATCAATCACAGCTTCCCTAAGAGACAGCTACTGAGTGAACCATTGCCTCTCTGATGTATGGATGGAATTTAGCACCAAGCTGTCTGCTTTTTTTAGTCTGTTCGTGACTCGGGCCACTTATCTTCTTCTTAGTCAGTGGATCAAAGGCCATTTTCTCAAATGACACAGCACAAAAAAATAGTTCAGCCTCCTCTTTATGAAGAATACTTCTGAACACTGGTTGACAGACAAAACAGAATCAAGTGTTGGATCCCTTCCGGAATTTGCCCTCAAGTATTTGTTTCATATTGCATGAATGACTCAGTGTTGAGATGCCCTCATTCTGTTTTGCCCCCACAGGAGTTGAACTCGTCACTGGTTGACCGCGACAGGGCCATCTGCGAGAGGAATGAGCTGCTGGAGAAGTACTGCCACGAGGTCAAGGACAAGGCTGAGGCTCAGAAGGAACTGAGTCAGGCCTGCAAGGACATCGAGATGGTCCGGGAGGAGAGGGACGTGGCTCGCAAAGAGAGGACGGAGGCCATCATTCAAAGGGATCAGCTGCTGCGAGAGTACTATCAGGCCAGACAGGTAACAAACTGCACCTTTTTAGAGAGGACCGTAACAAATGTCAAAGGTTAGACACACGATAAAGCGCTTAGTGCATCCAGGGAGGTTGTGGATTACAGCATGTCACTCAACTGAGCCTTAAGAGGATTTATGTCACACCTCTGTGTAACCCACTAGCTGGCCCTCTTATCAGTCATTATACAGATCACACGTACTTGACCTTTTTAAGACCTTGGTGAGCTGTGATTTGTTTGAAGGTCACTTACCTTAATCGGCTACTTCTTTTTCACACTAGACACGGCGAACTCAAGGATTGAAATGTAGCACATTCGTTTTAAAGGTTCATCTTTTTCATGTATGCTCGGTGTTCGTAGAAACAAGACTCAGCCACCCTGGACATGGAACGAGCCAATAAGGAGATCGAGATGCTGAGGAAACAGTATGAAGCCATGTCCCAGGAACTGAAGGAGGCCACACAGGAGGCGGAGGTTGCCAAATGTCGACGGGACTGGGCCTTCCAAGAGAGGGACAAAATAGTGGCTGAGAGGGAGAGCATAAGGTCAGTGGATGTTAAAGACTCCTGAAAGAGTTTGGAGGGCACATACAATGTTGTGAACAAGTACTAATTCCTGCTTCTCCCAACACCCGGCACCATCACACCTCTCTGCTCTCCCTAAAGGACTCTGTGTGATAACCTGCGGCGGGAGAGAGACCGGGCTGTCAGCGATCTGGCCGATGCCCTGCGTAATCTGGACGATATGAGGAAACAGAAGAACGATGCGCTGCGAGAGCTCAAAGAACTTAAGTGAGTCTCATCGCAATTGAGGTTTCAGAAACATAGGAAAAACGCATGCAGGCAATCCCAAGGACAATTCTCCCGCTATGCCTGTCTCTACTCAGCCAACTTGGTCTGTCGTTCCGTCTTTGTCTCTATAAGCTGTTGTACTGTATGTGTGTGGCGGGGCCTAAACTGTGTTATTGTGCCTTCAGAGACAGCATGGAGCTCCGTTGTTTGTCTGGCACCATTTCCACACGCCCGGATTAAAAGTGTAATCCCGAAAAGCGCCAGTGTTTTGGACACACATACGGTTTCTCACTGGCCCCATCGCCCTGCATATGAATGTGTTTATATTGCATGTAAAAGCTCCCTCTGCTGGCTAAAGTGAATATGACAGCCATTTAAGTCAAAGCATTGATGGAGCATGCAGTGAGTTCCAATGCGTTTTTTTGGTTTATCCTCTAAGTACGTTTGGGGTTTTAATGTCACAGCTACCCTTAAGGCATGCCTCAGTAGGACACCATATATCTTACTGACAAATGGCCATTGTTTGCATTCTACTTTTAGTTTTCTCACCAGTAAAAATAAATTGTATTCCCTAAACCACAAAACAGAATGTCTTTGCCAGCCCGAAAAGGGACACAACTTTATTTTAATCTTTTAAGTTTGTCAAAACATGTGCTTCTGCATATTCAATTCTTCCTTAAGGTAATACCCCCTTAATTCAAGTTGTATTCTACATCCAGAGATGCACACTGTCATTGTATTCCAATCAGAAGAACAGTATGCGTTGACAAATATTGTCCAGTATACGGACTGGTTCTGTGTGATTCATTGTTTCTGTTGTCTCTGCCCATCCATCCTCATGTGACTGACCTCTGACTCTGTGTGCTATGTCTTGGTCTGTTAAGGGAGAAGATGGAGAGCCAGCTGGAGAAGGAGGCTCGGTTCTGTCAGCTAATGGCCCACAGCTCTCACGACTCTGCCATCGACACGGACTCCCTGGAGTGGGAGACAGAGGTGGTGGAGTTTGAAAAGGACAGGGTAAGAGTCTTGTTACTGAGCGTGACAGAGGGTGAGAGCCAGTGGAGCTCTAAAGACTAAAACCACTTGATGACATTTAAATACGTTTGTCAAAATGGAGTATACTGACATTTATATTATTCCGTCTTACAGGACGACATGGATTTGAAGGCACTTGGATTTGATATCGCTGAGGGGGTAAATGATCCGTATTTACCAGGAGATTATGGAATATTTGTTACAAGGGTGGACAAAGGAAGTATCGCAGATGGAAGGTTAAGGTATGAGCTGTCTCACGAAACTCAACTTTTTTCATTTTCCGGACCAGTCGCTTTTTAAACCCCTTACCATTCATCCTCTTGTGTTTCCAGAGTGAATGATTGGTTGTTGAAGATTAATGACATGGACCTGACCAATAAGGACAGGAAGCAGGTGGTGAAGGCCGTGCTTAATGGCGGCGGGTTGATCAACATGGTGGTACGAAGAAGAAAGTCTCTAGGAGGAAGGCTCGCCACTCCTGTCCACATCAACCTTGTGGGACACAAAGGTATATTAGTGTTATATTCCAGAGCTTGCTTTCTCTTTTTTTATTACTATGCCTTGTTAATGCTTCAGTGTTATTTCATATTTTCCTGTTTATTACCCCATTTCTAGACAGCGGTATCGGTCTGGAGAGCGGTGTGTTCGTCACAGCACTCGTTCAGGGCAGTCCAGCAGCCAGGGAAGGTTCTCTCACAGTTGGAGACAGACTGATCGCTGTGAGTCTTGGCTTTAATAAAATCCTCCTTTTTTATTATTATTTTTAAACCCCTTCCTTCCACACACACCGCACCTCAGCTCAAATAGGTACCTTTAGCTTTCTAATTCTGGCCTCGTTCTATTCTATAATCCACCCTCCAAAGCAGATAAAGTGGGATTTGGTCGAGTATGTGAAGTAGAAAGTCTCCTGCTTTGATTAAATCCTCAAAAACCTGCCGCTCAACAGGGCTAGATGGAGCAATATTACCTCTCCTACACACAGCTGCAACATACTCACACTTTAGGGAACAAGTGACAGAAACTAAAACATGCATCATTGTCTTATCTTTGAAAAGTGACCATGTCTTTTGAGATTAGCACAACTCCCCTGCTAGTTTACATGTAAGCATGACACCTCTGCATAACCTTTAATTCCCGTAGCACTTTGATATCTCTGCTCAACATTTAGCAGTGCAGTCTCGTAAGCCAGGGAAGTGATATGCCAGATGATAGCTCAGCAGCCTTAAGAGATCTCTATCGTGGAGGAGTATCGTATTTTATCATGCCCTTGTTAATGTTAATCACATCAGTGTATCGGGTTGTAAACAACATATTAAATGCTTAGTTGTGTTTGCAAAATGAAGAGTGCTGAATCTGCAATGAAATATGCATGGGGATGCAATTTAAATGTCAGCAGCTGAACTCAGAGGTGAGCTTAGACGCTCGATGAAATGAATCCAAGTTGGTAAAGGTTTGCGGATTAAATTATTTTAGTCATGATATGTATTGCGTCACTTTCTTCTTTAATATCTCTGATGGCTTAAGAAAAATCCTCAAATTTAGCCTTTTGTGATGGAAATGTGCAGATTGCGGTGTGAGGGTTCTTCAGACTGAAATAGCAGCCTAGATTTCTCGTGGTTACCTCATTCGCAGTAGTGAGATACATCTTGGGCCCCAGGCAATCTCATGTTCACGAGATATGACACCTGAATGTGTTTGTCCATCTAAATTTAGAGTACTGCCAATAAAGCCTACACGCACCTAAGAGGAATCTCAAAAAGGTTAACATAGTTTACTTTAGTGCTCAAGGACCTGTCCTCACTTCCAATGTCTTTTTCTTCTCCCCAGATAAATGGCATTGCTCTGGATAACAAATCTGTGACGGAGTGTGAGGCTCTGCTGAGGAGCTGCAGGGACTCTCTCAGCCTCTCTCTCATGAAGGTGGGCCACATTGTCTTTCTGAGCTACTTGTTCTACTTCACCTTTGCCAAAAATCAATACCTTCCTTTCTACTTTCTTATGCCCTACATGGAAATTCTACAACAATTGTATCACAACATCCCTTCATCTGTCCTCCCCACAGTTTTTCCCTCACAGCACATCGGGCCAGAACATCTTTGAGAGTCTGCGAGAGTCATCGGAGAAATCCAACGGACGCATTCACCTGTCCGAGATCCACTCTCGGAACAGCCGCAACCTCAAACACAACAGCTCGACACAGACCGACATTTTCTGCCCTGATGTCGGGAGCAGCAGCAGCACAAGTAGCATCTCTGGGGAGCGGAGGAAGGTGAGAGGGGAATCTGACGAGGCGTACAGCGATGAGCGCAAGCCCTTCTCCACGAGTTCCCTCCATGCCAGTAGCCTTCGGCCGGCCTCTGACCTGGGCACTGGCCGTTATGGGCCCAGTGCTTTCCAAGAGTGCTGTCCCTACACAAAGCCGCCTGCCTCCTTGCCTTTTGACCCCGTCTCTGCCTCGGACTGCATCACAATGGAGACGACCCTGGAGAATAAGCACAGCGGGGGCACGTGGCCCAAGATGATGGTGGGGGGTATGTCGGTAGCACCAGATAACAGCAGTCCAGTCACAGCAGCAGCAGCCCAGCTCTCCATCTACAGATCCCCCAAACAGAGGAAGTCCATATTCGAGCCGGATACTTTCAAACGCCCCGAAACACCTTCCTCTAAAATGGAGTACATGGCAGCCAATCAGATTGCTGCAATAGCCGCTGCCGCTGCTGCAGCTTCAAACACCCCGCAGCCTTTAAAGACAGAGTCCCTCTCCTCCTCATCGACCCCAACCCCCCCAACCCCACCCACTCGCAGTGACTCCTTTAAGTTCAAACACAAACATCAGAGCAGCTCTGCCTCCGACTGCACCATCACCTCAGAGGGTAAGGGGGAGGCGGCCATCGCCATGGCAGCAGGAGACAGCAGAGGGAGGAGTGAGCGAGAAAGAGACAGGAACGGAAACCACTATTATCTGGACGGCAAGGTCCTGACCTCGAGGAAGTCGTGTGACGAGGACATCGGCCGAACCCGAGGAGAGGAGCCAGAGGTGAAAAGGCCACGCCCTAAATCTGCCCCCGCCCTCAGACGTAGGATGACCCCCCAGACCGTCACTCTTCCCTCCTTCCAAGTAAGTCCATTTAAGGCCCTAAATTGGATTGACAATCTTTTTTGTGATCCCTCCACAATGAGAGTACATTTTAATAAAGAGATGAGCACATTTGAAAGGTGTTTTGAAATTCAAAATGAAACTATTTAAAATCCTCCAAGTGGGCCAAAGCATCTACTTTTTTTAATAGAATTTACAGCCCCGTCAGAGTTATGCCTCTGGGAGTTGCCTCTTAGCCAGCGTGTCACTGTGATTGATGCTCCTGCACCGGTACGGGACCCAGCCCAGGCGCTGAGTCAGAGCCTGGGGCGCCGGCAACCGTGCCTGGCTACCTGTCCAGGCACAAAGAGAAGGCAGCGGGGATAAATGTTCATTTTTACCGCTGTGGGATGTTCATGCTGTCATTTTTCTCATATGGTAGTTGTCTCCAGCAAAAGGTAGAGGTCTCCTTCCAAGATATAATGGTGTTTTGTTGCCCCGCAGGGAAAAAGGGTAACCGTTTGTTTCTGTCATTCATCACAGAGTTACTCCAACGATGAGCATTCACCGGAGCCCAGAGACATGCTGCGTTCCTCCCCCAGCCGCTCTCACAGGCACAGCGTCGGCTTCGTACCCACAGTCTACAACGGCAGCCTACCTCCCAGTGAGTTGCTCAAGGGTTTACATAAACACATGATTGCATGAACTACAGCAGGGGTGTCCAAACTACGGCCCGGGAGCCAAATGCGGCCCGTGGTCCGCTTTGAATTGGCTCTCAGCTAATTCTAAAAGTATAACGGAATATGGCCAACACATGAAACGTGTGCTTGTCTTAAATATATGTGTAAATATATATTACAAAGTAGTATTCATGTGTCTATAAGCTAAATTTTCAAATCAATTAAATTCAAGTTCAACATTTTTTCTAACAAATGTTAGTTGAAAAAAAAAAGCCCAATAACCTATTTGCATAACAAGCTTGAAATATACCCTTCATATTTCCCCTTTTATTATAAGAAATCTGATAAAACAAATAAATGAAACCCTATGGAAAGCTGTGATGTATTCTGTTAAAGTATATTCAAGTATCAAGCGTAATTGACCTACATTTGATTGATTTTGCAAACTTAACTTATGAGGCAATATACCTCTCCTCTAGTGAGGGGCCCCCAGCCGTTCGGATGTTTTTCTGTATGTGGCCCTCAGTGAAAAAAGTTTGGACACCCCTGACCTACAGTATACGTAATCCCAGCCTCGCTCTCTAACTCTGTGTCTTGTCAGATTCAGCCCACCGAGGTCTGTCTCCTTGCCCCGCTGTGACAGCCGTGATGAGGAACCCTGTGTACACGGTGCGCAGTCACCGCGTTCACACCAGCAACTGTCCATCGGTCGCCTCCCAGATCTGTCACCAGCACACCCACACCAGGTTACCTCCCTTTTACATCCACCAGATCCTTGACCACTGGTTTATTTATATTGTCAGTTGATAATTTAAAGGTCCCCTATTATACTGTTTTTCATCAATATATGTGACCTGCTCTATCGAAATCAGTCGCATTGACCCGAAGACACATTTTGAGTTGTATACACTGCTGGAAAGAGGATATTCCTAGCTTTCTAATGATATCAGGATTGTTTTTTTACTCCAAATATTAAGCGAAATATGTCACATTATATAATGACTGTCAAAGAGTCATCATTTTGAGAAAAAGGCCTTCAAAGTTTCCTCTTCTCTGGAATCCATCGATCTGATTGGTTATTAGCGGAGCAAATGAGCAAAATACTACGGAGGGAAGATATTTTCGTGTGTGTGTGTGTGTGTGTGTGTGTGTGTGTGTGTGTGTGTGTGTGTGTGTGTGTGTGTGTGTGTGTGTGTGTGTGTGTGTGTGTGTGTGTGTGTGTGTGTGTGTGTGTGTGTGTGTGTGTGTGTGTGTGTGTGTGTGTGTGTGTGTGTGTGTGTGTGTGTGTGTGTGTGTGTGTGTGTGTGTGTGTGTGTGTGTGTGTGTGTGTGTGTGTGTGTGTGTGTGTGTGTGTGTGTGTGTGTGTGTGTGTGTGTGTGTGTGTGTGTGTGTGTGTGTGTGTGTGTGTGTGTGTGTGTGTGTGTGTGTGTGTGTAAAAAAAAAAAAAAACCCTCACGAGAAACACCGGCTGCTGTTATGCCTGCTGTGACGTCAAGTTACTCCGTTCTCCGCTTGTAATTATGCCGTTACAAGCTTCAAAGTTGTATTTATCATCTGAATTTGCCGAAACAAGTTTAATATTCTGAAAGCCAAGATTTGGTTTAATTGAAATCAGATGAAAACAAACTGTAACGGACCCTGCCGTGTTATTTATGATTACTCTACGCTTATATTCATAATGTCAGCCGGAGGGAGGGGGGGCAGCGCTGCGGAAGAGCAGATTGCCTGTCATCTTCCCTTTACAAGCTAAAAGAATGTATTTATCGTGTGAGTTTGGAAATAAAAGTTTCATATTCTGAAAGCCAAGACTTTGTTTGTTTAAAATCAAACAAAACACCCGAACATCTGTGTTTTTTTACGCAAATCCACGTTTATTTTGAAATGAGCCGTTGCGACTTCCGATAGAGCGGGTCACATATTATAGGTCTCAGATATATACAAAACGTGTCTCTGAAGTGTTTGGCTCCAAATACCAAACAGATCACCCATTGTAGCATCCCATAATCCCCTCTGTTTCGGCCCTGTTTCAAAAGTGCTGATTCCCTGTTTGTTACTTTAGATGAAAATAAGGAGCCCCTCCCCACGCCCCTCTGAGAGATATTTGGTTGAAAAGAACACAATGGTGCTCTGGGAGGAGGTTCAGGTGATAAGGTTGTTTTTTTTGTAGCCCCCAACACCAGGGTCGTCTGAGCCTGGACCTGAGCCAGCAGAAGCGAACGAGTGACTTCTCTGAAACCTTGTCGTCACGCAGCAGCCGAGCTTCACACGGTACAAACTCACTGCCCTCCAGCGCACGACTCGGTCAGTCTGACACTCACGCACGCACTCAAACACACGTAAAGGTCACAGCCTCGGAGCCCTTTCTCTTTTTCGGAGGTTGTGTCACAGCGTTTATTTCTGTATCATCTCATCCCTGTTCCAGGTTCTTCCAATAATGTCCAGTACCGCACAGAGAGGATCAAAATCCCTTCCACTCCACGCTACCCCCGCTCCATGCTGGGGTCAGACAGAGGTACGGCGCTCTCCATACATTATTGATATGAAAAAATATACTTTTTACTCGAGATCCTTTGATCACAAACTGCACAGCGGCAGCTATAGCTCTAGCCTTATTTGAGTTCAGGTCTGGTTTAACTCACTTGGCTGTATGATCAATGTCTTTTTTAAAAAGTTTTAAATTGAGTTTTTACGGCATAAAAAGGTAACATGTCATCCTCAGAAGTGGAAATCTTATTCAAACGCCAGTGTTGATCTTTTATGTGGGCAGGAATCCTTTGGTCTCTTTTGGCCTTTGATTCCCACCAAATTATGACATTTTTATTATTACAAACAATGTTACTGTTTTCAGATAGTGTTCAAACTGAAAAATAATGTGTCCCGTTGCACATAGTCTCCAGGCATTTCAAGATTTGATTACCCAAACCTCCACTGCTGGCGTTTCTTTTATTAGGCTAAGCTTTCAAACACATACAGTAGTGTTGAAACAAACATGACAGGCAGCTCAGGTTGCAATGTGTATTATCATATTAAATCCACATGTGTGTCTTTGTGAAATCTCTGACTTGTTCTGTCCCTTGTTACTCCTCTTCCCCTGAATCCAGGCTCCCTGTCGCACTCTGAGTGCAGCAGTCCCAGTCTCATCACACCTCCACAATCACCACTCAATCTGGAGACTTCTTCATTTGCCAGCAGCCAATCACAAGGCTCCATTTCCACTTTGCCTCGCATCTCAGTCAGCCCTTTGCCGATGGGGGAGCGCAGGAAAGACAGGTATGACGAAAACGAATACACCTAGATAGATTTGTTAAAGAAGTACACTAAGAAAAGGATTTGCCCAGTTAGGATGACATTTCTGCGCTAGTGTTATGCTGTCAAACATTGGAAAATTGAAGGTTAAATATAAAAGCTAACTAGAATATTAATCACATGATTGTTACTGGTGCAATCGTTGTGATAGGACGGGTATTCTGGGAAGAAATGGTTCTAGAAATGGTGTAGCTGGTGGGTGAATGACGCAGAGTATTATTATAAAGATGACTTCTGAAGCTGTTACAATATGGCCTACGTCTGCCCTTAGGGATCCTCTCAGGCTAATTCAAAAGGCGTTGCCAGGCAACAGGTCAGAGCTGTGCAATCCCTCATTGAAATTCAGAATGAAAATCCTATTAAAACTCCTAATAATTTCATAAAGCCCCCTGGCTGTTTTAGGAAAAGAAGCAGCTGCCGCTATGTTAGGATTTGTTTTTATTCGTTCCTCTAAAATATCTGTCCCATTGTGTCTCCTCAACACCTCTCAGTCTCTTTTACTGTCTCTAAATGATATCTGTCCTCCATTCTGCTCTTTATCTTCATCCCGCCTATCTGCAACCTTCAACTTCCAGATTTCTTTACCGTAATCGATCTTTTCTAAGGATTCCTCTGACTGCAAGGCCGAGGTTCTCCTCTCTCAGGAGCCTCAGGTTTGTGCTTCATCACAGTGCTACAAACCAGGGAATGCCCACCTTTCCCCAAATTCAAGTCGTTGACATTCTTCACTGCAGTTGGCTGGATAATATGGAGGAGCAGAATAATTGTGTGCACTCTACATGCACTATACGTTATGCAAAAGCAAAATGGGATGTTTTCCACCCTTCACAAGAGTGTCGCTTAATTTTCAGATAGCTAGTTCTTTGCATGCCACAATTTTAGCGCCTTAGGAAACCAAAATAAATTATACCTGATTATCTACACTCACAGAACTTCAAAGGTTCAGTGTTATGTTTTATATGGCTGCACTTGTCTCCCTCCATGTCGGAAATCCCACTTCTATCCCAGATTTTGCATGCAGTGTCCATGCCCCATGATGACGACATGGTCAACCTGCATGTTTGTTTTTTGGCCTCAAGTCGACTCACCTCTCAGTCCGCAGTATGTATTTATGTAATGGTAATATAATTCAGCCTCAAGCTTCTGGCATTTGTTTGTACACCACCACTCTGTTTTACCCCCGTGTCTGGCTGCTGATCCATTCCTCTTATCCGCCCGCCCTCATGGAAGTGTATGCCCTGTCCGGAGCCAACTTGTAACCGAGACACACAAAGTTCACGCAAATCTTCTTCACGTGAAGGGATTTCACTTGACTCAGTGTCTCTGTACTGTAAACCTGTCCTGGTTCTTCTGTTAGCCAGGCATAAAGTGGACTTTGGTGGAGATCAATTTACAGGCCTGGAGGGAAATGTTACGTATCGCAAGCATTCTTTTATCACTAATCAGACTTTCCATTGATAGTTTTTTATATTAAAGGTCCCCTATTATACTGTTTTCCATCAATATATTATAGCTCTCAGATATATACAAAACATGTCTCTGAAGTGTTTGTCTCGAAATACCAAATAGATCATGCATTGTAGCATCCCATAATCCCCTCTGTTTCAGCCCTGTTTCAAAAGTGCTGATTCTCTGTCTGTTACTTTAGATGTAAATAAGGAGCCACTCCCCACGCCCCTCTGAGAGATATTTGGTTAAAAAGAAACACAATGGTGCTCTCGGAGGAGAATCAGGTGATAAGGTGGGGACTGTTACCTTGGTTGGTGATTGGCTAATGGTTACACAATCCAACAAAAATCGTTATGACATCATAACGTGGCCAAAATCTGATCAGCTCATTTTCAGACCGTTTTTATATAAATGGATCAGGACAAAAAGTGAGCAAATCTTTTTTCCTGAAACCGTCAGAATTTCTTTACACAGAGGGGACACATGTTTATTTATAAAAGACAAGAAAATGTGGATTTTGCATAATAGGTGACCTTTAACATGTATATTATATTTGGACAAGATAGGATTTTGATAAGTAAAGCTAAAGCCTATGTAGCAAGCGTCTCTCCAGAGCTGTAACAAAATTGGTCCGTTCAACTGTGACGTCCCCTCACCCTGTCCATGTGCTCCTTGGGGTCACCCTGTAACTGCTTTTCTTGGCTGATATTTATTAATACGTTAATCTCCTTCCCACCAGGCCGTACTTGGAAGAACCCCGCAATGTCGTGGTGCAGAAAGGCGCAGAGCCTCTGGGCATCTCCATCGTCAGCGGGGAGAACGGAGGTATCTTTGTCTCTAAAGTAACTGGAGGAAGCATCGCCCACCAGGCGGGGTTGGAGTATGGAGACCAATTACTGGAGGTATGAACAACCTGCTGTCGGTCAAAAAGGTTACCGCTTCAAAATGCATAAATAAGAATGCATTGTAAAAAAGCAGAACCATACAGCAGCAGTAATAATTATGCTCATACTAGTTTATGTTAACTTCAAAGGCTCAGTAATATTGCTGTGTCTGTACATTTATTCTTTATGACATAATGTCCTTAATGCAAGACTGTATTCATTAGTGTTGTCACGGTTCCCAGTATTTTAATACTTGCTGAAATGCATTTGCCGAATACGTGTTTTTAGTTAATGTAAAATGGCTGACAGAGCTGAAATTCTGTTGAGGACATGCACTGTCCTTGTGGATGCTACACAGTCGGTAAAGGAAGAATTTGTAGGAGTAGCTTAAATAAAAAGTGTTTTTAAGTTACATTTGTAATTTAATTGTTGGATAAATAGATTAAGTTGGTGCAGTTTAGTAATTTTGCCTTTCACTACCCCTTCAATAAACTGGTCATTATCTAAGAAGCACACTTCAAAACTATTTACACTTTTCATATATTGGTTGGTAAAGATTTTAATTGAGTTTCAATTCAAATAATTGTTTTTAAACACATCTGTTTTAAGTACGACATTAATGGACACTTAAAAGAGTTACAATTTTCCCTGTCATTAATAGTTAAATGCCTCAATGTCAGATCTCAAACTCAGTGGTGGCTACAAGATGAAATCCCCTTTATCTGTATGATATAATAATGTTGTGTGCATACAACTAAGCACGGTTATTCTGCACTTTAGAATTGCAAGTATCACTACAGATGTTACCTGGCCAATAATGTTAAAATAATGGCCGCCTGTTTAACAGAACATGAACTCCTTTTAAGACTTTGATAATGGCTGTAAAAGTAATGCCCTTTAAATTCTCTTGAGTATCTTCGCCACCAAGTACTACTAAAGACTAAAACCCTTAATAGACTCGCAACATACTGTGTATCATTAACCCCGCCTCGGCTAAAACGTTCTCCCTAACCACACTTTTCTGTCTTTGTCAGTATAATGGGATCAACCTGCGTAACGCTACAGAGCAGCAGGCCCGCCTCATCATCGGCCAGCAGTGTGACACCATCACCATCATGGCCCAGTACAACCCGCACATGTACCAGCTGGGAAATCACTCGCGCTCCAGGTAACAGGATGTTTCTTGTAGAATTCTCTGTTCATATTCCCTGTAGGGTTAGACCCGTGTGTGCTGCCCGGCTGCTTCCTGAATCATCCAGTTAGTGTTTCAGTTTAAGAATGACATCAGCATTTATATTGTGTTTTTTATGCCCAGGTGCTCTTTAAATGCATTTGTAGTTTTTTTTTTTTAGCACAGAAGCAAGATGATACATTTTTCACACTTTCTTTTCTGCTGAATGAACATAAAGGAATTCTCTGAACAAGCAGTTGTTCACCCATATGCAGAATATTAAGATGTAATTAACTATGTAGCTGTTCATCTTTAAATATTCACAATATGTACAAATGAGTCCATTTCATAGCTGAACATGGAGTTTCAAACTGAAGTATAATACATATTAAACCTAGTAAAAAAGCAAATGTAATTCGAAAAACTACAATTCTATATAGACATTTAAGTTTTAGGGTGAAAGTATGTTTATAGAAATTTGACCGTATAAAAACAATGAACCTGTCCGTGATCTCTGGTGGAGAAAGCATGTAATAGTGACATTACCTTTACTGGGAAGTTCATTGCCCAAGGTTTTTTGCAATGTCGTTTTATTTGATTGAGGCAAAACTTTTCTCCTCTTTCTCTTCCGGGGCAGCTCCCGTCTGGAGCCAGTCAGCTCTCAGTCGACCCCCCAGGGGAGCGGAGCCGCCACCCCCGACAATCACTCCACCATCGACACACTCAGCGAACAGGACGAAGGCACGCTCACTCCTTCCTCCAAGCAGACCACACCCAATACCAGTCCCCACAATTTCATCAGGTAAACCTCTGAACAAACATTAATAAGAGTGAGGACAACAAACACACCATATTGGAAAGCTGATTGTGAGGAAATGATTGCTCCATGCTACACCCCTACACTCCAATAACTCTCTAATCGACCGCTTGTTGTCCCGCAGAATGCCGTCTGAGGGCAGCAGGAAGGCGGTGGAGCCACGGTTGGTGACGGTGCGGCGGCCCGGGGTGGAGGTGGGGGTCACACTCTGCGGAGGGAACCTACGGGGCGTTTACATAGAGAGCCTGGATGAGGACAGTCCTGCCAGGGGCCCCGACGGGCTCCTTCCTGGGGACCTCATTCTGGAGGTGGGGACCTTTCTGACTTTTATTCAAACACACATGCACAGACGTAGATGTAGGAATTTCGTAAAAATGTACTTAAATTTATAAACGCAAAATCCACTTTTTCATGTATTTTATAGATAAACATGTGTCCCCTCTGTGTAAATAGATTATGAAAGTTTCAGGAACAAAGATCCCCTCTCCTTTTGTCCTGATCCATTTCTATAAAAACTTGTCTGAAAATGAGCAGATCAGATTTTGGCCACGTTATGATGTCATAATGTTTTTTTGGCTTGTATAACCATTAGCCAATCAGCAACCAAGGTAACCCCCCATCCCCCCTTATCACCTGAACCTCTTCCTAGAGCACCATTGTGTTATTTTTAACCAAATCTCTCTCAGAGGGGCGTGGCTCCTTATTTTCATCTAAAGTAACAGACAGAGAATCAGCACTTTGGAACAGGGCTGAAACAGAGGGGATTATGGGATGCTGCAATAATCTGTTTGGTATTTTGAGCCAAACACTTCAGAGACACGTTTTGTATATATCTGAGACCTATAATATATTGATGAAAAACAGTATAATAGGGGACTTTTAATGCACAACCCCCTCAGAAACTAACCCAATATACCTTGCAAAACATTTATATATATTTTGCATATTTACAATTATTCAAGTACATCAAGTATGTGTAGTGTTTTCTGTATAGCTTTGTAAGACAGTGAATAGTTGTAGCTGTAATTAGTTTCTTGAAGTGATCCCAGGGCTAAACTTTTATAATAAGATGTTGCAGAGCTTTGTGTGTTTTTGTGACTTTAGTCTCAAGCACTGCCAGAAGGCGGGCAGGCATTTCTTTGTTCCCTTCCCTTCATTGTTCCTCCTTGATCCTCTCCTCGGCTGCGTTCTCTCTCACTCCACGTTCATGATCCATTTAGAGCACAGCAAACTCATAACAGACAATTCGTGACATGCTCCCACTTACTTAGCTCTCTGCCGCAAAGAATTCTGAATTGCCATGCCGCTTTGTCATCACACCATCACTCTGTCCTTCAATCTCCCTTCTTGTTTGTTTTTTTTCCCCCCCCAAACACGGCACAAATCAATACTGCGACACTTTAATACAGCTGAAAGCTTGGAGGAATTGTCGCTATTTACCCTTCACCGGCACTGCAAATGAATACACAGAAATGTCTCTGCTACTTCTTTTATTTTAGGATGTGAAGTTTTCTTTTTTCCATTCTCATCCACTCTTCCCTTTCAGTACAACTCGGTGAATATGAAGAATAAGACAGCAGAAGAGGTGTACGTGGAGATGCTGAAGCCTGCAGAGACGGTCACTTTGAAGGTGCAGCATCGGCCAGATGACTTCAGCGCACTCAAAGACACTCCAGGGGATGGCTTTTATATTAGGTACCTGCACGTGTATACACAGCGCACATGCACACAGCTCAATGTCAGGCGTTAATGTGTAACCGCTGTGTAAGAGGACCACAATCATTCTCCCTAAGCAGCCTCCTCTCTGCTATATATAGAGTCACCACTGCAGCCCCTTTGGACAAGATGGAATCTCATCTAACCAATTACGTCCCAGATCCAGCGTGTGACTGCAATGCTGCTAATCGCACCCCGCATTTAGGTTATCTATTTAGGTGTTCCATGTTTTAGAGCTCAGGGTTTTCCAGGACATTAGAAATGCACTGTATATGAATGGAAAAAGGAGCTCTAAAATAGTTTATTGTTGGGAGTCTGTCAGGGTGTGTTGCCTCAGCTGCCGCAGTCACTTGTCATATACAGTAGGCAAGTGGGCTTGTGTCGTCATCTGCAGTAAATACACTCAACCTTACAGCTTGTCACTGATAGGCTGTTGGGGAATGACTTACGAGGCTCCAACAAGAGGCGAGCAAGGCTTCTGCTGTCAATAGATACACTTTCTCCACACTTCCTTTCTCGTCTTCTCTGATTGAGGATCTCGTTCTCTCCACACCTGCTCTCTCTCACTTCATCAACTTTATTCTCCTCCACTCTCTGGTTCTGCGCTGCGCTTCATAACGCCTCATATGTCTCTCCCTCTCAACAGAGCACTTTACGACCGTACGGGGGAGGCGGAGGGGGACCTCAGTTTTAAGAAGGATGACATCCTGTACGTGGATGAGTCTTTACCAAAGGGCAGCTTTGGGACGTGGATGGCCTGGCAGCTAGATGAGAACGCACAGCAGATCCAGAGGGGGCAGATCCCCAGCAAGTACATGTGGGTGGAGAATTCAACGCACGCTTACACACATACATTTTTGAGCTGGAGGACAGTTTGTAACAGCTGTGACAACAATCTGTGCCATACTGCTGCAATGTAGGAGTCGTGTGCAATGCCCCTTCTCTTCCATATGTTTTTATGCTGTCCTTTTTGCACTCACGGCAAAGTCATGTTGTCCGCTTATTGTATGTCTAACGCTTTTTTTTTAATGATTTTGTACTTCTACTGGGCCTGAAGGGACAGTTTGAAGTTATAATCAATTCTTAAAAATAATAAATCAACAAAGATGTATTATGTCATCAACATTGACCCTTAACAACTATGCTTAACCTTAATCATCTTAGTATACAAAAATAGTTAAACAATTGAAACGGTTATGTTTCAGAAACTTGGGCTTTTAAAGTTTATTCATATAGCACCTTTCAGCACACGGCAATTCAAAGTGCTTTACAAATTAAAATAAAAGACAATTAAGAATAAATACAGCAGAAACACATTGTAAAATGGTGTGTGTGTGTGTGTGTGTGTGTGTGTGTGTGTGTGTGTGTGTGTGTGTGTGTGTGTGTGTGTGTGTGTGTGTGTGTGTGTGTGTGTGTGTGTGTGTGTGTGTGTGTGTGTGTGTGTGTGTGTGTGTGTGTGTGTGTGTGTGTGTGTGTGTGTGTGTGTGTGTGTGTGTGTGTGTGTGTGTGTGTGTGTGTGTGTGTGTGTGTGTGTGTGTGTGTGTGTGTGTGTGTGTGTGTGTGTGTGTGTGTGTGTGTGTGTGTGTGTGTGTGTGTGTGTGGGGCGTAGGATGGACCAAGAGTTTTACCGCAGACACAGTGTGACAGAAATGAAGGAAGACTCTGGTAAGACGCTCTCAGCTGCGGCCCGCAGATCCTTCTTCAGGAGGAAACAGAAACACAAACGAAGCAGCTCCAAAGACAGCAAAGAGATGGTGGCTATCGACACAATCAGCACGGACTCCATCCCCTTCCTAGATGGTGAGACAAAAAATGCAGGAAGCACAACAATGGCACCATGTCACTCTTTTTCGAGAACCATTTTCGATTTTTTTGTGTCAGATTGCGTGAGCCTGGCATACCAGCGGGTCCAGAAGGTGGAGTGCGCTTCTCCACGACCCGTACTCATCCTTGGGCCGCTCACTGACGCTGTCAAGGAGATGCTGGTCAAAGAGTCTCCTGGGAAGTTCTGCAGATGTATACTGGGTGAGTTCACCTTATTCAGATGTTTGTCAGTCCAAGAAATAAGGGAAATTAATTGAGCATTTGTATTAACTGTAATACTTAAGGGTTGAAGAAATGTGAGGTTCGATTTGTACAGTAGCCTGAAAAGTGTTCTTTCTTTGGATAATTTTCTTTATTCTTTCTGTCATGCCTGCAGAGGTGATGAAGGCATCCCAGCAAGCCATCGAGCGTGGCGTCAAAGACTTCCTCTTCATCGACTACAAGCGCAGAAGTGGCCATTTTGACGTGACCACTGTTGCTTCAATAAAGGAGATAACAGAGAAGGTATTAGCCTGCCTGTCCTTTCTTTTATCATTCGATTTGATCAGGAAAGATAGAGGCTTCAATGTGTCTTTAATCTCTGCTCAAGATAAGATATCACTACGGCTGTGCTTTAATCTTAGTTATCCGTGAATGAAAGCAGGATTCCTGTCATTGTCGCACCTTTTATAACTTTGTTAAAAAAGTTTCTACTTTTTCTTCTTTTGTTGGATACAGGGCTGTCACTGTTTGCTCGACATCGCCTCGCACGCCATTGAAAGGCTCCACAGCGTTCACATTTATCCAATTGTTGTATTCGTCCGCTACAAAAACGCAAAGCAGATCAAGTAAGTAGCATTTCTTTGAAACACATACAATGTCATGGTAGAGTTCGTGAGTGTGTGGATGATGGGCCCAGCAGGATAAGCCTTCACACTCTCCCTCCCACCATGAACCGTTTAGTCTGTGAAAGCCCCCCACCCCACCACAAACTCTTGCCTAATCCCAAACAGCTGCTGAACCATCCTGTTGTTCTTTTTGTTATTTATTTTTAAGATAAAATCTCTCATTCCAAGTGATGTATTCCTACTTCACTTCAAATGGGTTGAACGTTATAAATGTTATGCCAGGATTCATTCAAACTTCTTGGCACAGTTTTTAAATATATACTGCAAAACCTATAAACTATAGACATAGTAATGGTTTACCTAATTTTTGACTGATTTTCAGAAAAGATTTCTCTCCAAAGACCCTCACTGGCAAAATAATTAACAGGTGAATTCTAAATTTCAGCATAAACTGTCATCAGTTTATGCTTACTGTATCAGTATTAGACACTGAGTGATCGAAAGCTTCATTTGACACAATGAAAATAACAGGAAGATAAGTGGTGAATGGTTAATACCTCACATGCGCTGACCTAAAAGTCTTTCCCGTTTCCCCCCCCCACCCCCCACCCCATAGGGAGCAGAAAGATCCGGTTTATCTGCGGGACAAAGTATCTCAAAAACATTCCAAGGAGCAATTTGAAAGTGCGCAGAAGATAGAGCAAGAGTACAGCAAATTCTTCACAGGTATCCACTCGTAACATTTAATACAGATGATATCACCGTTATGTGTCAGTCGACTTTCTGTATATAACATTACCTTTTTGTTTTCAGGTATCGTCCAAGGCGGCACCCTCCCCTACATTTGCACTCAGATCATGACTATAGTTGATCAAGAACAAAGTAAAGTCCTGTGGACTCCACTCGGCTGCCCCTAGAGGAGACTGGCTGCGACTACAGCGAGCTGTGACCCTCATCTCCATTCCCCAAACACTAATTAACTCTTTCACACTATACCAATAGGTACACTACAGTAAGCAAGTTATGTAAATTATTGATATTTTTTTATTTTGTCTTTGTCTTGATTTATAATCAGAGCCTCCATTTATTTCTGACGTGCTTCGGAGCAGGTTGGTAGCACTGGAACCTCCACGTTAAAAGTTCAGTCAGTCTTCCCAAGGGTTTCTGCTGGTGTATTTGTAATGCTGCATTGTAAGCGTCCGTTTACAGTCAAAAGATGAGTCCGACTATAGGTGTTCAATATTTGCTTGAATGCGTGTCTCTCCCCCTGTACCATAACCTCAACACTAATGAAGTTCACCCAACCCTTCCCCTTGTACCAAATGACATTTGTGGTTTCCCTACAATTATGCACCCGTTTAACGACGACTGACAACTAATTGTGTGTGTGTGTTTGTGATTTGTGAGTGTGTGTGTAAGAGAGAGAGAGAACATATTGAGACTGTTGTACACAATTGTATTGACAATGTCAGTTTAATCAAGGTCGTGTATTAGCCTAAATATGATGCTATAGAAATGGAATGCCAGGATCAGACATCACATTCCTTGTGATGTTTGTCACAAAATGCAAAAAGCATCACACCTCTTTTAATTATGTAGCTGTGGTTTTACTGAACCTGAGCGCCAGCAGTGACGGCCATGTTGACTCCAAACACTTCGATGTTTGCTCTATGCATTGTGTTTCTATAGTAGCTGGGTGTGTGAACAGTTTAGGGTTTGGAAGTGCCTTCGGAGAAGAAGCCTGATCTGAAACCAGCCCCTGGTCACGGAGCAAGAGTTTATCTTTCAAGATCCATTGCATCACTTCACACACCATGGACGAGATGATTTAGAGGCTGATTTGAGACCAGTAAAGTGTAGCGCGCATGACAATGGTGAGGTTTTGAGGGTTGGCTGAAGCAGCAGCCAACAGGTTAACTCCTCAGAGTGCACTCCAGGGCTAGACAGACCACTGTGTAACTATCATTCTTTTTCTTTAACAAATATTTAACAACAATATATAGAGTATAACATATACAGTATGCAGATACAACTGAAAAAAAGAAACATATATATAAATATATATTACATGTATTTTCACTAGGTCATACGCCTAGGAACGTCTGGCTGTCAAGTCATGTCTTAGCAGGTATTAGCATGTTTTTAAAAAAGAATTTATTTTTGTTTCTCTGTGGTTGGTTGTCAGTCACTTATCAATGTACTCGTTAAAAGAGACACTATGAAGCAAAATGTGCAGGGTAATTTCAAAAGGATTTTACTCTGCTCTGTTTAAATGTTAGTGACTTTTCATTGTTATTTAATTGTATTTTTTATTAAGAAAGGCAAAAGATATTGACTAAAATATTGTGCCCTTCCTCGAAACCATATCCTGTATCTTATTGTGCCAAAATCCACTAAGGCAACTTTATCCTTTTATTTCTGTTTTGCACTTGTTTATCTGTTAACCTTAAACATGTAACTGTTCCTAGGTTTCCAGTAGACCACCAATCGGTACTATAATTTCTACTGTAACTAATACACGTTTTTATCTATCACATCAGTTCCTTACATTTCATTGATGGCCTTTTATTCTTAATTAGAAAAAATGATTCTTATTTGAATTATTAAAAAGGGATCTATTCTTGCACAATTTTTCAAAGGAAAATTGGTCCACAAGTTTGACTATTGGGCTAAAATACTAAGCAGAAGCAAACTGTATTGTTACTATTTTTCTGAGTAGATAGTATACGATAGAGAGGTACAACGTGACATGGTTGTATTCTTAGGAAGAGTCTAGATGCCAGGTACTGATTGAATTTTCTTTTATTAAGAAGAATGATTTGTATGTTGAGACATTAACATGAGAATAAAACTCATTTTCTGTATCACGCTAAGGACTTGGTCTGAATTTTTGTCTACAGTGTTCCAAAAAAAACACTCATTGGGAAATAGTTTAGTGTTTGTAATGGTACATAAACAACAAGGTCACAATTGGAAAATGTTGAGGAAAGAATAATAATGTTTACTGCATTGAAGTGTTTATAATTAATTAAGTTAGAGTTGTGTAATAAGGATATTTTAGAGGAAAGGGTCAAGTTAACAATATGCTGCCTCATCTTATTCTTTTTCCAAGAAGAGGATGAAAGCAGAGCACAGAGCAAAAGTTTTTCTGTAAATGTCTCGCTGAAATGTGACTGTGTCCTTCAGTGATGTAAAAATATCAAAAATGTTTTTCTTTCTGAAAGAGGCAGCAAATGAAACAGTGGCAGATAAAATAGCCATCCATTTCTGAGTTGAGATAAGGTAGTGTGACAATATCTGCCAGGATCTCAGCGAGCGGGAGCGATGAAGATGTGGCCTTGCAGCATTAAAGAAGCGCCGCTCTCTCGGGTTTATATACACTTTACAAGACGCCGGGGCTCTATTTGTTCTTCAGCGGCACTGCAATCATACACCATGTTCTGCTGTTCATGGTGACAGGTCAACGTGGGCTGTCTACAGATTAAAACATTGAGTCAAACATGCATAAATAGGAATTTAATCTTGAAAATAATGCTGACTTATATGTATGAGTCATTTAAGGAACTTTTAAATCAGGTTTCTTCGTGAAATCTTCTTAAGCTGTACACATCTGAAGTACATAAACTGATAAGCATCACCTTCTGAGACTGATTGTACAAAATCGAATGGGTGATGAATAATGTTGTCTAATTTAATAGGTGTAATTCAACAGAGCAGTTCTAATCCCTATTTGGTTTTAAAATTTGATAGCATGTTATACTGCTTTTTATGTATTCTTTCAGTCATTGTTAATGCTTTCTAAATTGTCTGCACTTGTCAATGTCTATCAAATAATCTCCCAGATGTACGTCGTCTAACTTGCTCCAGTTCTATTTCAACTTCAGCCAATTCCCTACTATTTAATAAATATTTATTTATTGTAAATATATAAGATTTCGGCACATTTCAAGTGTCTTGCAATGTAGTTGAGGTAAGAAGGAATTCACACATTTACAATTAACTTTTTTTGTCATGAATGGGTGTATCCTTTCTGGTTAGTTAATCTTGCTCTGTACATGCATGCTATTATGATCACTTGAAATTCACTTTAGAAGAATAATGTGTCTTTTTTTAACAAAATGAATAACTTTTTTACTCCTAAACTAACACGGTCACTGGCAACAAGTCCAATGAATGTGCGCTCAGGCGTAGGAACATGATGTACAGTGGGGCAAAACAGTATTTAGTCAGCCACCAATTGTGCAAGTTCTCCCACTTAAAAAGATGAGAGAGGCCTGTCATTTTCATCCTAGGTATACCTCAACTATGAGAGACAAAATGAGAAAAAAAAATCCAGAAAATCACATTGTCTGTTTTTTTTCATCTTCAAGGCCCTTGCTGATGGAAGGAGGTTGTCACTCAAAATCTAACGATACATGGCCCCATTCATTCTTTCCTTTACACGGATCAGTCGTCCTGGTCCCTTTGCAGTAAAACAGCCCCAAAGCGTGATGTTTCCACCCCCATGTTTCACAGTAGGTATGGTGTTCTTTGGATGCAACTCAGCATTCTTTCTCCTCCAAACACGTCTAGTTGAGTTTTTACCAAAATGTTCTATTTTGGTTTCATCTGACCATATGACATTCTCCCAATCCTCTTCTGGATCATCTAAATGCTCTCTAGCAAACTTCAGACGGGCCTGGACGTGTACTGGCTTAAGCAGGGGGACACGTCTGGCACTGCAGGATTTGAGTCCCTGGCGGCGTAGTGTGTTACTGATGGTAGCCTTTGTTACTTTGGTACTAGCTCTCTGCAGGTCATTGACTAGGTCCCCCCGTGTGGTTCTGGGATTTTTGCTCACCGTTCTTGTGATCATTTTGACCCCACGGGGTGAGATCTTGCGTGGAGCCCCAGATCGAGGGAGATTATCAGTGGTCTTGTATGTCTTCCATGTTCTAATAATTGCTCCCACAGTTGATTTCTTCACACCAAGCTGCTTACCTACTGCAGATTCAGTCTTCCCAGCCTGGTGCAGGTCTACAATTTTGTTTCTGGTGTCCTTTGACAGCTCTTTGGTCTTGGCCATAGTGGAGTTTGGAGTGTGACTGTTTGAGGTTGTGGAGGTGTCTTTTAAACTGATAACGAGTTCAAACAGGTGCCATTAATACAGTTAACAAGTGGAGGACAGAGGAGTTTCTTAAAGAAGAAGTTACAGGTCTGTGAGAGCCAGAAATCTTGTTTGTTTGTAGGTGACCAAATACTTATTTTCCACCATAATTTGCAAATAAATTCTTTAAAAATCAGGCAATATGATGTTCTGGATTTTTTCCCCTCATTTTGTCTCTCATAGTTGAGGTATACCTAGGATGAAAATGACAGGCCTCTCTCATCTTTTTAAGTGGGAGAACTTGCACAATTGGTGGCTGACTAAATACTTTTTTGCCCCACTGTACATATATTCTGTCTGCACTCCAAGAAAAACTATTTGTGTGAGAGAGTAACATCCCATGCAGTTGGCCAGCCTGTAGCTACACTCCATCTTGCTGGTTGATTGGGTGCCTTTAGCTTGAGGTTGTTTCCTCTGAGCACCGCATCACTGGTCACAAGGTCCTAAAGCACATGATGTCAGAGTGGATGACTACCCTCCAGCTGCCTGTCGGCCTCATCGGGGCACGAGAGGACCCAGTGTCTTCAAAACATCCATTAGTGGCTCATGCCTAAAGAAACCTCAGGCCTGATAACTGTTCGTTGGTGAAAAGGTCAGGGATGTTCACTTGAGGTTTTGGTCACTGATTACATCACACTACGTCTGAATTGTGTATGTTCAGGTCTGCTGTCTTGTGTCCCAATTCTTAACGTCCTCCAAGTACCCTCTCGCCTGTTTTAGAAAAGGGTAGGGTCTCCAGCTTTCCTGCTGAGGTGTCTGTTTCAGGACAGCTGCTGACAGATCAACTGAACTTGAGAAGTCTCACAGTGAGGGATCTTTGTAGTCCAGTCTGGCAAGCCACATGGCCTTTCCCATCACGGTGCATGGAGGGATGGATTTGGCCGGTTTGGCCTTCTGCTTGTTCTCCAGCACGTTAACTCCAGCATCTCCAAATGTCCTGCAGGATTACCACCTGACTGCTCTCGTGTTAATATCTTCATCTGTCAGCACTGACACCCTCTGGTTAATGTTCTGCTGTCCTATAGGGACTACTCGTCCAACAGCTGGCCTTTCGTTGGGGGTGATCAATTCAAGTCCCTTCTTCCACGGTTGGCAATAAATGCCAGCAAGATTTATTAGGACACTGAATGTACAGTATGTTGCATGTGCTGCTGATGCTTTTACTTTCTGTAAACTGTTCTGGTGGTGTTTTGTTGCTCGGAACTTTGATGGATTGCACACAGAGCATGGAGTAAAATTCCCTTTTGTTTTCCCTTCTTGTAGTTGTACATTTATCAGATAATGTACAGCATATTTATTTGCAATTATATTTATAAATCTGTGTGATTCACCATAAATGTTACTGTTCTCAAGAGAAGATCTTTTTTAATCCAACCTTTATGTGATATAACATCTCGCTTGTTATCTTGATAAAGATGAGCATTAATAAAACATTCATTGTCATGAGGTATGGGAAATTCCCGCTTTTAAAATGTAGCTGCCCAAGTTCTAGGAATAATGTTATTCCTTTTTTTAAATGTTGCACTGTTTTGAGGAAAACAAATGATGGTGCAATATCTCATTATGCTGCTGTAGAAGCACCATGTTCCTAAAATGTGACAGTTCACCATGTGACCAGCAGGAGGACAACCTCAGAGCTGCTCTTCAAGGCCATCCTAATACTTGGCTGCCTGAGACTAGCTGTTCAACTGCTGTTCACTGATGCCTCTACCCATAAATCAAGTACATTTCAATAAATATCTTACTATAGCTATATGTTATACTTGAAAAAATAGTTTTAACTGTCAGATTTGTATCTTGGTGATTTGCTGCAGGTTCATTCTTAAAAATCTTGATGATGTGAAGGAAATAAAAGGGAAATAATCTGCAATAATTTCAATGATGTGAAACTTGCTTCATTCCTTACACAATAAATAATCCTCCGAGAACACACATCACATATCTTCACATTTCAGGCATGTTTACTTTTCAAATGACCTGTGCTTGAGAGGTCTCATAATTTCAAACGTCTTAAATATTATATAGATATATTATTGTTGATATTTGTTATCATGTTGCATCCACATCAAGTCATACATAGCCTACTGCAGAAGGGCTAGTAGCCTTTAATATCACTGTCACTCAATTGAAGAACTCAAGGATTAGTGGGTTTTTTTAATCACCAAGAGGTCTGGAGCCTTGGGACACAGGTGGCTGTGTGCACCTGGCTGCTCTGGTGCACAGGGGTCACTGGTTATTCAGGGCCTCCATGCCAGCTGTTTCCCCATTTCCATTGGTGTGGCTGACTACTTAAGGGGCATCTGTGTGTAGCCATAAACTACTTGTAGTCATGCCTCTCCGTCATCACCAATCCACACCTGTTTTTGACCTAATATGTGTGCTAAAAGTGTAAGCATATTACAGTAATTGACCGGTAAGGACATTCATAACACTCCCTGTGCCTGCATGTTTGTGTGTGTGAGTGTGAGGCATTTTATCAACTTCTTTTCTCAAAATGAAAACAGTTACGCCCATTTTGCATGGATGACAAGCCACAGACTCGGCAATTGAAAAGGGGGAGCACTATTTTTAATGAAAAGTCAGTCCAATAACATCCATGTTGTAGTCAAAGATAAGTAACCTCACTTTACCGTCGTTTTATATCCACTCTCACCACGACAATTCCTATGGGGACTCGTCATTTCCTGTAGATTTTATATCATCTATAACTCTTGAATTTATCAGTGATCGATATAGCTTGCTTTTTAAAGCCTCCTCGTTTTTTTGCGACGTGCGTCATTGACGCGCATCAGAGACGCAGAGGCTCAACTGTTGCCTGGTCTCTTCCATACACCCCAGCATTGCACAGACCCCGGTCGGCACTGGGAATAAACATCGTCGCTTTATTACTGCCCTCTGTCCATCTTTATTATTAGCGCTCGCTCCGCCTCCTACCTGTAAATCTCCCCGCTCTCTCCTCTGGAGAGGATCTGACAGGCGCTCTCAACTGGCCGCTCCGTGCCAGGTCTGCAGGGGATCCAATGGAGACAGTGACATCCAACCGAGCGATTGTCCTTTTACGCACAACTGACAACGAAAACACCCGCAAGATTATGTAGTCTTCAACGCTGCCGAGCCCACTCACCGACCGTAGATTCAAGCAATCTCTCGCTTTGTGTTTTTTAACAGTCGACTGGCGCTAGAAAGTGAAATCGATCGATCGAATCCTCCGCCTGCTGATCGACAGAATCCCTGAATGGAAGACGGCTAGAGAGGTCGCCTCGCCGAGAACAGGCTGCTAACATTTTCACTGTCGCTGTGTTTACCATTACCCGACAAAAGCATTGGCAGCCTCGACGGCTGGACACGACGCCGCCTTCGCCATGGCTTTTGGCGTGAAAGAGCCAGAAAACCCCTCTGATTAAGAAGCGGTTCACATTCGTCAATATTGCGGATTTAAATGCCTCTCTCCAAGGGCCACCGACCCACTTTTTTTGATAGGTTCGCGTGTGGGGTGTCTCACGCTGTTACGAATAAACAATTCATAGGCTGCTAAAATTCTCATATTCTACAGGGAAGAGGGGGATTTTTTTTTTCAAACAATATGGCTGGTGAGTGGGGCTGGGGACGCTGGCACAGGCTCTCCAAGGCTCCTAAATGCTAGCTGAGGCAGGTGGCTCCGTTCCCCATGGAAGTGAAAGCTCTATGAGGACAAGCAATATCAATAATAATATAAATCAGTACTCTTCAATCTTAATATCCAAGATGGAAGACGTTGTCATACCGTTCTCGTCTGAGGTGCCCTGCGACAATAATGGGCAGCGTATGTGGTGGGCATTCCTCGCCTCCTCCATGGTGACATTTTTTGGGGGTCTCTTCATCATCCTGCTGTGGAGGACAATGCAATATATGTGGACGGTTTGTTGCCACTGCAACGTCAAACCGAAGGTATGTTTGTCCACAATCAATTAGTAGATGTACAATCTATGTATACGCCACATATACAGCTATTGATGCACATATTGTATGTTTGTGTAACAGGCATGAGTTGTTCTTCTGTATGGCCTTCATCGTGCAAGTGACATGCCACTGAGCTAGTTTGATGGCTTCCTCCTCCTCCTCACTCGCACCCACCAAACAGATATCAAGTGCCAGTTGCAGTGCCTTTTATAATGAATACATCTCTTGAAGATTGTTATTATCCTTTGGCTGTGTTGACCAACTCCCAGTCTTGAACGATGGGGGTGGTGTTGCCTGCCAGATATGGGTGGGATCAGATGAGAGCAGTTCCTTCGTTTGATTTTGCTTGAACATCCTTATAATAATACACCAGCTCTTGACTTGTAGGGTGCAAATACACGTCACAGGGGGCCATACACAAGTTTCATGTAACTCAACATATGATCCTGCACATTCTTCCAGTGAGTCCTAATGAAGCCCAATTGGACTCCTCATACAGACTTAAAACACCTAGGTCCCTTTCATAGTACAACTCTGCAAAATGAAGTATTAAAAAATAGATTTCTCCAATTTGATTCTTAATTTTTTACACTCTGTGTTTACTGGAATGTTTTTTTTTTCTGCAAATGAAATGCTTTGTGGAATGATGAAAATAGCATGTTTGCAGTACTGATATAGAAGTAGGATTTAAAATTGTTAAGATTGTGACTGTCAATTATTTAGCTTGGGGTGGACTGCTTTTACGATGAATCATGGCTGATTCACATGTTTATCAAAGCCTGCTTCGTATGACTCACACTTGTGCATGGTTCAAAACTGAACAGAGGGGCATTGGAAAGGTAATGTTTCCCAGTGTGCAAAACATGGCCTAAAACGTATTTTTCTTACTTGGAATTAATAATATTTAGATCATTATTATGAATATAGGGGGCGTGTAGCGCAGTGGGTAGGGCGTTGGTGTTGGGATCAAGGGAGCACAGGTTCAAACCCCACTGTCGTTGTTTCCCTGGGCAAGACACTTCACCCCAAATTGCTCCTGTGGGGATTGCCCACAGTATTGAGTATGTAAGTCTAACAAGTGACATGTAATGTAATGTAATATAATTAGCTGATTGCAAGTGCTGTCTGTCTTAACTTTGAGTACAAAGAGTTGGAAAAGAGGATGTGCCTGATGGAAGGAAAAGAGCTCGATCCGCGTCCTTGATATGTTTGGGTTGTGTCCAATTCAAATGGATGAGCTGTGTCCCTCCTGCTGCTCTTTTGCCGTGTCCTTTTGGTGGCCTTGGCCCTTTTCTGTTTGGTATTATGACAGGTGGGAGACAGGGCAAAGAGTCATCATCCCTAACTGGCACAGCAGCAGAAAATAACCTCTATTGCCTCGACAGTGTAAGATGCAATTCTCTGTGTTTTTTTGTTTTTTTTTAGTGCGTCTTTACATTTTACAAAATAATAGTGACGGTTTTGTTTTACGTTTGTGAAGAATTGAACTTCAATCTGATTTCCATTGCAATGTTTTTTTCCATTTTTGCCACATAAATTGATATTGTCAGTAATGTTAATGTTGCCAATGATATTGACTTGATTTATAACTCCCAGTCTCACCAATATACAACACATTGAATAGTCCAGCCAGCGTATTGACTGCATTATGAAAGTATACGTTTACATGATATCAGAGTTAAAATACTATCAAGCCTCTGGTGATTCAGGCTATTTTCAAGTCTGCTTACAAGAAATGTTCCAATCTAAACCTCTCTTATTGACAGTGAGGGATAATTGTGCACACTATGCTATTTAGGCTATTACTTGGCTGTCTGCCTCCAATCATTTTGTTACGCTCATGGATCCCAGAATCGGAAATGGCACAGAAACCATATGTCATCCTTCATACTTGCTACCATCTTGCTAGGAAAGCCATGAAAGTAAACCGTGCAAATATAATGAGGTATCCATCTTGTGACTGCTGGTGAGTATCCAGTTGCATCTCATCTCTTGTTAAAAAAAAAAATTGAAACGGTAAAAAGGAAAGCATGTTTCTGTGTGACTGTGTGAGGGAGGCAGAGCTGTCCCGTTAGGTGACTTTGGAAGGCTTGACACTTGGCTGCAGAGGGAGAAGGCTTGTTAGGAGTATTAAGAAGGGGGAAACGGGATCTGTGTTCAGCTGACTGGTGCGGCCGGCTAAGTTGGCATGTGTCAGAAACAGGATGCATATTTGGCTGTAGGGGGGGGGGGTTGTCGGCTTTCTCTCCAATACCGAGAACCTGGAATCGGAGGCAAGGAAATAGAGGTGAAAATTCTGAGAGTGATACAAGAGGAAGTGGAATCAGTGGGTGTCAGGGTGATGAAGGGTTTGAGGGGTGTTGCATTGCAAAGTGTCCTCCTGTACTCTGCCATTGACACACAGCTGTGTCCTTATTCGTCTAAATGGCCCTCTTCTCTGTCAGGATTGTAAGGTAGAGGTCATGGGTCATAAGGGAATAAGGAAATAGATAAGTTAAATGCAGCAAAATTAAATGTGCTGTGCAACGTTCTGATTCTTTGGTATCTGGACAGTTCACAGACAGCAGTCTAATGGTGACCTGTAAGGTTTTATCACTGTGAAGCCAGAAAGCCCAAGGATCACCTTTTTAATTCTATCTTCCTAAAACAGGACAGGGCAATACGGCAGACAACAAAACAAGGTTTTATCGGTATGGTGCCATCTCCCTGGACTAAAAAGGCAACTTAAAACAAACCCATATTGATTTTTCTAACCCTGTGCCAGTAATGGCAACATTTATGGCTTCATTTATCTGCTGGGTGCTCAGATGGCATTTTAAAACCACATATCAACCATATTTGTAATTTGATTTTCCCTACGGTGCATCCCTCTGCAAACACCAGCTCTCCGGCTGTCTGCATGATATTTGTTATATCACACATAAGGGGTTTCCTACTGAGGGAAAGTCTCACTCTAGACAAAGCTAATGTGTATGCCTGACTGAAAGAAATGGAAGCAAAACCGCTCAGTGCTGAAGTGGAGAGAACCCCTGCTATATTGCATGTTAGTCTTGTTGGCATATAAACCTGCTCTATTATCTCTTCCCTATGGTCTTGTCTTTTTGAATGTGTAGAGTTTGTATGCTGTTTTCTGTGCTATGCTGTTCCTCTGCTGTATGGTTATCTAATGGTCTAGTTATCTGCTCTGCGTCATTCCACCTCCAGGATTTCTTATATGATGCCTCTGTTATTTGGGATGCGTGGGGAGGAGGAGTAAAGAGGCTGTGCGTTTGTGGCACTAATCTCTATTCAAATATGATTGTCAACATCATACTGTGGAGAAAATGGCTTTATTAAAACATTGGACATTTCTAAAATTATTCAAATGAACTGTTATGTGTTTATGGAAGAACCAAATTATTCAAACTACTGAAAGCATGAGCGTCATGTAAAACTAAACCCACTCATTTTGCAGTTTAGAATACATGTTTGTATATCTACAACAAACAATGAAATCTCACAGCCAACAGCCCACTATCTTTAAATTAGCATACTGGAATTAATATTGCTTAAAGGTCCCATGTTATGGCCATTTCTACTGATCTTAATTCCATTGTTGAGGTCTACTAAAATAGATTTATATTGTGCAATTTTCCAAACTCACTCCATTTGGGTATGGGCACGTCACTATACCCAGGAAGAAAAAGAGAAATCTCCAACGAGGTGTTCTGGGGCAGTACAGACAGGTATTTTCGGTGTTAGAGTTTTACTCGCTACAGGGTGTACTTTGAGGGTTTGTGACTCTGCAGACCGTTTACATGCAGAAAAACCTTCATAACACACAAGGGGACGGGTAATATCCGGAAAGGCCTGACATGGGACCTTTAAGAAAATAACACGGTAAATCTGATCATTATATAAAAAAACAATATTTGTTTATTTCGGCTACCTTTTTTCGGTTTATATAAGTTTGAAGTGCGTCAGGATGACATTTTTGTTATTTCTAACGGTCATTTTGTTAGGGATGAAACAAATTGTCAATAAATAAAAAATCTATACTGAAAAATCATAGGTAACTATTCTTATTTGAAGTAACAATTAAGTTACAAAAATGTCAATCACACTCTGGTTAAATCTTCTCAATCTCTCTTTTGTGTGATATCTTATATTTCTCTGGTTTTGACTGTTGGTTAGACAAATAATGGAATTGCATTTACACGTCTTTCTATTTTTCAGAACAGTACATTTTGAAAAACATTGGCAGATATTTGTGTTGCTTTGTGAACAAGTTAATTGGGCAACTAGTTTGCAGTTCTTTACACAAGAGAACATCTGGTTTTAAAAATACAGCCTCACGTTGAGGTGTAATCGAGTCAGCAGCTCTGCATCATTAAAAGATGAGCTGGTAGTGGACTTGTGAAGGAGGACTTACTGACTCCTGTCATAAGCTGGGAGAAGGTTTGCTCTGAAACGGCACTATAGTAGTTATAGTTGACGTCTTCTGAAACTGCTCTGACAATACAAAGACAGTGTACAGGGCGAAGTTGAGTGGACTGTCATGTATTTCATTCCAAACACTAAACTACACTGTGTTGTAGTGAGATATAAATGAGGCCTACCAAAATCACCTCCCACTTCACCTCGGAACAACAGCCTCCCCCTCACCCCCCGAAGGTGCAACATGGAGTGTTTTATGTGCACTTTGGCGCCAACAGCCGTCAGGATTGTCCAATTGTTTCTGTCCAAACGGCTCAACAAGAGGGCTGATGGAGCTGCAGAAGCTGCTCCGCCTCTACAATCTCTCATTGCTCCCTCCTCTGCAACAGTCTTACTGTTCAAACTATAATGTGTTGGCATGTTGGCCTAAACAAGTCTATTTAACACATATAAATATTGCAACCACTATTTTTTCTCTTTTATCCACGATCATTTACATTTAGTTTGTGTTGTATCTCATGTTTGCTTGCTGCTGAACCAGCCCAGTGTCCCCATGGCAATCATGGGATCATTAAAGTTTCATCCTGTCTAATGAGAGTTTGATGTGCTGTGCCGTGGTTCCCCTCACTGAGGACTCTGCTCCTGTGATGAGACTAATGCGGAGTTGGGATGAGGGCACATTAGGCTCCATTTTCTCTGACCCTTACCATTCTGCAGTTAGAGGGTGCGAGATAAAGCACACCTATTATTACTTAACACTTCATAGCTTAAAGTTTAAAGGTTGAGAGGTTTAAACCACAAAGTGAAATCCATCGTATGATCAGCGCTCTAATGAGATATGACAGCCTTGGTGAATTTTAAATCATCGCAAAGCATTTCCATAATTGAAGATTGATTTTTATGCACGACAGCTTGGCTTTTAGTGCAAAGCAATTAATCAAACATGAGTTTTAAAGCCCACCTGAGTGCTTCCATGAGGCTCAGTCTGAATTTGTGTCAATCTATGTGACAAGGAAAAGCCAAATGCAGGGCAGAGTGAGTGAGGTATGCTGGGACCTGCGATTACCTTTAAGTGGAGAGGATTGCGGAGGTGCCTGCAGAGAGGAACTGTTGTGAGCCCGTGTATTCCTTTTTGCTTGGCAACAGACCAGCTGTATTTCGCCAGAACAGCATAGAGCACACACCCCAACATCAGCTGTCGCTCTCACTACCCCCAGCCTTACTTGGCCCAGCTCGACCCGCACTAGCTTATTAAAACCCATAGCTAATCGAAGAAAAAAAAAAAAACACATGACAAAATCAGTATTTACTGGATGGCACAAAACACTTGATAAAGACTTGTGTTTCAAACGGCTGTATTTATGTGCGCTTCTTTGTTTTTTCCCCCTGTCATCCCAGGAATGTGTACAGCACAAAGGGGGCCAACTATGTTCTTGTGGCCAGTGGTTGAGTTACATGTGTCTTGTCATGTGTTGTTGACACTTGCGAGGAGTGAGCAAGCCTCACAGCTGTCCCAGGGCAAAGCGTGACCAGTTTCCACCACATGCCTGTCCCCAGCCCCCCCTTATCACACCACAACTTAGGATATTTTCACTATCATTAGTTTTTTCATTATTCTTTTTATTTATGGGCACATTGTTTGAATGACGGCGACATATTGAAATGCTTTTATCCTATCGAACATGGGTCCGAAATTCAAAGACTTCTTTTAACAATGATAGGAAACGGTAGCAACACACATTTGATTCACTGTAAGTTTGAACAAAGTTGCTTTATCTACCGTAGAATCGCTGATTAACTTTCTTTTCTCATACTCCTCTAATAAGGAATGTGTGACTCATGAGATATTCCCTAGTGGAGTTCCCCCCTTTCCACAGCTCTAATCCCTAATTCTCTGGGCCTGATTTGATGGCCATCTAGGGACAACTGTAGTGTGCCATGCTGATGTATTGTAATCCACAGACAAGAAGAGGCTATATATCAAGCCAGACTATGTATATCATGAGGCAGACACAGAGGTCAACCCCCCCTGTACCCAAACCGTGCTGCCCTGCTGTCATGCTGTTATGTCTTCTTTGGCCAGTCACCGGACTATTAAAAGGACTTCCACGCCCCAGGAACTATTCAGAGGTTAAAGGTTAAAGGGGAAGCATATACCTGGCTCCACATGGGGGAAGAGTGCTAGACTGGCATTCCTATCATGTGAAATGTGTGTGAGGATCTAAGCTACCTGACCCTTGCATAGTCAAACTGGCAGTGGAAAACCATTTGCATATAGATCTGCTGGTTGAGAGCGGCTAGGCTAAGCTGGCATGGGAGGCCTGCAGGAGGGAGATAGCTAGGCCGCTTGCTAGCCAGCAGGATCATGGCTTATGATTTCTATTCTACCAGATTTCTTCCTCAGCTGTTGTTGTCCTTAAACTGCTTAACATCAGAGGATGTGTGTGATGAGTGTGATGTGAAGCTTGGGTGCTCGCTCTACCGACACTTTCATTTTATTTCAGCTACATCAAGTTAGAGAGAAGAGTTAATATGGTATTTTAAAGGTGTTGATAATCACGCATTGATATGTCTTAGTTTGTTTGTTTTGAACTTTATTTTAAGAAGGATAGCACAGCAATGGTATCACTGCATAACAGTCTGTAGTGCACATATTGTCTATTGCGTCTTCATACCAGCCTATGCTTCCTTAATTCTGTAGTTTTTTGTTGTGTGATGTACAAAGTATTCTTATCCGACTGACTTTTTTAAATATTTCTTACAGTTTACATGCACTGAAATTGTTAATCTTGTACAACTTTGACTCTCTTACAATGTTTTAGAAGTGCTCAAACCAACAATTATTTGATTGATTAATCATTTGTGGTCTATAAAAAAAATTGTGAGAAATGTCCATCCTAATTTCTCAAAGCTCGAGCTGATGCCTTTTAAATATCCTGTTTTGTCTGTCCAAATCCCAAAGATGTTCAGTTTAATATTATATAAAATAGAGGAAAGCAAGAAAGGTCCAAACTGACTTTTGACAAATTACTTTGTTGACCAGTGTCGAACCGTCAGGGCCTTCAAGGTATTCAGAGAATACCCTGGATCACTCAGATAAAACAAACAAAAAATCGATTTAATTATATAAATAAAATGTATATAAAATGAATAAATGAGAATGGTATCTGTGTTGTTGATCTGTAATATTACAGTGCTATGTTGATTTGTTTGTACTTCTCGGTCCAGGCACTACGCATTTCAGTGGTTTTGTGTTAGAAAAGAAAGCAACCAATCAGATCTTGTTCTGGGTCTCTGGGTATTCTATATCCTTGATAGAATGCCCTGGCCGTTGCACTGAATGAGAGCGTACATTTGGACTGACAGTTTGATCAACCAATCATATATTGATTTGTAGCCAATGGGCGTATTCTTTCAGGGTTTCCCTCGGTTCCAGGGTATTCTAAGGCCCGCTAGTTAACTGGCTCGAGACTGAGGATCTAGATGAATGCGACGAAGCAATTCATGCCGTTTTATTGTTTTAACGTTGAAATGACAAGTGCAACAGGTGAAGATGAAGTTGTTGCGGAATTGTTGTGAGTACCCTTTTTCAAGACGACAATTCAGTGAAAAGACGGACATTATAACGCCGGGGGGGGGGTGTGTGTGTCTACAGAAGGTCCAGTTGTGATAGACACGGTTCGCCACTGTTGTTGACTAATTATTGCTGCTCATTTTCTACAAAATAGTATAATTATTCCAAAATAAAGAGATTGTCTTTAGGTTTTCCATACCAAAGTGTTAAAGTACTAGATATTTCCAAACCTTCTATTCCATTGCGAGGGAAGCACAGCGATCAGACGGGGCCAGCACGTGCACAGCCCTGGGAGGGACTAGTTCTTTCTGGTGTGGATTATCAGGCAGAGCCAGCCATCTCCTATTCTCTCCCTCATCTTTGCTTTCCTCCCCTCAGCCCACCACCAACCATCAGAAATCAGGGAAGGCAGTGGAGCTCTGATTTGTGGACATCAAAACATGGTTAACGTTATAATTGTTGCTTTGAGCTGTGTGTGCACTGCTGCACACAGAGCGAGATGGAGACACAGAGTGAGAGAGTGTGTAGAGGACAAGGCAGTGACCTTCAAAGTTCTCAACAGGCGGTGTCTCTGCTTCCTATATAGAGTTTCAGCACGCTCTCTTAGCAACAGAAATGTCTCTGTTAGGCCAGCCCTTTGGGTGAACTATGAACTCTCAGAGACGGATAGGAAAGTGTTAATATTACACGGCACCACCACAGCAACTGCCCTCAGCAACCTGTCTCAATTAACCTCAAAGGGGGCTTTACTAATATGCTGATTGTTATTCTCCTAGCAGGCTAACAGCGGGCTCAGGTTTCTCTCTGCATGCCAGCAATGTGCCTTCATTGCCACCATGTTACAATGCTAAGTTTGCAGCCCATTAGGCAGCATTTCAGTCCGTTTCTCATTCGTTAAGTGAGACACTCATACAATTGTTTTTAATGGGAAAATACTAGTTCAGCTGACAATGAGGGACGGCCTACAAGCTGAACCCTGTTTAGCTACAATGAATGGGCCTGCTACTCAATGGTTTTACCTCTTGAATTGTTCTGACATTTTCCAGAGTGGATGAGCAGAATTAATAGCCCAGCTGTCAATTAGAGCCTTGTATGATGCGTGCAAAAGTGAAATCCCAGAAGGTGCTGTCTCACCCGGGATTGCTCTGAAAGCTGTGAAATGTATCCAGACATGAACCAAGTGAGGCAATTTCAGAGTGACAGGAGCTTTGTAAGATGATGCGCCTTGTGTGGAGACCTGCATGACAGCATGTGTAGACGTCATGTTCAGATGATGCACAGAGTGTAGGGTTCATTTCTGAATGCCTCATTAAAGATGGATGATAAAAGAGCTGCTGGCTAACAGCCTATACCATTGAGAGGAAGCAACGCTAGGATTGGTCAGTAGTTGGAAGACCATTAAGTTGCCCTGCTTCTCCTGGGTAGGTATGTCATGAAACCAGACATTTTTATTAAACATCTTGATAGTGCTGCTCGATTATGGCAAAAATCATAATCTCGATTATTTGTGTCAATAATTGATATCACGATTATTAAAAACGATTATCCATTTATTGAAAAAAGAAATTGAACAGTATGTTTTTAACACTTGATTACCTTGAACTTTAAATATAATTCAACTGAAAAACCAATTTAAAAAAAAAAAATCGTTTTATTTTGATTATGTTGTTTTCATAATCGTTGCAAGCCGAAATCTTAATTGCGATTAAAATACGATTAATTGAGCAGCCCTACATCTTGATATCTAAATTGAAAAACAAAACAATAAATCCCATTAACTTCCACATATGAATACTGCTTTGAGAATATTAATGTTAAAAAATGTAGGCTACTTACTGCTCATCAAAAACTACATTTTCAAACATTATGTTTGAAGACTTCACGATAACATTAAAAATAATCTTTCCCAATACTGATTTTTTTCTGAATAGAGGTTGCGAGCATCAACATGTTACACATTGGCCCCACAACGTTAGCTGTTAGCTACGTTAAACAGGACCGTGTTGCCAGTAGTTGCCTCACCTCCTGCCAAATGTGACACTGATTGGTTGCATTATCAGAGAAAATAATGGTCTTAAGATATTACTCTTTAGCCCAAAACGTACTACTGGGTACCATGTGACATGCTCTATTGTAGTAAATAGAGGTACCATTGTATTTTCAGAATTTTGGCCACAACCTGGTATCTGGTATATTAGGTCATCCCTACTGATGGGGGACATTTTGCTGTGGATATTTTAATCTGGCCCACACACAGAGATAGGAAATGTATGCATCATTTGATTAACTAACTAATGGGTGCGGTTGTTATTTCTATGATTGGCATCTTTTGAGAAAACCGCTTGTTATGGCTTCAGAGCCAGATGTGATCTCTCCTTTTTGTTCCTGCCTTGTCAGATGGACACGCATAATGCCTGGAAGTGCTGCCAATTAACACATTCCTCCTTTTCCTTTTTCATAACTTTAATTGCAGTGCCATTTTCCTGCTCTACAATGTAAATTGTGTGGTAATATCATTTTAGTGGAGGTCAAGTTACAAAAATGTGGCTCCCTAGTAGTTATTGAAACAGAAGAATTCAAACTAGATTGCAACATTGTTGGCATTCAGCTTTTAAATGTGTAAAATGTTAACACAATGGATTCTGAAGGACAGGCAGATGAATATAATTTTGAAAGATTTCAAGATTCACTCTCTGGGTGCTTCTGGGTAGTTTATGGTCTCTATGAAATGTGTGGTTCTGGTTCAATAATTATTATATATATTATATTATATAATATGTTATGTTAACAATGTATTAATTATATAATATGATAATGATGATCATTTGATGTTGTCCAGGGGAGCAGCATAGATTATTTCATATAGTCAGACAGTTTGGTGCTGTCAAAGTTGCTCATCTGAGACGTGGGATTAATTTGCGACGGCGGCTCTAAGCAGTTGTGCCTCATTTCATTGTTTTTGGCAGAATATCCCAAACATAATGGACACAGGCCTCAGCTATTCTGCACAAGTGAAGCTTTTCAGCACCACGGAGAGCGCAAGAAGGGAGACTGAGCAATGCTTCTCATACACATGTGCAGTGTGTGGCGCTGTAGGTGCTTGTTCGTAAACAATGGTTCCCTTAAAGTTCCTATAAAAAACATAGATGGCACTACAGAAAGAAGCGTTTCATCCAGTTGTATGTATCATTAAATTCCTTCCTTTAATTTAATGAAAATGTGACTCGACCCAACTGAGACCAATTTCATTTTAGAGAGCCTCTCTTAGCTCTTTAACTAATGCACAGGGAATAAACAACGAGTTGGAGTCATCTCAACAGCAGGGTTTAATTGGTTGCATTAAATCTGAGCAGGGACATGAACAGTTTGCTAATAAAGCAGCAGTGGAGGGGGGGTGGTGCATGGTCAGCTTACTATCTAAATATCCCTTTATTTAGTGGATGTTGCACGGACAGTGGTAAAGCATGGTGAACATCAAAGTAAGGTTTTTCTTTTTGCCTTGCACACCAAGTAAAAGTGTTGCACGTTACAAAGATACTGACCAGTTCATGCTTACCAGCAGTGTGGCTAAAAGGCAACGTTTGTCATAAGAATGGGGCTCAAGGAAATAGTTTATCCCCTTGGGAACATTTGCTCAGCACATTTCATTGCAAACGGCTTATTAGATTATGCATATTAGATGACTTTTTGTGCAAAGATGGCATTTTACCCTTAGGGGAGCCATTGGGAGGAAGATCATGATTGTTCAGAATCTACTTGATAAATTATTTGGGGATACTAATTGCATGCTGCAAATGTCATGGATATACTTTCTCTTATTTGACTAGAACGTTTGGCTTGCAGTAAACCATGTGACCAAAACACATGATGTACCGGAAACTACTTAAGCTTTTGAGCCTATTGAATAGAGATACAATCTTTCCCTCTTTTGTAACTATCGTTCTGAAAAAGAGATTGAAGCCAGATACTCCCATGCTAGCCCAAGATACAAAAACACAATGACAGTGGGAAAGGCTCCAAGAAAGAGGATAAATATCCAGACTCCTAGTATGAAGACAAAAGTAGAGCCGAACTGATACTGGAGTTAATTAAATGGTTGTTCAAGATTTATTTGAAACATCTTTTTTATATATCTTTTAACATAAACCAAACATAAAAAAACCATAATCCCTTAAATTCTGGTAGTAAAGATTTTAAAATGGAACTTTCACAACATTTTACAGCTAAAAAAACCTGTCAGTGTTTTTTGATTAATTAAAATGAGTAAAGGCAACACTGTTTTATTATATATGCCATAAAGATATACCTCTGATAAATTGATATCAGCTGATTATATTGACTCAGTCTGGATAGACAGTATTAACCTGCCGCAGTAAGGCATGGGGCCAGTTCTGAGCCGCCAGCTGAAAGCTTTGGCAGTAGGCCTTCTCCATAGCAGACATTTTGACATGTCATATCAGGAAAAGCACAGGTGTAATTAATAACATTAGTAATGGTTGCATACCATTTAAATGTACTAGTTCCAGATCGCTGTACATGCTGGCTCTGTTGGCTTACTGGGACAGAACTGTAATTAATGTTGTTGGTTCCACTTGAGCTCCCCCTGCCATGTCAAGTCCAATTTTCTGCTGTGGAAGAGCCAAACCAGAAAACAGGTGGTGGGACTGTAGATAGCGACATGGAAAAATGTGATTTATTTTTTAGTACATTTTGTTTTGACTTCTTTAAGAAAATCTGGTGCTGCACAGGAGGACTTATAATTGAGGTCATCTTATGTTTGGTTAATACAGGCTTATTATCTCTACAAATGTTTAAAGGTAATATTAATGAATGTGATTTTGTAAATAAGAACTTCATCACTACTGAAGCCGGCCAGCAAGGCTTACTTTTTTCTCTAAATGTGAGTAACTATAAGAGTGACATTAAAAGAACCAATTTGTGCTAATGTGTTTTATTTCCCAGAGGGACGGGCCTA